>NC_133775.1:79141515-79461316 GCF_003597395.2 Chelonoidis abingdonii | reverse complement strand
AAGGGGCCATTACAGTTGGTGAAGCAACAATGGGAGGGGTTTACACCCTCTCCAGGAACTAACATTCTGGACTTTGTAAGCAACCTACAAAACACCCTCCGACATTCTTTAGCCCTTGCTAGAGAAAACCTAAAGGATACTCAGGAAGAGCAAAAGGCCTGGTATGATAAACATACCAGAGACCGTTCCTTCAAGAGAGGAGACCAGGTTATGGTCTTGAAGGCGCAACCGGCCCATAAGATGGAAGCATCATGGGAAGGGCCATTCACGGTCCAAGAGCGCCTGGGAGCTGTTAACTACCTCATAGCATTTCCCAATTCCTCACTAAAACCCAAAGTGTACCATGTTAATTCTCTCAAGCCCTTTTATTCCAGAGACTTACAGGTTTGTCAGTTGACAGTCCAGGGAGGAGATGATGCTGAGTGGCCTGACAGTGTCTACTACGATGGGAAAAAAGACGGTAGCGTGGAAGAGGTAAACCTCTCAACCACCCTGGAACGTCTGCAGCGGCAACAAATCAAGGAGCTGTGTACTGATGTTGGCTTGGCAGCACAGGAAAATGTTCATTGCTTCTGCCAATGTGTAGTGCCTATTCTGTGGGCTTCAGAGTCTGGGCACTTTTTAAAAGCACTAGTTTTATGGAAATGTAATAAAGCATGAATAGTAAAAAGCAACTGGACATGGGAAATACTAAGTGTTGAATGAGAGACTGTGATGTGCCCATGAGTTAGATGGCAAAAAACGCATTCAAATTTCTTAAAAAGTTTCTGAGAAAAGTCAGGATGTAAAGGCAGGCTTACAGAGGTCTAGCTGAGTGGAGGCATTAGATGTAATTATACAGGAAGACTAGGAAGACTAAAGACTAAGATTGAGCAGAGTAAAAGAAAAACTGCAAAGCAAAGCAGGAGTAATGAAAAGAAGATTGTGCAAAAAGTTACAATAAATAAGTAGAAATTCTTTAAGTACAAAAGGAACTGGAGGTAAGGGAAGAATTTCAGCAGGGTTTCTGAACCAATTTATTGATAAAAGGAGCAGACAGTCCTAAAAAGAATGGATGCATTCTTAACTTCAGTGAACGCCAGGGAAGGTGGAGGACAGATGCCAGATATAGATAGAAATTTCTCATGAAGAAGAGAAGAAATGCTAAAGGAAATCAAGGCCACTCAGTGATAAAAGAAATGGGACTATTTGAAACCTGGCAAAATTCTAGGAAGACAGCCTACTGTTTGAGCAGCTCAAAAGATCCCAGAGATTAAATCATTTCAAAGAAGAAATGATTTATTATTAATCCTTTCTCCCCATTCTCTTCTTTCCCTTCCTCTCCTCCTCATACTTATTCAACCCAGTCTCCATTAATGTGTTTTCAGCATTTGGGCCACATCTGCTTGTATCCTCTGATCAGATAGTTTGCAGACCTGTCTATGTACATGCGCCATTTTTTCAGTGTGCACACTGAGGTGCCCACAAATGTTGTAGAAGACAGAACTAGAGGAAGTGTGACTGTAACCGATCTGTTGTGTTATCTTGTGCACCCAAATCCTCAACTCAGATGCTGCAGCTCAGTCCTATCCCTGCCCCCATCCCCATCCAGATGCCCTTTGCTACTTAGCTGTTCCAGGCTATATCACTTCATCTGTCCTGAGTATACAGTATGTTTGCAGCCCCCTAAGTAGGATAAGTACCAAGTATGGGCTCAAGGCAACAGTAGACTGATCGGTAACTGTCACTGAGCAGATGGGATTGTTCAAGAGGAAAATGAGGAGAGGATGAGAGGAGGTAGATTGATAGGTAGATGCCAGGTAAGATAGGGGTTAGGGGTTCTAGACTGATATGGGGAAAATCAGATGAGTCATTAATTTGGGAGCCTCTTGAGGTTTACAGTTTGCATTTGCCCACCAACTCTGTTACCCTGCAAGAGTTTGTGTGCTGGAACTGACTCCATTCTTCCTCTAACCGCTGTGCTGTGTTGCTGCTGGGCATCTTGCAGTGATAGAAGATGTTAACTGTTCTCTCTGTGTCACAGCTTCTGAAGGCAGCATTCCTCAGCAATATACAGTAATCTTGCCATCGATTTAAGATGCAGACTTCCTTTGTCAATGAATCTTCAGTAACCCAATAAAATGGACAGTTGTCCACCCTCCTCCACCTGCCTCCACGCAATGAGTCCTTCCCTTCATTGATATTAATAGCATGGGCTTCAGCACGCTCTGCTTCTGATACCCCTTTCTAAACAGTATTAATGTCAAAGATTGTACCAAGGAGATCATTTCAGATGCATATACTGATCTGTTTTGCATCTTCTGTCTAGAGCAATTGTAGTGAACATATGAATACTTATATAGCATGCAAATTCAAGCCTAGTTAATATTTTTGGAATATCAACGAAAGTAAAAAAGAATGTTGCATTCCAAAGCCCAGATTTTGGAATGTTTTGGGAAATTTTTTGGCAAATAACTGTTATCAAGGCACAACAGAGAAATTGCTTTTGAATGGCAACAAAACAAATAGAACACAAGACTTATGTTTCAGTCTTGCAATATGTCTCTTCCCCAGAGCTGATTTCCAGCAGGAAAGGTTTGCAGATTTACCAGCATCAAAGGAAATAAATTTGTAGTGAAAGGTTTTTATTATGCTGTTTTTTTTTTTTCTACCATAAGAATGTGTAATGGTTAGGTTGCATAACTTGTCCTGTTTAGCTGACATACAACCCAGAGTGGAAAGGATTTTTCATAATGAAATGCACCTGGGTTTGAGTCTCATTTAAGATTGACATCTTAAACAATCAATCACATTCTGCCCTGAGGTAATGGGTGGGTACACTAGGTTTGAATTTGGGTACCATATATCACTGAAGAGTCTAAAAAGGGTAGTAAGCTGTCCAGGCAACACTAGATCCATTAATACTTTTAGCACCAAAATCATTTGGGGCTTGTGGTTTCCAGGAGAAGTTCTTTTTGAGATTTAAGAGTCATTCAGACTTGAACCACAAACTGAAACTTGGGTGTGTGAAATACACAAGGAGTGAAACCAACATAAATATTCATATGAATCCTTGCAAAAGAAAAAGCAAAATTAGACAGAGGAGAATCCCATGCTGGCATCCAACCAGAATTGTTGGCTTATACTCCACTGCAGTCCAGGAATAGCAGGTAAATGGAGGGTGTATGGCCAGAGTCTCCATGTGCTCCTGCAATCCTCAGCTGCCAGATGTTCTCTTAGGGGCTGTGACCAGCTGACAAAGTTTACAGTAATCCCCAGGCCATTCTATTCTTTGCTACATGTGGCACATATCCAACTAGAGTGTCAGGGCGCTGTAACTAAATCATTGGCAACTCCCCTGTCCCTATGATTCACTAAGTGGAAACTAGTGTGAGCAGAAAAACTGCATCCAAGTTAGCACAGATCAAATATATGCATACTCCAAGCATCATTGCAGATAGTCGAAGATATAAATAGCCCAATGATGAGAGAGAAATTGTAGTTGGCATGTATGATACAGATTGGAATGGAAAAGTCAAAATATTCAATGGTTGGGACTATTGGTGAGCAGGTGGATGAACGCTGAGGCTTGTAAGAGAACACCTCGTAGGTCTGGATGTTGTTAAAGAGCCAGGCTCTGAAGCATCACTGCAAGGACACACTGGGCAGGCTGGGGGGAACTCAGCAAGTGCCCATGGCAAGTATGAGATCACCAGGGCCATAAAGCAAAGCTAGGAAAGGGAAACAAAGACATCAAGGCACCACTTTAGCATTTCACTACAATGTTTGTGAAAAAAATAGAAAACAAACTGTCTACGTAGAAATAACAGCTTTCTTATGCAGACACAAGGGACTTGAGAAACCTGTGTTCAGTTCCTGATTCTGCCACCAACTTCCTCGAGCAAGCCACTTTGTGCCTCTGTTTCCCATCTGCAAATGAAGATAATACTTCCTATGCCACCCACTGTCTGTTGTTTCTGTTTAGGGCCAGCTTATGAACCCTGTCTATCCTGCCATGCAAGGGAGTAGGGGGGCATGAGGAGTTTAGAGCAGCTGCTGCAGGGTTGCTAATCCACTTTCTGTGCAAGGTGGGAGTGTGAGGGTGATGGGAAGTAATCTGTACCAGGTGTATAGCTGACACAGACTACGTCCTCTGTCCTCCCTAGGAGCAAGAGGGGAAACCATCCATCTCTGGGTCTGCTCCTGAGGCACTGAAGCTGCACTCGGCCCCTTACTCAGGACTTGTGGCATGGCCACAGCTGAGTCCTTAGATTGCAATCTGTCCAGGACAGGGACTGTCTAACTATGTACAGTGCCTTGCACATGGGGATCCTGATCTCAGCTGGGACCTCTAGCACTACTGTAATACAAATAATTATGGTGGGGGGGAAGCAACTAAAATGCCTATGAGTCATGTAGTACCCCTAAAATATATTAAAAATAAAAACTGAGGTTTGATTCTACTAAGACACCATGGTTATTATACAACACATCTAACTTCTTCATAATTCTTGAACTAATTTCCATGTTTTATGAAACTGTCATGACTTTCCCCCAAATTTACTATGACAGATTTACAGCCCTCATTCTGAGAGCTCAGTCCTGGGACTATATGCTTATCTCTAGTTCATGAATCCTCTCTTTTTCATGTCACTGGAATGGATCCTGTTTAGAACATGACACTTCTCTGTTCACATTGTCAGCCATATCTTAGATGGATGGGAAAGATCAGTGCATCCTGCTATCTGTTTTATGGTAAGCAGTCAGATGAGTCTCCAATTTATGTTCTCTGTGTGCTGTGATACCCACAAGAGGGACAAAGAATGACGTTCTTTAAATCTTTACTGCCATTGCAGCTTACAGCACCCTCGGCAGGTGACAGTATCAAGATTTAAGGTCTGGAACACTGTATTCAGAGGCCCTAGAATTTTACTTGATGTTCCAGTTTCTTTCTGGATGCTGTGAGGTGAATTTGGAAACGTTAGGCTTTCTAGCTGAGAGGACAGAAAATGTTAGGTTGCTGGAATTCTTTTAGCCACATTCCTTAGATAGATTAGAGAGAATGTATTTTAAAATGTTTTGCTCTGAAAATTATGGGAGGGTGGTATCTTCACATGCAGCAACATTTTCCCTTGTGTTTATTCAATCAGAGCTGCTTATTTCATAAAAGCCAGATGCTGCCTCTGCCTTCCCTCCTACGCAAACCCCCTGGTTTTATTTGCACTCTGGAGCACCATGCTGCACAAGCAGGCACATTCATTTCAATGGAATTACTCTAGGAGTAAGTTACTACTCTGTGAGGAAGAATGGCAGAGTCTGGCAATGTGTTACTAGTGATGTTTATTCAATTACCAAGACGAAGCCAGCACAGCCAAGAAAGACAGAGTTTGATTCCACTCTGGCTGGTACATCAGCAATAAAATTACTAACAATCCATGAAATCAGCAGGGAGTTCTGATTTTTTTTAAAAAAATCAGTGTCATGATAGGGCCCTTCGTTCTAAATACAGATATGCCATATGCTGCCCTGAGTCACACCTGTGCAATCTCAGCTCGATTGGGTTGTAACCAAGAAGATGATATACATAAGAAAGCACCACAAAAAACGCAAGGAATTATCCTTGACTAATAGTATCCTTCATATTTAACTGCTTGTGATAGTCACGAGGCTGTGAACATTTTTGTGAGCAAATAGAGTCTTGAATTCAAAGGCTGCATTTGTTATATTCATTATGTCTATTTGATAGTAGGGCCTTTTCTGCTGAGTTAATGAAATCATCATAGCTTGAAAGGGAGTATTGCAAAAGCCCTGCCTCCTGTGATTTTCATAGTCTGTTCTTTTATTTTCATTTCTTTGCCAAGAATTACATTCAAAATAAAAAATTACTCTTCTGCGTAAGTCGTATTGAGGGAATCAGAAAAGAAAACAAAGAACAGTCTGGAGCTTTGTGATCTACATCTGCCAATGATTCAGTTGTTCAACCAGAAAATTAGCAATGTCAAAGGAAGGACAAGTGTGGTCAGGCTTCGTAATGTGAACTTCAGATTATGACCAAAGCTTTGTCTTTCTTCCCTCCTTCCTTTCCCATAAAGACCCAAGCAGATCAGTGGTGTTTAAATGTCCCTGCTGATGTATATGTTCTCCCCTGCAGTCCATTCCTTTCTTCTTGGTTTCACTTTTTCAGTGTTGAATGTTCTTTTGTGAAGGGGACCTGTGAGAGAAGAAGGCAATCCTAAATCCACTGCGAAGCGCAGAATTAAAACCAGCTTACACACCTGAATGCTGAGCTTCTAAGACTATGAACTGCCTCATAAAATATGTGCTAAGATGGGCACCAAAATTCCATGCACATTAGTGCATCATAGAACTGAAATCGAAGGGTCCTTGTAAGTAACTGTCCATGTAGTTGCAATATCCAACTTGGGTGTACTTCTCAGGCCTCTTCCTATATTTGGAAATGGCCTAGTATGCTCTAGACATTACTGGAAATAAAAATAAATAAAGACATTTCAGTGTTGTGCACACCATTATGAGAACTGCACTCCCAGCAGGAGAGTGGGTATCTGTCTTAGGAATGTTTGTTTCTGAGCTAATCTACTCACACATTTCTAGAACAAATTAGACACTACCTACTAAATACAAATTTCTTTATCTTTAACGGGAAACCTCTCTTTTCTCCATGTTTGTTTGCTTAGGGGCTGTCATAGCTTCCTACTCAGATTTGAACCTTAGCGTTCATAAACTGAGAAGCTAGCATGAACCCTCTAAGCTTAATTACCAGCTTAGATCTGATATCGCTGCCACCAGCCAAAAATTTCCAGTGTCTTGGCTCACTCTGGTCTCCCCAAAACCTTCCCTGGGGGACCCCAAGACTCAGAGGCTCTGAGTCTCACACCAAAGGGAAAACAACCTCTTCCCCTTTTCTCCTCGTTATCTCATCCCCAGCTTTCCCCTCCCTGGGTTATCCTGGGCGATACTGTATTTAAACTCCTTGAATGCAAAACAGAGAGGGCAATTTACCTTCCCCCCTCCTTCTTCCCCTGAGCTATGCAGATTCAAACCTAGTCAAGCTAACACAAAGAGATTTCCCCCTCCCTTCATTCCTTAGCCTTAACCAGAGAAAAACTCAAACAGGTTTTAAAAAGAAAGCTTTATATAAAAAAGAAAGAAAAAAGACATAAAAATATTCTCTGTATCAAGGTGACAATACAAAGGGTTATTGGCTTAAAAGAAAACATGAATAAACAGCCTTATTCAAAAATAAATACAATTTAAAACATTCCAGCAACTACACACATGTAAACAAAAAAAAACAATAAAGCTTATGTCTTTTCTACTTGTACTCACAAACTTGGAACTGAAGATTAGAAGCTTGAAGATAGACAGTTCTATAGGGCAGAGAGAGCAAGAACAGCGAGACACACACAAAAGATTCCACGCCCAAATTTCCACCCCTGACTTTAAAAAATCCGGTTTTCTGATTGGTCCTCTGGTCAGGTGTGTGGTTCCCTTTGTTAACCCTTTACAGGTGAAAGAAACATTAACCCTTAGATATCTGTTTATGACAGGGGTAAACATTAGGTTTGAAACATTCAGAGCCAGATCCTTAGCAGCTGTACAATCAGCATAGCTCTATGAATTGCAACGGGACTACAAGCAGGTACATCAGTGTTGGCTCTGGCCGCGACAGCAGGATTAAATCTTGGCAAGGATGACTCTGTCCTTCTGCCTTCTGGGGCAGATAAACCATGTTGCATGCAGTGTGGGTCTCAGATTACACCTTATAAAAGAAACTGAGTCCCAGTACAGCCAAATGGCAGAGATTCTTGGATTTGTGCTCCCTCTCTCTTAGTGATCAAACATAAACTCCAGTCTCAACATCCTCAAACTTTGGTTTCATTTCCGCCAATCTTTTTTTAAAAGTCAAGATTCTGCTTCTTTGCAGGAATATTAAAGACATCTTTGCAATGATAGCCTGACTTCTGCCCCCTTTTTGGCAGTGTGCTGTTCCTCAGCTATATGCCTGGCTGTTCCTCAACCCTAGAGCTGGCTGCATTTTAAATTGTTCTTTGATTTGCTTATGAGCCCAGAGACAATCTTGATGGCTACGTTTAACACAATTTGAAAATAACTGTCAGTGATGATGCACATACATGATTCATCAAGCAATTCAGAGTCCTTCAAGATGAATGACTATACAATTGTAGTAATAATTCAGTCCACCAGCCAATGTTGTATTTACAGCACATATCCCTTTTATTGGAGTCATTCTTCATCTTGATTGTCCTTAATGGCATTGTCTTTTATAAACTCTGCTAAAGTTGAGTGACAGTTGAGAGTGTATATTTTTGACTTACAGTGAAACACATTATAGGTATCTTGTCATTACTCCAAAACCAAGTAAAATTAATTCAGGAAATTAACAACTCCCTATTTAAGATTTTTTGGTGTCTCAACTGTGCATTTTCCATACATAAACTCCATCTCATAGTGCCACCATGCAGTAAGCAGTCCCAATTTAGATTAAACTGTTTTTTAAAGACGTTGGATTTTTTTCATATTCTTTACTTTTTGATTTCTTCTTCTTTTGGGTTATTTGTTCCTGTTATTTTCATAACTTGATGGTTAGCTGTCAGAAGTCTGGTGAATAAAAGCTCCTCCAGAGACAGTCACAAAACAAACCCCTCTTTCAAAGTGGCTGCCATCTACTCTTCTGAATAGAACTGAGCAGACAGCCTGTTCCCAGATACATGCCCTCTTGCAAAATGACAACTATCTCCCTCTTGCTGTTATAAACGGGACTGAAGCAATAAGAGGTCCTTTCAAAATGGTCACCACCTCTAATAACTCCCAACGGGAGCAAACCCAAACTATTCTCAAGGAAAATGTCCTCCCACTGTGCTGTCACAGGTGAAGAGGAAAAAATGAAGAATGGATGGGCATCTTTGGTAAGATCTAGATCCCCTTTCAAATGGCCACCTAATTGAGAGCAGTCTGTGGCCTCAGTACCATTGAGAATAGGAGATGGCAGCCATTTTGAAAATGAACGGTTCTTCATGAAATTATCTGACTATTATTCTTCAAATGCTGCTGAAGAAACTTTCAGCTGTAAAGAACAAAGGCAAAAATGACCATTAATCCTTCAAACATTTCTTCAAATGTAGCCTATGGATAAATTCTCAGTGAGTTTTAATTCTATGGGAAGAATGATAGATCTGTGTTCTTCTATTAAGATTGTTAGAGACAGATACACACAGGGACAAAGGTCTGAGACCGGGTGCTAAATTTCTTAACTTGTGTGGTGGCAGGCATGGAACCCTATGTAAGGAGATTCCAGTTTAAGGATCATACCATTCTGCCACCTTCTCAGGCCTCACTCTGTATCTCTCTTGCATTTGGAGATTTAAAATGGTATCTAGCAGGGCCGCCCAGAAGGGGGGGCAAGTGGGGCAATTTTCCCCAGGCCCCGGGCTCCGCAGGGGCCCCCAAGAGAACGGGCGAGGCTCCCCCCGCAGCCCGACCCCGCCTCCGCCCCTCACCCGGAGCCTCAGCAGATCCAGCTGGGTCCCTGAATAGCAGTGGCCTGTGGCTCCGGCAGGACTCCTGAGCGCCCAGCCCTCTCCCTTACCAAGTGGCTTTGAGCAGGGCGGAGCTCAGGAGCTCCGCGGGAGCCAACGGGGCACACAGGGGGGGGGGTGGGTGCACTGCTGGTTAGGGCACTGCGGTACATGCACTGAGGCCTCGGTGAGCGGGGTGCGGAACAGGAATGGGTCCGGGGATTCTAAGGGGGGGGGCAGTTGGGGGGCAGGAAGTAGGGGGTCATAAAAGAGATAGGGGGGGTCAGGGATAGGCTGTTTGGGAGGCACAGACTTCCCTACTCTAAAGCTCATCCAGGCAGTTTGAGGCTTGCAGAAGACAAGCTGGTAAGCTTTCCATTAGGGCTACCATCCGTTCTTCTCAAATGCCAAATTATAGTTATATACAATTTATTGCCATAAGGGAGATTCATGTCAGGGAGAGTAGCTTCATTTAAATTGCCACTGGGGGAGGGATACATGGAGAAAGAACTTATCGCACACTACTCCTTTCCTGACCTACAAGGAGACACCCGCCTCCCCTCCCCTGCTTCCCTGAGGCTTCAGAGGTGGGGTTAGTTCAGTGTTCTCAACTTTTTTGTTCGGTGACCTTCACGATAGCAATTCTGAGTGTGACTGCTCCATATATTGAAAACATTTTTTATTATTTAACACTATTTAAAGCTGGAGCAAAGTGGGGTTGAGGATGGAGGCTTGACAGTAAACCCCAGTAATAACCTTGTGACTCCCTGCCAGGGGTCGACCCCAGTTTGCGAAGCCCTGGTTATTTAATTTTAGCACCTGTGTTTTCATTCGCATGCATGTGTATTTTGAAGCATGTAGTTTTATAACACCATAGGCTCATCCAGATTCTGGAACGAGCTAAATGCTCAGTTTGTGGAGAGTAATAAGCTATATAAGAAAACCCAGTAATGTCACCAGTTTGTGAGGGACCATGGAGTAGTCTCTAGGAACAGATAAATGCATGGAAGTTAATCATTATGGTATTTGCAGGATGGGTAAGATAGGTTGTCCCTAGATCTGTTTGTGAGGGTGGAGATGGCTTGGCAGGGAGAGATCACTTGATGGCATTACTGTTAGGTTCACTCCTCTGGGGCACTTGGACTGGCCGTTGTCGGTAGACACGGTAGACAGGATACTGGGCTGGATGGACCTTTTGGTTTGACCCAGTATGGCTGTTCTTTATGTTCTAACCTAAATGAACCCAAGTTATGGAGACAGATATGAGTCAAGAAAGCCAGCAGAGAATCAGAAACCTGGAAAATCTCTGACTGGGTGGGCTCAGGCGTTTGGTCACAAGTTGAGGTGGTTCAAAAGTTTTGGATTTTTTTAAGCAGAATTTTTTAGTGTTTCTTTAAACAATCAAACACAGCAAGCAGCAAATATTTGGCCACAACGCTTCTGAAACCCCAAACCATATTCAGGTTTTGGCCGACTAATTTCAGCTTTTCAATTAAAAAAAACACAACAAATTTTGAAGGAAAGCAGACATTGTCCGCAATTTTTTTCCGCTTTTTAAAAACCCCTAGTTTTCGATCCAAAAAAAGTTTTGACGGAAAATATTTTCTCAACCCTTTTAATGAGCTTTAGTGCCTTTTAGCACTAGCTGATGCTGAGAACCAGCGATACCTTGTAAAGAAGTTTTCTCAAAACTGGGTTTGTGCCGAGATGTGGAAGGTTTATTTTTCCCAGGGTCGCCCCTGGCGGGGAGCATGTGGGGCAATTTGCCCGAGCCCCACAGGGGCCCCCACGAGAATACAGTATTGTAATTTTTTTTATGGAAGGGGCCCCCAAAATTGCTTTGCCCCAGGCCCCCTGAATCCTCTGGGCGGCCCTGGTATCTAGCTCCTCTGGTGTCATTTACCTTCCATTCTTATTTGTTAGGCAATTCAGCTGTTTGTTGTTGCAGGTGGCAATCCCTGCATACCTGAGAACACTTGGGGGAACCCCAGGGGCATTGTGTGTGACTTTCCATGATTGCTGCCTGCTCCTACACCACTCTAGAGGGTTGCAGCTTAGATCTGCTGTTCTGCTGACTGTGGGTTGGCATGGCAGGATGCAGAGACATGGCCTTAGCCCTGCCCAGTCCCACCCCCTTTTGGGCACCATGCATAGCTAGGGGAGTACGGAGGGAGCACGGGGTCTGCAATTGTGCGTATCTCTTGTGGACCCTGTAAGCAGGGAAAGAGGCTGCTTCCCTCAGCCCACTGTGCAGCAGCATAACCTGCCTTTTATTATTAAAATAACTCTATATCTTTTGTTTGAAAATTGTTCATGACTGGATCACAGCAGAGAATCATATTCTCTGACTCCCATTTAACTAAGCCATCTGTGTATGGCCCTATTTATTATAACAATCAAGCAAGCACCACATTCCTGCACAGTATCTATCCCACATAGATACTAACTTTGTCACAGGGACCTGTGTGTCTTCAAAGCCAAATTATTATTTATCCCAAACAGGCCATAAGGCAGAGTTTCTGCAAGTGTGTGCAGAAAGGATGGACTTCTCACTGGCTCTTTTAGTGTGCAGAACATCCTGACACTAATAGGTTCTAATGCTGATGTTTAGGGGAACCTGCAAAGCTGATCTCAGTTTTAGAGGATTGTTATATCCAGCCTGATCATCGCAACAAGACTGTTGCTGGAACATTTTTCTCTCTGGATTTTTTTTTCAAATGGGAAAGATTAAGACGCTGTGAATCAGTTTCATAATCTGCACTCTTCATTAGTAACTCCATAATGAAGGCTGCATTCAGCTTCAGGTAAAGCAGAGTTATATTAGTAATTAGAATATAAGAAAATGTGACCTTCCTGAGACTCGGACTTAGCCAGACATATGTTTAAATTCTTGGTCTTGCTTGCATCCTTAACAAATTCATCACAAAACTAGACAAATGTACAAATATAGCCTCTCTTGTTTTTTTATCTGATGTGATTTACCCTGACACTAGGTGAAGCCAGCTACGCGTGAATAATGGCCATTCTAGTCTCTTTAACAAGACCCTGTGGTGAGAGGTGAAATGTTGTTATTATGAAGCAAAAATAGAAAGTTAACTCTTCACAGTACTTACAAACATCTATTCAGTGTCCTGAGTTACATGCGGTTAGTTTGGCACTTCTCTTTCAAGGGCATTGAGGCAGGAATACATGCCAGAAAGAGACCACTTGAAAGTGTTCCCCTCCCTCTCTGCCTGTAACCTCATCCCGAACAAGCAAACATAAAATAGTTACAGTATTTCCAGTTATCCAAGAAAGCAAACATTGTCTTTTCCCTCCCCTAACTAGACTTCTTGGCCTTTAGCTTACAGTGTAGGCAAGACTGAATTATTAACCCCGATTAACATTTAATGCTCATATTTCTTATGTTGTTTTGACATACCTTTAGAACTCCTCAGCTGCTTGTGTCTTCTGTTGATGGCTGAACCTCCCCTCCCTGCAAAACATGGATTCTTGCCTGTCAGTCATGTGCATGCTACGTAAAAGTTCAAATGATGCAGAGATTCAGGTTATTCTCAGCCAGTGTGTGTTAGCATGTGTGTGCATACACATATTTTCTCTCTCAACTCACATGTGAGATGACTCAGGTGTTTGATAATGTAATCTTGTGGCTGACGTGCAGGACTGGGATTTGATTGATCAGAATTTTTCTGGATTTGACATAAAAATCATTTCACTTTGGGCTATTCATTTTAATTCTCTGCCTTGGTTTCCTCAACTGCAAAACAGCAGTATTTCTTCCCTACATTGCAACTGTGTTGTGAGGATAAATCCATCAATATTTAGGGAAGACTCAGAGAATCAGTGAAGACCGGCATAAAAATCCTTATAAATAAATAAAGTTACATCATTTGTTGCAGTCTAGTTTAGGGCTTTCCTGTCCAATTACTACTACTGTTTAATACCTGCTAGGTGATGTTTGGGCAGCTTCTAGCAGACAAGTGGCTACCTCACAGAAACCACCATCACCATTGGCAGTTTCAGCAGACACACCCAGGACTGAACAGGTACACAGAGACTGAACTGCTATCTTTCCCCCAGAGATGGCTGGTCCTGAGGCATGCTGTGTGTGGCACAGTTTACACTATTGCTGCCCCATATCTATTCTTGGTAAATAAGGGGTTTTAGGATCCACTGTTGTACCAATCCCCCCAGATCCTCTTAAACATTCCTCCATTACTCTCTTAGGAATCTCTATGAGTTCCCTATTGCCTAGGAGTGGTATTACCTGGCAATAGCTTCTTGGTGCTGCTAGCACCTGATCATGTGGTGGCAGTCACACTTCTCCAGCATCCTGTGCTTTATCCCGAGCAAAGCGATTATTTCAGATTGTTTCCTAGTTTAGTATCAAAAGCCTCTTAAAAAGTAAAGGAGGCAGAATTTGTTAAAAGGCTTTGTACAGTACTCAGGCAGATTTCCGGGGGTAACAGAAAATGCAGGTTTCACTACTGAAATGTGAGCCCTTTCCTTCCGATGCATTGCTTTAATGGCACTCTAGGAACAGCGGTGGGATGAAAAAGTTGCAGTTCTCACCTAAAACTGATCATCAAGACAGAACTCCCACTTTCCCCCATTGCTGCTAGATGGTACTCTGTGCTCAGACACACCAAAGCCCTGGTATCAGGATTAACTCCTCTGTCTTCTTTTCCCACCCATATCCACGTTCTCCTGAAACCGTAAGGAAAGGTTTCCCAGTCAGGGATGATGTCCTGGGGCCCAGCCCTGTCTGTGTGCACAAACACCCACCATCCCTCCTAGTAAGTCAGAATCCACCCCTGGATCAAGCACCCTGCTTATTCAGATTCATGTGCCTTCCCCCTGGGTGCCCCAACCTCCTCACTAGGCATTTCCTCTCGCCCAGGGCCAGGACCAAGGTCAGGTGTTTCTGGTGGGGATCTCTCCAGTGGGAACCACCCCATTCATGGGAGCTCAGTGACTCCTTCTGGCCCTGCCTCCTGGTGACTAGGCCTAGGTTGAACTCCTCCTTGGGCTGAAAGGGGCAAGGCCTGAGCTTGTTTCAGTGAATTAAAGTCTCCAGCCGATCCACAGATGGTGCTCAGATCTTGTATACCCGCCATTTGGGATACGGATCCCACAGACCATGTACAGTGTCCGCTTTTCCTTTACCATATCACTACAATCCATCCTTCACTTTCAGTTTCCACTGCAGAAGCCTTGTCTCATTTGAGTGCTACAGCCTGCTCCTTTCTGGCCTCCACACAACTTTCATGCACCTCATCAGATCTATAAATCTCTGCTAGAAAAGTAATCTTCTGGCACCCAACACAAGTCATTCTTTTCTGATCCCTCCTTTGGCTCTCTCTCCCCTTCTCTGTCAAGTTCATGCCTCTTGTTTTCCTCTCTACAAGATTCTGCACAATCTAACCCTGCCCATCTGTCTGCTTTGATTTTCTCCTACTCCCTCTCCTGTGGAAGCATCACCAATACTGCCCTTCTTAATGCCACATTTGCACCTTCCTCCCACTCTCGTCTTCATTGCTCCTTGCACACCGCCTATACACTCGGCGCTTTCTCCCTCTTCTTGTGCACTGAACCTCCTACTACTTCTTTTTCAAAGCTAGCCTGAAAACACATTCCTGCTGCAAAAGTCATAATCCAGCCCAGTAGAAGTACATAGGGGAAAACCACCACTAGAAAGCTTAGGTTCTACATTTTTGAATTGTATCCGTTGTCTAATTTAGAGTGTAAAGTAAGCAGAGCAGGGACTAGGTCTGTTTTATGTACTGTTGATTGGTACCAGTAATAGAACACAGTACTTCAGATTTTTAAAATCTCAATTATGCTGCCTCAGACAACCAAACCTGGACACCTCCACTCGTTCAAACAGCCAAACTTGGACACCTCCGCCCATTCTCTCTCTCTCTCTCTCTCTTTTCAGCTTCTTTTAAAAAACTTAAGGTGAGAGAGGACAGATGAGATTTGAACCCAGGGCTCCAGGGTTCTTTAACAGTTTTTTCTAACTAACACAAAGTATTATGCTAGTGCTAGTCATCAGGTGTCCTTTCAGAATATGAATGAATAGCAATGCCCTTCATTTGCTGAAAACTAAAGTTATCTGTTTGTTTTCCATGTCCCACTGAGTGGCATTAAATGCATGATGCAAGTTGTCATGTTTTTGACTCATTTACTACAAACCGCATCAAGTCAATGGAATTCTGATACTTTGAATAATAGCATCAGTCCCTTATTTACATACAGCTTCACATGGATCCTCTAGCTTCACATCATGTCTATTTCATCTGATTTTTCAGCATTATTAATTACTGACTTCAAAGTTACGAAAAATATATTACGGTCATAGCAGAAACAGAGAATGGATGGCTTTTGAGATCTGGTAACTATAATTGTGTTAGCAATGAGAGGGCATCTTCAAATGATCCCAAATTGGAGGTAGGGGGCAGAGCATGTTCTTTATTTGCTGGGAGTTGTAGCGCTAGATTCTGCTCACATTCATATCAGTGAAATTCCAGAGTAACTCTGTGGAATTACTGTGGAGTTTCACAGTTTTAACAGTGACTGGAATTCAGCCTGTAACATTTTCAGTGAATGGCAAACAGAAGGTGAGACTCAACCACCTGTTTGTTTCAGACCCATTGAAATCAATGGGGCAGCTTGTGAATACATTCACTACTCACCCTGAGAGAAAGTGGCACTGCTGGGTCCATTCAGTAATTCATTATCACACCTACACAGGTCCAAAGCAAAAGTCTCACTCCTAGTTTATTGCTATCGAGTTTGCTGGCTACTGATCCAATTGTCTATCATAGGGATGGGTGCAATGTAAGAACTCAAATAGAATGGAATTAAGTGTTGAAAATTTGATACCTGGAACAATCAGATTGTGACATAGCTGCTTTATGCGACCCTGTAAACTCATTTGTGTTACCCTCAGAACCATTTGTCTACAGTTCCGATCCTGTGTTTGATGGCATACCAGCTGCACCTGTGTGGAACCTCACTGAAGTTAATGGGGCTCCACACAGGCACGTTGCTACAAAAAGAAACTGTCTGGCAGAGATTTGCCTCTTTCATTCTGTAGGTTTCCCAATAGGAGGGCAAGACATTATCTAGCTTGACTATTACCTACAACTTAGATCTATGGGTGTGGAGGCCCAGTGTGAGGATTTTTCATTTGTGTCTGGTATGTTTGAGAGGGAGAATTGAAAGACGTTTATGAAATATTTATAAGCGCAAAAGCAAATCATGTTTACAGATTGAGTGGAAGACTCGGAAGAGCTGGCATATGGGAACAATGAAGCAAGGTTAGCTTTGAGACCAAGAGCCTTTGGTGACACAATGAAATGCAACAAACGAATGGAAATGTGATTGTGAGCAGTGTGGAAGCTATGCATGGACTGGAAAGCAAGTTCTGCTTCTTTTGCAGGTTTCAGTAAATACAAAAAGAGGTTGGAGGGAGGATCAAATTTTGGGTGTGAAGTGTTGCTCTTTTTCACAACATAAAGTTGTAAAGGGTTTTCTCTGTGTCACCTTATCTATAGTTATGGGTTACTTGAATCAATTACCCATCCCAAGGTGAGGGTTAACACCTACTTTAATCTGTGAGTAGAGCACCCCCATGATGGACTACAGTAGAGAGGTTATCAATAGAACAGGGACTCCATGATGCACAACAGAGACTCAATAGTGCCCTATCAATAATAATTACTTCTATTAGCCAACCAAACAATACACATACTGCAGTCTGGTAAAGGAGAGCGAGAGCCCAGTACAGAATGCATAGTATTTGCATGACTCATACCATCCCTCGTGGAAAAATCCAAAGTGCTAGTCCTCTCCCTCATCCTCGCCACCATCATCACCCCCACCCCGGGTCATCATCCTGGTGTCTCCCTGACCCAGGCATGCAGGCTGGGATACAGCTTTTATAATGTGTTACCCTCACACCCACTGGAGTTCATATGTTTTTATGAAGGCCTTTACCCCTCCTTTTCCTTATTTGAACTTCCACACCCCACTACTTTTGGAGTGCCCCATTTTTTGAAGCTAACTCATTAGCTACCCTTATAGTCATTAACATTTATGACATCTTATCAAAATAGTCACAGGCAGTTACCTTAAGGAACATTTCACTCCGACTACCAATGGTCATCTTGTGGTGTCTATTGACATAGACATTATTATCCAAATGCAGCAGTTATTTTTGAACCATCAGCATATCACAGACATAGACACAAGCTCAGCAGATTTATTATTAACTTACTCATGCAAACGTATCTTTGTAATATAGCTAACATCTCCTAAGTCCGAAGGCCTAATTTGGCTCATCTAAATAGCCCTGAGACCTGTATTACAACTTTAATTAATCCTTGTATTTCACCTCTATACCCTAAATATACCTGATGCTTTTTATCCTTGGTTCCATGGATAATCTGTTTAGCATTGCCAAATGTGTGCGTGTCATAGTGGAGCTGCGGATTCAAATTCTCCGATCCTGAACTGCTTGGATTCCTCCTCTCCAACGGCACCCTCATTCTGAGAAAGGAACCCAGGTAGCAGCAAAGGGTCTGCAATCAGCTGTCTCTTCTCTGAGCTCTGAGGATCACCTCCAGAGTGAGGGCTATTCTTGACCAGCTGCTTTTGCCTGTAGATGTCCATCTGCAGCCACTTGCTCTCTAGGTCTGAGCTCCTGGATTGCGTGATCCTCCAGGGTAGAGCGGCAACACAGCACTGTTGCAAGTCGAATCAACACACAAGGTTTGAACTTAGGGTTAGATCATGCCATTGATTTCTTATCTGCATTAAAACAAGTACTGAGTTCTGGTTCGATAGCAATGGAATCCACATGGCTCATAGTTCACAAGGCCTTCTGCTAGCCTATTGGCACAGCCCTGTCTCAGACTCATACATGGGGGGAAGGAACTAGCTCAGGGAGTTTAAGACAATAATCAGTTAAACATTTGCTAAGCAACAAAATCTCTCATTTCCTGCTCTTAACAAAAAAAAGGCAGCAGGTTGTTTTCCTCATTCTTGATTTTTAAAGGAAGTCAGTTCTCCCTATGGACTATTTTAAAAATCAAAAGGGAAAGGAAGTGAGAGCAGGGGTGTAGGAGCAGCCATAGTGACTCATGAGCAGCATCTGCATCTCTATGCCAGTCATCTCAGGCAGTGTGTTAGTAACTGTACCAGAGGATATAGAATTAATGCCCCCCACCCCGCCAATATCTTTAGTGAAGGAAGTTGTGCCTGAATGATACCAGAAGCAGCCACAGCTATGCATTCCAGAGCAGTTCATACCCAGGGGCTTGTTCCCCAGAACAGAGTGGTATTTCTTTTAAGTTGGCAGATTTCTGTTTGTGAGCATCTGCCAAAGATGCAGTTCAGGGGACACAACTGAAATCATGGGCACTCGCATTTCTATCTTGATGCCAATGGTGGCAGCTCAATTCACTGCCTATTTCTTACTATGCTCCCAACTTCCCATCAGTGGAGGTGGTACCATCATATGTGCAGAGAGAGGACAGGCAGCCACAGGTCACCTAGCCTTGAAAGAAACAAGTTGCCTCGGGATCCGGCCTAGAGTGTGCATTGGGTATGGAATGCCCTCCTGAAACAGTCACAATATAAAGAAATAACATCCTTCCAAACATCATGCTTTGTGAATGGAAGCAAAACCCAGCAGCACTCTGCACTTCGCCCCTCCAATGTTCCAGATATCCAACAGGCAAAAATTAAATTTGCCATCTAAATCTGTATGTGGGTACCTTCTTTAGTCAACCAAGAGTGACAATTCTGGCCTGAATGACAGGGGGCAGATGAGGAAGTTTTGTTTGTGTTCCTATTATGTAAGTTTATATTACTATACCTTGGATGAAATTAATAAGTAAAAAAAAAAAATTAGGTGTCAGTGATTTTAGGGTCCTGACATTTTCCGGGAGGTCCTTTGCTTGCCCTTAGCCAGCAATGAAGGTTACAGATACCCGCTTTGGTTTATAGGAATAGGTGAATGTTTTGCCAGAACTCTGGTTGGCTGTTCCAGTTTTAGACCCTGAAAATGGCAAAGGTCTGGAACCACGTGAGGCAATGGTAACAATCCCCCCCAGCAAAAATACTGCAGACCAGTTGCTAGAGCAATGACAATAAGGGCCTGGTCTCTCACCCTTTGAAACCAATAATAAAACACCAATTGTCTTCAAGGGAGCAGGATCTCATCCTCTGACAGGGAGTGGGCTGTAAGGATTCCAATCACCCTGTTTCTGCAATTTCTGTGATGATTGAACTTTTCCCGCAGTCGGAGGAGAGCATATTAACCCCATCAGTGTGCTTGGATCAGATCAATATTAATTTAATTCTGTAACTGCTGCCACTATATTTATATGTACTCAACTGTAATTAACTTTTACACTGTGGCCAAACCTACTGGCTATGCTCAACAAACGAGCATCTACTATTCTGTGAAATGCAGTAGCCTTGTTGCATCCGATGAAGTGGGTATTCACCCATGAAAGCTCATGCTCCAAAACGTCTGTTAGTCTATAAGGTGCCACAGCATTCTTTGTTGCTTTTACAGTTCCAGACTAATACGGCTACCCCTCTGATACAAGTAGCCTTGTGGTAGCACAGAAGTAGGCAGCCATGTTAAATGCGGTAAAGGGGTTAATATCATGAATACTGTTTCATAGTGTGTAAAAATAATATTGTTGGTGCTGCATTAGCTGGTAGGATAGTCATGCAACTGGTCAGTACCGACCACTGAAGAAACCAGCAATAGTTACTGGGGCCTGAGACAATGCTAGCCAGTTAGACCACTGTATGCAAGTAAGAGTTTCCCAGTTGGCTGCAGCCAGGATCAGCAAGGTATTTTTCTGAACTTCTCACTGCATCTGCCATATAGGGTGTTAACTAAAAAAAAACCAGTACTGCTATACTTCTCAAGTGCAGTGCCATGTCAGAGATTTTTACTTATCTTTGTTGGAGATGTTCTGAACATATGCAACGATACATATGTAGACTGGTTTGGTGAACATCAGCATTTATCAAATCACAGACAAATATTTACCTCTTGAGTGAGTAAATGTCCAAACTCATCTTGGTAGAAATAAATGTTCTGCCTATTATGTCTGAATGTCATACATAGAAGTTCATTAGAGACTGGCGTGTCCTTGTTCTTTGAGGTCCTGCTTTTACGAGACTTATGCTGTGGGTTCATGTGTGTCAGAGGGTTCTTCTGACATAATGATCTGGGAACCTGTTCTCTTATACATTGCACATGACACACTCAAAGGCTGCAATTATCAGCTATATACAGAACCTGGTTTCTCCATTTCAATGGAATGGCTTTATTTCACTAAAAGCTGTCAATGTTGATTTCTTAGCCAAGAGAAAAACCTAGTCTCAAAGAATAATGAATATGGGGAGTATAGGAAACACTGTCTCCCCCATTCTGTTTAGCACCCAATTGCTATTTCCCACCAGCGTACAGCAACAGGAGCTGTCTCCCAACATCCCCTTCTCCCACACATTTTCTCCACATGGGCAGGCTGATGTGTTATGCTTTCCTCTTGAACAGAGTCCAATATGTGTCAGGAGGAATTCTGAAGCGAGTTAATTTCCATCTGGCTTTTCTTGTGGCATCTCTTTATAATTAGTTTAGCTGTTTGTGACGATTCACTTTAGAGCACTTACATTTGTAATGTTGCTTTTCATAACGGGTGACTCACTGTGTAGACTCGTGTGTGGTTTAGTGTTTGAACGATATGACAGGAGCAATTGCTCATTGATTTTGGAAAGCAACAACTTTATCTAGATCAAGAATTCTCCTAGTTTTTTCATTGTGTAAACCACACCTTGAAGAGATTGTTTCCTCCTACCCTGTCACAGAGCATCCCTGTGGAAACACCAGTAGCTGCTTTTGAGGGTAACTAATGTTAGTAAATTATTGATTTATTTTTTATTTGAATGTCGTAGTTTCACCTCTCCAGAGAATGTGATCTCTTAATCTTTTAATCTCAGTCATTTTGCTCTTCATTTCTTCTCCCACTCCAATCTGTTCACTTCCTTTATCGTGCTGCCCATGCTTCTTTGCTGCTTGGTCTCCTCCTTGTCTGAATCTGTTCCTCAGTCTGGTTGTCATCTCTCCCTATTCCTCTGAACACTCTGTGGTTTTATTTTGTGGATTTTGGCTGGCAGCCCAAGTCCATGCTAACAGCTCGTTTCCTTCTCTGGTGTAGGATTAGCTCCCGTAAAGGCAGCCAGTTTGGCTCCTCCTTGTTTCCATTGAAGAACCTGGAAGCTTGTAGAAGAAGCTGGAAATAAGGTGGAGAACCAGAACCAAATGAGCAACTAGCTCTTCATAGGTAGCAGCACCAGGTTCTTGGCACCAGTTACTCATGACTACAGTAACTGCCCTGTAATTATTGGTGTGTGTGTTACTCCTTCCCTGGTGGATGTGGGAGCATGTTTCTGATCAGGGATGCCTGATAATGTTTGCATAGAGCAGTGCATCTCCTATGCAAGAAAAGTTGATGCAAATACATCGGCCTCTGCCAGAATTAAAAATCCCAGTATACGTAAAGCTCTGAATTGACTGAGATTGTGTTACCTCAGAGCAGTGTGAAGCAGTTGTTGTTCTGCAAAGAGGTGGCTATGGAGACCTACCATCAACCTCCCTGCCCTGGAGTCCTGGGAGATGCAGTGAACACCAGATTTTGTTTGCTGTTCTTAGAGTTAGGTAATATTTAAATAAAAATGGTTTAAATGTATAATACAAACTCTGTGTACCTTAAGGAGAACTGTACAGCTCTCATGTTCTCCCTGGCCCTCTGAGACAGATACGGTCCTCCAGGACAATGCAGCTTGGAGAAACCCAGAGTTAGACTATCAGATGGTAGGATCTATCAGTACCAGAATCTTAGCTATGGGACAATGTGCCAGAAGAGCCCAAATGTGAATGACAATAGATGCAAATAAAAAACACCTTTGTGAGCTCACAAACATACTCCTACACATCCCAGCCACTTGACACACCCTTATGGAAGGGGAAACAGTGCAGTAACCCACTTTCTGTTGTCAGTTCTGATGTGCCTTCAGTTAGGGTTGTGCTTAGATATTAAGGTCCTATTTCTGAAAAAGATGCTTCATTAAAAAGCAAGCAAAAGTGCTCCTATTTTAAGGGTTTGGCTACACTTGCAGCTATACAGCGCTGGGAGTTAAAACTGTCTTCGTACAGCTGTGTAGGGAAAGCGCTGCAGTGTGGCCACACTGACAGCTACCAGCACTGCAGTGTGGCCACATGTGCAGCATTTGCAGTGGTGTTGGGAGTGGTGCATTATGGGCAGCTATCCCAGCGTTCAAGTGGCTGCAACATGCTTTTCAAAAGAGCGGGGTGGGGTGGAGTGTGACAGGGAGCATGGGGGAGAGAGAGTGAGTGGATTTTTGGAACCGGACACTGTGTCAGCTCCCTGCCTTGCAAATTCCAAACACTTCCCCCACCCCTCTCTCATTCACTCTTAAATGCAAATAGCCTTCAGACCAGATAAGCAGCTGCTCCGAGGGACTCCCTCTGCCCTGCTCCCTTGTGCTGTTTCTCTCCTCAAGCAAACACGAGCTGTGGACATTCCCTGCCTGCCTCTGCTCCAGCAAACAGTAGCTGTGTTTGTTTTTTAGATAAGCAGCTCCAGGACCCCGGAGTTCACAACAAAATAAAGAGAGTTCCGTAGTTAAAAGCATTATGGGAAAATTCCAGAGGTCAGTTACAGCGTAGTAAGATTAATCACTGTTTACATTGGCACTGCAGCACCAGCGCTGTTCTCTTTATTCCTCTCGTCCATGTGGAGTACAACCAGCGCTGTAGCCAGGGAGATACAGTGCTGTATGTGCTTTGCCAGTGTGGACGGGGAGTAAGTTACAGCACTGTAAAACCACCACCAGCGCTGTAACTCTCAAATGTAGCCAAGCCCTTAGCTGTAAAACAAACAAACAAACAAACTTCTCTATTGTCCATGAATGTTTTGTGATCAAGCACTAAATGAGAGCTGTTTACTGATGCACACAAGGAATGTACATAAATATGTGCATGCAAGAAATGCAGGGTAGGAAGTATTTGAATATTAACTCTCCAAATGCTTTATCCCTGGTGAAAATGGGTTTTTAGTATTCTAATTTTCAGATACACTGAGATTTGAATTTAATGAAATCTTCATTCAGAAGTTATAGGAAAGCAAAGGAAACCTCTTGGGACAATATACTTTAGTCTGCAGTGTAAGAATGAATTTCTTCAAACAAATGCAATATTTGCACAGATGCTGCCTTATTCTAAGACACCATCTGTGAATACCAAATGAATTCTTCTTCTGACAGGTACCTGATGAGGCATTAACTCTTCCTCTACCTTCCTTTCCCCATGTTCAATGCAAACCTAGCAATATATAGCAAATCTTATGTCCTGGATCAAATTTTTGAAAAAAAAAAAAAATCCCACCAAGAAAAATCTGACACTCACAGGTGTTTGCTTCAATAATATGCTGTTTTTAATATCTGAAGAGTATGTGTCTCTCTCTCACACATATGCACGCTTTGAGTTGCACAGAATTAGGTTATCAGCAACTGCATTTCCCACGCATCTGACATGTCAGAAAGTGTACAGAGAGTGGCTGTGTTGAAATTTACTGTCTGCTCCCCCACCATCCCCCCATTTCACACTTGTTTCCTTTCCCTGGATCCTGTGCCTCAGAAGAGTTTAAGAGAATGTTATTTTCTACCTTTGTCTATGACGATATTAATCAGCAGGAGTGTGCATTCCACACAGCTGCGACTTTGACAGCTAGTTCACTATCATTTTCCACTGAGTAGATTTTCATTCATTCATGATTGGTACAGAGCCCAGGTCCCTAGCATCCTCCCGAGACCCTTACTATGCCTACAGAACTGTAGTTTAGTATGCACTGGAAGAGATGCATTGATGCTTTCTCTGTAGACCTACAGACTGCTGGTTGGAGCCATAAGAGAAAGAGAGGAAGAATTAGCCTGTGTGTTTATGTGGCTGTGTTCCAGTAAATATTTTGATGCATCTGCTGTCAGCTCTGGTCTGAGGGAATCTATCTAGCATTTAAATTTTGATGGGGAGCTGTTTTGAATAATAACAGTGCAGCCAGCTGTGAGTCAGTGCATGTGTGTTGACTGAAAAAAAAAAAAATCTCAAATCTTAATGCTTGCTGAACGCTGAGCTGCAGTGCTTTGTTTTTACTCTCCTCCTTTCTTTTTTCCTTTCCCCCCCAATAGATTGTGGTTCATTGGGGGGTGGGGGAAGGAACAAAAAAAAACAACCCCTCACAAGTAGCTGTTGCAATGGGTGCAGTAATGGGTACATTCTCTTCTCTACAAACCAGACAAAGAAGACCCTCAAAAGGTAAGAATTTCCTTTCTGCTTTTTCTGCCTCTTTTGTGTATTTGTTAACATCGGGTTTGACAGCGGAGGGGGGAAAACATGAACATGTGCCACTTAAACTAGCCCACCACTATTTATGTGAGGTGTAATTTACAGAGGAGGAGGGGAGTGGGCTATAAAGGGGCTTGCAGGGGGTTACATGGTATTGGTAAAATAGTATTTGCTCTAGGTGTTTTTGGGGGGAAAGGGGGTGCTGATACACCTTCTGAAATGTTGTAATCCTTCACACAGATGTGTGTAAGGAGGAGAAGTCAGCGGTTTCACATGCAGAGCACTTGCCGAAGAGACCTGTTTACTCCCAAATTCCATGCTGTGTAAATCCACTGGGCAGGGAATCAAATTATATACATATGGCATATTCTTCTAGCTTCCTTGTACTTTCTAAAAAAGTATCATCAGAAGGGCTGTTGTATTTTTAATAATCCGACTATGAAACATTGCCACGGCATGTTTTATGTTAACTATCTTGAGAAAAATATAGAGGATTTCTTCACAAGAAGGGGAAGGAGAGGAGGCTCAGAGCAGAGAAGAAAGCAAGCAGTAATCCAGGGATTTTTAATCCTTAAATCCACATGTCCGAAATCTAACGTGCTGATTTTTCAGGAAATCAGTAATGTTGAAAGGGTTCTCATTTGCTCAGTGTGTGCTCCATTCTCTTCATGGGGTTATTTCAAAAATTCCAGGGTTCTGCTAAACAGAAAGTTGAAAGCACTGTACGGGGCGAGACTGAAAAATATACAATGTGTATTGTAAAAAGCCCCAAACTTTAGGGAGTCTTTTTGCTATTGGAAAATACTTCAGAGCAGAAGCACTGCAATTAACAGTCCATCAGCATTTCTAGGATAAATCTTTACTTTCACTGGATTTGTAGCTCAGCCCTGATGTATGCTTGGAGTGGAAGTTGGCATAGAATTTCCTAGCTTTGATCATGAGGCAAAATAAAAAATACTTACATCAGAACAAATCAAATGGGTTTTCTCAAGCTATCACTGTAAAGAGGAGAGGTGGGGTGTGGGAATGGAATGGAGTTAGATTGGATCATTTTAAATTTTCAAACGAATGTAAAATTGTTGAACGGTTTCTTATAGGAGACAGCCAAATGGACTTTGGCGCTATTGACTAGACAGAGCCAATCATCACTTTTACAAAGCGCTTAGGGATGCACTGCATCTCCTTTGTCTTTGCTATTTATAATGAGGCCATAATTGCATAGCATCTAGGTGTTGAGTCACACACCTAAACCTTCGGAGTCAATATATGTTTAAGTGCAGCAAGATACAGATGTACTGAATGTGCTGTGTTGAGTATACCAACGTCTATGACAACATGGCCTTCTTAGCCATTTTCCAGGTATTTGAAAGCTGCACCTAGTTTGCGTCTGAATCTTTCCTGCAGTGTCCAATAGCGCTTAGGGCACGAACAAGGCTCCGCCACCCCTGTATCAGGCTGTTTGCCAGAATGGTTACCTTGTTGTGGTTCTATAACTTAAATGTATCCCAAGGAAAGGTGCTTGGTGTATTGCTCAACCCCTAACCAGTATGTTGCTTTTCATCTGGTCCATGCCTTTTGACCTGTCCCGCTTGAGTAGCCCTACCAGGAGTTAAAATTCCTGCTTGCATAGCTGTCTGGTCACTAGGACACAAAAGCCTTCCTACCACATCAAGGTGCAGTCTCCAGGGAAGGAATTTTCATCTAAATATAGGTAATTTGTTGCTGACTCTATATGTTCTTTATGACAGCTTGTGGTTGGCTTTTCTCTAGTGGGTGGCTACAAATTGCTTGTTGTTTGAGTTCATCAGCAATAAAAATCCAGCATCTGGTCACATACAGTAACATTTACAGTGGAACTCAGTCTTACTGATATCTGCTGGAAGTGATCTTTCATTGATATGTACCAAAACCTGTTTTCATAGAGCCATTTCTGATTGGTGCCAATGTTTTCTCCTCTTGCTTTCACTGGTTAGCATGGCACCCAGTTGTAAGGATCAGTGCAGAAGTAATTCCTTATAATTTCCTTCCCTATTTTCAAAGCCAGCGTAGAATTTCACACCTTTAAGTTTCTGGGTACCACTCAACTGCAGGTAGAGAATGTTGCAGCTGTCGGAATGCTAACTGCTGCTGATTATAATAACCTGATGGACAGAGCCCATTTAGATAGTCCTGCCAAACCTGCAGCGGCAGGATGCCCCAGCTCATTGAGGAGTATGTTAGGGACAAGTAGACCTGGCAGTGCGATGTTTACAACTTCCACATCTGTTCTAGCTAGTGGTATAGGCTGACTGAGAACTCTGCTGAACACTTTGAGCTCCTCATGGTGAAAAGATACATATGCCAGATTTGGATATGTTTCCGACTCACTCCCTGTCTGCCAGATTCTTATCTGGTGTCAATCCCCATGGCTCTATTAGCATCAATGAAGCTATACTGATCTAGAGGACCTGACCCAGTGAATATAAAATCTTCCCTAATCTGGCATGGAAGAGCTTTTTCAAACATTGATAAGGGAGAAGGTCATACACTGAATCTTGGGCTTTACTGAAAATAGCCCAATTTTATAGCTTTTCGGGGAACCACAGATTTATTAGAACCATCCACAATAATGGACCAACTTTGGCATTAAAATGCATGGGAGAACTCTCTTTGCCATCACTTTTATGTATAAGTCTGGTCAGGAATGCTCTTTAAAAAAGAAAAGAAAGATCTGGAAGCAGGGAGAAGTCATATATATCAAAAACGAGGGGCTGTCCAAATAGATCAGTGTAGCAGGATGGCCTCGCTCCTACTGATTGGTATGTATTGATCCTGGTACCACGTGTGCTTTTCAAAATGAAGAGTCTGATGACCAATTCAATTATTTTTCTGTCTAAAACTAGCTCATGTGTTTTAGCTAAATGAATCCTGTGTTGTTATAATCTGCAGGAATTTTATTTTTTAAATCCCTGGCAAAATAAACAAAACTACACTTAATGTTAAACATCTTACTTAAAATTATCAAGATCAGAAAATGTGTAGATAATGCTGGTATCCTGGGCTAAACTGCACAGCAGGGATGAATTTTCACCATGTGTTCCTAACCTCCCATTGTGATTCGTCTGCCACACATACATTGACATATTTCACAGAGTAGAGAGCCCATGTGATCTGTGAATTAACCGGGGTTTTCCTGTAAGTGTTCACAATAGTGTTTACAAATAGCAGATGTAATTTCTTTCTTTAATGAAAATGTAGAGCCTGAATTTATTTAAAAATATGTAGTGGCATAAGAATTGAATTATAGAAGATATAAGCAGCAAATTGTGTATGTTACCTAGTCTCTGGGAGTGGCCAGTATTGCTTTTTTTAAGAGGAAGGCATAATTCTTGTTACTTTTGTTCCCCTATCTCAAACACACACACTCTTAATGCACCATCCTCAGACATTTCTTCCTGACCTCAGCAGGTGATCAACCATTGCCACGAAGCATAAAGATTAGTAATTCTTAGGCATGGTCTATACTTAGAAGTTAAATCAACATAGCTATGTTGGTCGGGGGGAGGAGGGTGTTCAAAAAACCACACCCCTGAGCACCTAGCTGTGTTGACCTAATGCCCAGTGTACACACAGCTATGTAAATGGAAGAATGCCTTGGTCAGCATAGATACTGCTGCTTGGGGAGGTGGTGTTTCAGCACAATCCCCCACACACGTCTATCATGTAGGTTGTGTTTACACTGGTTATGCTACAGAGAGATAGCTGTAATAGTAGAGTCTCCATGGACATACCCTTAGATTTCTGTCCATATTAGTATAGCGGCAGAAGTTTTTTTCTGTTCACATAAGCAGTGAAACGTATGGCTATTGCCTCAATAACATTGTGTGGTAGTGTGTTTGTACGTTTCATTAGACGTTGTTTCCTTGGATCACCTCAATTTCCTGTCTTTTAATTTAGTGGCCTGTCAGGATTCTGCATCATGAATGTACGCATGAAGCTTTGGAAACTGAAGTGATTTTTATGGGCCTTCCCGTCACATTGCACAGGTTCTGTTGCACAGAAGCAAGCGGAAAATAATAGAGGGACAGTTGCAGATTGATTTTTGGTTATGTGATTTTTGTTGTATTTTTTTAAAAAATAATTGACTGATTTAAAAAATTGAGCAGTTGACAACGTAGTTAAAAAATCTTTAAAAACCCTATAGATGTTAGGGTGTTTCTGCTGTGTGATACTTAGGATATTTTGGGTGGGTCTGCAAACAGTATTACACTTCTTTCTCCCCCATTCCTCACTTCTGTGCATATGCCTGTCTGCCTGCCTGCCGCCTCTTCAGTTTCAGCTGAGATGCTGCTGCCATTACTGGTAAAATCTCTTGCAAAACCCAAGGAAGTGTACAGGTAAGCTGCCCCCAAATTAGCGAGAGGATTTGGTAGTATGCTAGTGAATGAGACAGGAAGTGCAACTGTTGACCAACTCATTATACACAAAGTGGCTGAGTTTGCTGAGAGCTAGACATGTTGCATGCTGTGCTCTTTTGAAATTCTTGCTTCAAGTGACACAGAGGGAGCTAGCGTGGGAATGCTGAACCTTTCTGACACTAAAATACCAGGAGTAGAGTCTAAAAGAAGAGGGAAATAGTGTAATCTTCCAGTTAATTACTGGAAGTGTTATTTGAAAGAATAGTATGTACAGTATGAGATGTACATATGACTGTCAAATTGATGGTATGCCTTTATATCAATTTCGGATGGTTGTATTTCTTGGTATGTCTACATTGCAATCAAATTATGTGCTAAACAAGCAGTCAAGTTTCTTCCCCACTATAAGTAGGGCTAGTAGAACTATCCCTCCGCTCAAAAAATAAATACATACTTGATTTAGCTATGCCACCATGGTGCTATTTGGGAGCTGTAATTCAAGTGCCTTATGAACCCATTTTCCTCTATGAGCAGGGTTTCTCAACTAGACTACATGTCTCCATAGGCAGTGAGGCCATGGGATCCCTATGATGCACTGCCTCCCTATTCCAAGAGACAAGACCAGGGTCACTGTAGGAGAGGGAATCCAACCAGAGAGGCCAACCAACAGAAGAGAATGAGAACATGAGGCTGTTGAACTACAACTCTCAAAGCACTCCAGTGGCATTTCTGAATTGAAATCTTGTGCGTGTTTTACCAAATTATTTCAATTCTTGATTTTTTTGACTAAGGAGTCAAACATTTTCCTGGAGGTGGGGTGGGTGGAACATTTTCCAACTCTAATTATAAGCCTGATTTTAAAATAACTGCCCACCTGCTCCAAAACCTAAACTATGCCAAGTTTTCAGAATAGAGAGATGAGCCAAAAATCTACGTAGATTGATCCAGGAATTCTAAATTTGTGGTGTTCTGTTGGCACTGATCAGGAGTTGTGTATTTTGGGTTGTGCTAGCTGGTGTATTGAAAAGCTCACCATGTATTTATATCAATAAAACAATCAATTAAACTGTTACATAAGATGTGGCGCCATGATCATTCATAATATAAATGATCAGATTATGAGTGTCTGTCAGAGCTGCTGTGAAAATTTAAATGAAAACAAAATTGACAACAGTGAAAAATTTCAAAAAATGTCACTTTTGTTCCTGCAATTTTCACAGCAACTTGGGGCAGATAAAAAAAAAAGGTAGCAAAGGGGGAAAGGAGAATGAAGGCATGAAGGTTGGTGCAAGGATCTGAGGGAGGAATGTGGAGTTTTTTGTGCAGATTAAATTGAGAGCTTCAGTTTGTTGGGTTGGCAGTGAGTGAAGAAAGCTTATGTGAGAGTGGGTACGTGTACTACTGTGTTAGTATTACAGGCCAGCAGTATTTTTCTGTGAACCACCCTGTGTAAGCAGTTGTTGCTCCTGCTGGAAAACCTTAACTGTGTTCTCAGAGACAGGTAGCTCATTAGGGATGTAAGTTAGGTGGGAGTGACTCTAAACAATGAGTAGATGCGGGGTGGGGCTGAGCAGTCCTAAAGGAAGAACCTTAGGAGCAGTCAGGCCTAGGTAGTAGGTTTGAACTGAACGTTGTTAACAGAGACATTAACAAGATAATGAGGCCAAACCCCAGGCAGTGGAGTGTACCTCTGTTCAATCTACCAGGAGTAGATATCTACTAAATTTAGTTCTTTAGGGCTATATGTAACCTGCTAGGTTTAATTCTGCTAGTTTTCATACACTCACTTTCACCTGTACTTTGTTTTGTTCATTTTGTTATTTTCAGATATGACTTGCTAAAGCTTCATATCCCAGTAACTAATTCGAAATTGCACAGAGTTTCTATAGATCAGAGGTAGGCAAACTTTTTGGCCCGAGGGCCACATCTGGATATGGAAATTATGTGGCGGGCCATGAATGCTCACAAAATTGGGGTTTGGGGGGTGTGGTGAGGTCTCCAGCTGGGGCTGCGGGCCCTGGGGTGGGGCTGGAGATGAGGGGTTGAGGGTACAGGGGGTTGGGGCACGGGAGGGAGTCGTGAGTGCAGGCTCTGGGGAGTGCTTACCTCAAGCAACTCCCAGAAGCAGCGACATGTCCCATTTCCAGCTCCTACACAGAGACGCAGCCAGGCAGCTCTATGAGCTGCCCTGTCTGCAGGAACCCCCCCTGCAGTTCTCAATGGCCGTGGTTCCTGGCAATGGGATCTGTGGGGGTGGCACTTGGGGTGGGAGCAGCAGGCGGAGCCCCCTGGCTGCCCCATGCGTAGGAGCTGGAGGGGAGACATGCTGCTTCTTCTAGGAGCCGCGTGGAGCGGGGCAAGCCCCTGATCCCGCTCCCCGGCGGAAGTTCGAGGGCCAGATTAAAACTTCTGGAGAGCCGGATGCGGCTCCTTGGCTGTAGTTTGCCCACACCTGCTATAGATGGACACATGAACAGACTGTGCTCCATAAAGGTCAAAATATAGCCACAGGACATTTTATTTTATGACTGAAACCAGCTAATAGAGGAGATGATTATAATGATACACTTTGTACTATTAAAGGTAGGTTTCCAGGAAACCTGAAAGATGTCTGCATAACGCTAATGAAAGGTACTTAGTGGAAATAAAAGATTAGGTCACCTTTTGTAAGAGTAGAAAAAAACGGGGGAAAAAGATTGGAAGTGACTGTCAGTTGCTTTTAGTGCTCTGATAGAATACATTTCCAGCCTATCAACTTTACGTGCACAAAAATATGGATGTGATAAACAGCATGCACAAAATCTGGGCATTTAGGTTTTGCAACAATAGTTTGAGAAGTCCTTCGCACTGTGGGCCACATTTTGCCTTCAGTCCTGTGCACCTGCAGCGTCTATATATCAGTTGGAATAGCATATAACCTACAACTCAGCACCAAATTTGGACCTATATGTTCAAAAGCAGTTTTTTCTCTCATTCTAATGAGATGTACAGTGTATATCACTAAACCCAGTGCCCTGAGATTTTGATCACCCAGAACTCTAGATAAAACTCCTGACTTACATTATTCAGCCTGATATGCTGTAGTTAGTCCTCTTTATGATCTGTACAAAGTGCTTCTAGGATGACAGCTGTTAACGGACTGAAAAATGTAGTGAACCACTGTGGGAGCGGAAGAGGATGGCAATTTTCCCACAGGGAATGTGACAGCCTCTTTCTTGCTGTGCGGGTGAGGGTCCTGGAGCAGTAGAGAGCACTGGCCTTTGTATGCATTCTTGATTTGTTCAGTTAAAAGCACTTGTACATTATCATGTGACCTAGAAGCAGCACATGAAACAGAAAAATTAAGCAAGAACCTTCAGTATTAAGACAGAAAAAGTTGATGTCTGCTAATATTAAAGAATGGCTGGAATTGAATCTGCACCTAATTTACTTACTTTCACCATTAGCCCTGACTAACCTGTGCGTACCAGAGCCCCTAGGATTTAGGGCTGTACATGAAGAGCTTAATTTTTTTTAACACTAGGTCCTTCTCTATATAGTATTTTCACTATTTTATTGACTTTATTTCCAGTGTTGTGCATGTGGAATTACTGTGACTGCTTGATGGTGAACTGGCCATTTGTGAGTGGGAATAAACAACCTGAATACATAATTGCAAAAAATTGTACACATGCATTTTTGTAAAACAAAATCAACCATCAAATGTTCAATAACTGTTTGCACTGCAAACAATCTAACCTGTACACACAGCAATTCCATTGCCTGGATGAGAAGCTAAGCAGAAACCAACCTTAGAGGGAAGTGCTTTTCATTTCCATAGCTTTGGGGCATGGAAGGGGCTATTTCCAGTAAGGGGTTAACCAGTTTGGAATGACTGAAGAAATTATTACTGAACTGCTGCACTATCATTTCTAATCATTTCCACCAGGGATCAGTGCACTGCATATGGCTCACCAAGAAAGGAAGTTGGCAAACAAAGGGATTTTTTCTGATCAGGACATCACATCTGGGAGATGCCTTCAGCTATAATACTTAACAGTACTTCATTTGGATCTTTTTTAAACTGTGGCTGTCTCTCCACTCTCTGTCCTGACTATAGATGTATTTAATAAATCTTCAGTTCAAAAGTTCGTACCCTGTAGGAAATCCTCTAGGCATAGAGTCACTTTCCTTCCTAGACTGTTTTGTTTTTTGTTTTATTTTATTTTATTTTATTCTGAGATGGGCAAAGGGAAAACCCTACAGTGGTTTTAGATGTCATGCATGCCTTAGTTCACATCTAGACTTTAAGTCAGCACTGCTGTAGTATCTCTTGGTCTGCCTGAGTTCTAATGCTAGTATACTAGACTTTCAGTAAACCTAAAACCCACACACAATTTGCCTGTTTTTAAGTTTCCCGCAAACTTGAAACTGTCCCTCCACTTCAGAGTTCATTTCAGTCTATACATTTGTGAATAAAGAAGGTGCCAGACTGACGTGATGCCTCTGGACTCTTCAGAAAGTATGGGGAAGCACTGAACTTTATGACTTGATCCATGACTGGCTACATTTGGAATTTTTTTCATGTACACTAGCAGTGTTCAGAATTTTAACGTAAATCAAGGACTCTCACATAACTCCATGTTGATTAAAACTGAACAAAAGGTTCCCAAAGCCATTGTGATTTAAAACTGCCAAATTTAACATGGCTGTGGACACCAAACCCAATGCTTGTATCTAATGGCCCTGATCCCTTGAAATGCCCACCACAGCATATGATCAGCCTCCCATGATCAGTTTATAAGCCTGAATTATATGTAAAAACAGCCAAGCATGCATGCAAACAGGAGTGCAAGTACCTTTGCATATCTGGTAATATGTCCTACAGGAGAACTGTACATTTCAAATCCTATTTAATTCCTATAGGAAAGAAGAAAATAAACCAAGAGCAGGCCTTTGATCATGTTCCTACATTTAAGTACATCTGTGCAAAAAATGCAAAAATTTAGCTCATTTATTTAATGGCTGCAGTTCTATAGTATGATGTGTGAATGCAAAGCAATCTGTTTTGAAGTCCTCAATTTTCCTATAAATCAATCGAGAAGATGAGTGAGTTTACAGTTAAGGCACTGAATGGGACTGAAGAGAACTGGATTCATTTTGTGGCTCTGCCAAAGACTTCCTGTGAGACTATGGGCAAGTCCCTAAATCTTTCTGTATCTTAGTTCCCTCCTGAAAAATAATATTAATTTTCTTCCAGCCTTTGTCTTTTCCATTCAGCTTGTAAGTGTTTCAGGACACAGTAGTCTTGCTGTTGGTTTGTACAGCACCTAGCACAAAGTGTCTCTGATATTAACTGGGGCTTGCAGGCCCTACTTGATGCCGAGCATCATGTATGTGAACTTTTGTTTGGAAAACGCCAATATCTTCTAAATTACCTTTTGGCCTAAAGTTTAACATGCTTCAAAGTCAAGAGCCTATCACTACCTGTGATGCAAAGTGAGAAGCAACTAACCACCGAGAAAACATAAGAATGACCATACCGGGTCAGACCACAGGTCCATCTAGCCCAGTATCCTGTCTTCCAACAGTGGTCAATGCCAGGTGCCCCAGAGGGAATGAACAGAACAGGTAATCATCAAGTGATCCATTCATAAAACAATTTAGTGTAGTGTAAATCACATCTAAAACCCAAAGTTAATATAAAAATCTCTTTCCAGGTCTGATTCTCTGCGAATAACACATTTGTTAACTGAATATATATGTGTCAGTGAGAGTGCCTCACATGTGATTTGTATTTCACGGTCCATGTAAATCTGGAAAGGCTGCCAAATATGCCTCTCTCAGTCCCATGATGCATGCTTTCATCGTAGCCATTTCTGGAAAATTAAGCAAAATGTTTTTACCCTGTGTTTTTATTTTCATGTAAATATATTTGTGTGGCACATACAGAGGGTGCCAGCGTAGAGCTAGTGTTTGGATTCTTTGGCAGGATCAGTAGTTTAAAAGGATAGGTCCTAAAAACTAATTAGGATCTATGAGGAATTAAAGGGACTTTAGAAGAACAATTACTCAGATTTTAAGTTGCTGTATGTAAGTGTGGTCTCAGCATCATTAAAAGATAAGCTTTCACCTGCTTCTCAATCACAAAGATGTTTGTTGGACTGAAAGAGAAAATGGAGCTGTTTACAGAATGCAAATACAACTGGGGGTGTTCCACGTATTTCCACAGAGAATAAGGCCAACAGGGACCATTAGATCATCTAGTCTCACCTCTTGCACTGCACAGACTCTTAAATTTCACCCAATTGCCCCTATGTTGAGCCCAGTAATGTGTGTTTAACTGAAGCATAACATCCAGAAAGACACACAGTCTTAATCTGAAGGCATGAATACATGGAGAATCCATGACTTCCCTTAGTAGTTTGTTCAAATGGTTAATTACCCTAACTGTTAAAAACATGTGCCTTATTTCCAGTTTGAATTTCTGTATGTTAATAAGTCTTAGCTATTAGCATCTATCAGCTCTGTGTTCTTGAGGAACCAGGACGCAGTATCCAGCCTGTCTGACTCTTGAAAGACCTTCCCCACCCCATCCCCAGCCTTTGCTTGAACCGAAGCCGATCAGAAGAAAGACTTACAAAAAGCAATCAAAAGGCAGTGGGGGAGACACCTAAACCCCTCTGGAAAATGATGATAGGATTAAGGACACTCCCTTAGCCTCATCTGCATCAAAGACGGAACAGGAAGGCATCTCCATTAGCATACAGAATGGAGAACAGAGATTCCAAGGCAAGAACCGCTCTGAACTCTAGGACCAGAAAAGCAGGAAGGTACTGCATGATGGGGGATCTCTGCTCCAGATGTTAATGAACCCACACCTGCACACACCCAACTTAGTAGTTATCAGACCAATTCTAGTAATAAACAGTTTCTTGGTATCCAAAATACTGAAGCTGCCTAATTTCATTGTGAGCTCTTTTGAAGGAACACCACCCATAGCCAGGAATTATCAGTTTCTATTGTCTAGCCTGAACAAAACAACGTTGGAATACTCCTGTGAGCCATCCGTATACCCATAAACAAATCTAGTGTTCTCCCTTGAACCATTGCTTTTTCCCTACAAACCCTGCTACTCATACTCAAGTAAGTGCTCTGATACTTGGATCCAAAATCTGCATCAGTTCAATTGGGACTTCATCTTCTCCTGACTGATTGTGCTGGGGGCTCTGCCTGTCTCCAGCACTCTGGACCCTCAGCTACCACCACCACCTGGGACCCCTGATCGATTCAAACTTCACAGAGTAGTGAGAATTTAACTCTCTCTCTCTCTCTCTAGAGGTATAGGCTTATGATTCTGACTTGTGTGATCAGTTATAGTTTTCTAAACCTGACTTTTGTAATCAAATTCAAATTAGATTAAATATTATAATTGTTTTGTTTGGCTCCCCTTGTATGGTTATTACCTGGCAATAAATAACTTTCATGGTTAAGCTGGTTGCTTCTCTCTCTCTCTCTCTGTCTCTCTCTGCAGCAACACTCCTTGTACCTAAGCTAAAGATCCCTGCAGCACCCAAAAATCCTGTGGGGTTTGCTTATCAAGTGGGATACTACCAGAGCAATTGTAACGTGAAAGTGGGGATAGGGACGTGCTAAACCTGGGGCATATGAGGGTGGCAGCTTGGAGGGTCATATGAGGGTGAGCTTGGGAGTACTGATTAACTCAGTCCTCTCAGACACGTCCTGTTAACATGTGCATGTGTTTGTCTGATTCTGGGGTGGAAGAACCCAGCCCTGGGGAACCTAGGTCCTGCAGGATAGCTCCATTGTGAGGGAACTTGTGGAAGGAAGAAGTAGCTTTCCATATGAGAACACAAGTGACACAAGTAGTACACTGATAGGCTTACAGACCCCACCCCCCAAGAAGAGTAACCCTAATAAATGAGCCTACCCCAAACTAACAGGCAAATCTGGTAACACTATGAACCATATAATGGTGTGTAGATTACTATGGGGATTGTCACATCAGAAGTGTAGAGGTATCTGTACACAATTTTGACTGCACTACCGGCCAAAGCACTGCAGTGAGGAGACCTGTATAAATAAGTACTTAGATTGGTTGCACGTGGATATTGAAGACACAAGTATTTATGAACAAACATGCGCATAAGGAAATTGAACTGCAGTATTTTCAGGGGTACTGGGTGCTTACGCTGTACGTCAGCATGAATTGGTTCCTTTGGTTTTGCAATGCTCTAGTTCAGGGGTCAGCAACCTTTCAGAAGTGATGTGCTGAGTCTTCGTTTATTCACTCTAATTTAAGGTTTCGTGTGCCAGTAATACATGTTAATGTTTTTAGAAGGTCTCTTTCTATAGGTCCATAATATATAACTAAACTATTGTTGTATGTAAAGTAAATAAGGCTTTTAAAATGTTTAAGAAGCTTCATTTAAAATTAAATTAAAATGCAGAACCCCCCCGGACCGGTGGCCAGGACCCAGGCAGTGTGAATGTCACTGAAAATCAGCTTACATGCCGCCTTTGGCACGCGTGCCATAGATTGCCTAACCCTGCTCTAGTTCATTGTCCATCCCTCAACATGGACAAAAATGCAACATTTGACAATCCAACCCAGAAAATCTCCTTGCTTTGTAACTGAAGCACATGCAGTTTTGCCAACTCGAGGTTCTCTCTCAAGTCTCACAAGAGTTGATTTTTTTCTTTAAGCCCCAGCTCTGGAGTCATGCAAATACAGGAAAATCTCAGCTTTCATTTACATAATAATTAATTATCTAGCCCTTGTGTTTGTGGAGAACATTTTCAAAACATGAACCCTAAAGATTCAAAACCTAATAGGAATAACAACAGAAATAATTACAGAAACCCACATTTGATACAGTTTAAAGATCTCAGATTTCAGGAAGGCCTGACTCTCAATTTTTGAATGCTAGAGGACAGCAGCACTGTCTATGCAGCTCTCTGCCATGATTTTCTTTCTGACGATTCTATTTATTCTAATAATCTTACACTGCTATGTCCCAGCGAGAGAGAAGACAGGTTAATTTACTAATTTAAGGTGTTTTGCTCCCCTAGGTGGCAATAACGTACTTAGTTTCAACTCATCTAAGTGGGTTTGCACTCCTGCAGCTTCCCCCTCATCTTTCTGTTGGGGTGTGGAGAAGGTGTCATCTCCTCTGTGTGACAGAATATTTATCCTCAATGTCCTGCATATCCACCAGAAGTTAGGTGCTTCCACTTAGCAGTTACTTGCTTCGTCATTCACCTCCCTGAAGCTTTTATCAGTGTACATCTGGATAGAGCTGCTCCACCAGACACTTTTTATCCTAGAACTCCCCCTAAAGTGGACCCTCTCTGTAACACAGAATGGGAAAGCCACATAAGTAGTAACCCTGGGCACAGGGGCTTTTCTGGAGCAAAGTAGACTTGTCACCGAGCAGTTCTGCATCACTTCTGTGGCTATGAAAGAGGATATGCATTTTAGAACAGGCCTCAGAACTGTTTTAGCCTGCACTGGGGATCACACCAGCCCCATGAGCCGCTGAAATGGGGAGCCAGAGACTCCTTGCCTTGTAATTTGAAAAAAAACTGTCTCTTTATTTAGTTAGAGAAGCCACTGTAGTATGGTCAGCTGCTTCCCCCACAGTCCTCCCCCCTTTACCCACCCTGGGTTTTGGAAGTTTGCAGAACCCCAAAGAAGGGGGCTCAGGGGAAACCTGTAAGGAACCCCTAGAACCTGCAATGGTGGAACAATGACAATCAGTGGGACACAGAAATACCAGGATACAAAATATACAGGAATGACAGAGTGGGCTGTGCAAGTGGTGGAGCGTCACTATATGTGAAAGGAAGCATAGAGTCCAATATAGTACAAATCTTAAATGAATCAAACTGTACCATAGAATCTCTATGGATAGAAATTCCATGCTTAAATAATAAGAGTATAGCAGTAGAAATATACTATCGACCCCCCTGATCTGGATGGTGATGATGATGATGAAATGCCCAGGGAGATTAAAGAGGGTATCAAAATAGAAAGCTCAGTAATAATGGGGGATTTCAGCTTATTTTCATATTGACTGGGTACATGTCAGCTCAGGATGAGATGCAGGGAGAACATTTCTAGACACTGTCAATGACTGTTTCGTGGAGCAGCTAGTCTTGGAATCCACAAAGGGAGAGGAATTTCTTGCGTTAGTCCTAAGTGGTGCACAGGATTTGGTTCAAGAGATGAATATAACTGAACTGCTTGGTAATAGTGACCATAATGTAATTAGATTGAATATCCTTGGGGTGGAAGGAGGGGATACCAAAGAAGCCTAGTAGAATATCATTTAAATTCAAAATGAGGAATTACACAAAAATGAGAGAGCTTATTAAATAGAAATTAAAAGGAACAATCACAAGAGTGAAATGCCTGTAATTTGCATGGAAACTTAAAACAAAATACCATAAGAGATGCTCAAATTAAATATATATTCCAAACACAAACAATATTAAGAGGACCAAAAACATACCACAATGACTAAACAACAGACCTAAAAGAGTCAGAGGCAAAAAGGCATCCTTTAAAAATTGGAAGTCAAATCCTACTGAGAAAAATAGAAAGGTGCATAAACTCTGGCAAGTCAGGTGTAAAAGTATAAGTAGACAGGCCAAAAAAAGAATTGGAAGAGCAACTAGCAAAAGACACAAAAACTAACAGAAGAAAAAAAAAGTACATCAGAAGTAGAAAGCCTGCCAAAAAATCAGTTGGGCCACTGGATGACTGAGGTGCTAAAGGAGCCCAAGGAAGACAAGGCTGTTGTGGAGAAAGTAAATGAATTCCTTGTGTCTGTTTTCACTGCAGAGGATGTGAAGAGGATTCCCACACCTGAGTCATTCTTTTTAGGTGACAGATCTGAAGAATTGTCCCAGATTGAGGTGTTACTAGAGGAGTTTTTGGAACGAATTGATAAACTAAACAGTGATAAGTCACCAGGACCAGATGGTATTTACCCAACAGTTCTGAAGAAACTCAGCTATGAAATTGCAGAACTACTAACAGTGGTATGTAACCTATCACATAAATCAGCTTCTGTTACACTAGCTATCCTCCAGTCATTTGTAACGCCAATTTTTAAAAAATGCTTCAGAAGTGATCCTGGAAATTACATGTGATATGCCTAACTTTAATACCAAGCAAATTGATTGAAACGATAGTAAATAATAGAATAAGCAGACAAATAGAGGAACATAATGTTTTAGGGAAGAGTCAACATGGATTTTGTAACGGGAAATCATGCCTCACCAGTCTACTATAATGTTTTGATGGGCTCAACAAGAATGTGGACAAGGGTGATTCAGTGGATATAATGTACTTGGACTTTTAGAAAGCCTTTAACAAGGTCCCTCACCAAAGGCTCTTAAGCAAAGGAAGCAGTCATGGGATAAGAGGGAAGGTCCTCCCAGGGATCCATAATTGATTCAGAGAGGAAACAAAAGGTTGGAATAAATGGTCAGTTTTCAGACTGGTGAGAGGTAAATAATAGGTTTCCCCAAGAATCTGTACTGGGACCATTATAAACCAATAAATAATCTGGAAAAATGAGAACAGTGAGGTAGCAAAGTTTGCAGATGATACAAAATTACTCAGGATTGTTAAACTGAAGACAGCCTATGAAGAGTAACAAAGGGATCTCACAAAACTGAGTGACGGGGCAACAAAATGACAGATGAAATTCAGAGTTGATAAATGAAAAGTAATGCACATTGAAAAACATAATCCCAACTATACATACAAAATGATGGGGTCTAAATTAGCTGTTACCACTCAAAAAAGACCTTGGAGTCATTGTAGATAGTTTTCTGAAAACATTCTCTCAATGTGCAGCGGCAGTCAAAAATACTGACAATGTTAGGAACCTTTAGGAAAGGGATAGATACTAAGACAGAAAATATCATAATGCCACTATATAAAGCCATGGTACGCCCACACCTTGAATACTGTGTGCAGTTCTGGTTGACTCCTCTCTCTCTGTCTCTCTCTAAGAATTGGAAAATGTACAGAGAAGGGCAACAAAAATAATTAGGGGTATGGAACAGCTTCCATATGAAGAAACATTAAAAAGACTGGGACTATTCAGCTTGGAAATGAGACAACAAAGGGGAGATATGATAGAGGTATATCCAGTCATGACTGGTGTGGAGAGAATGAATAGGTAAATGATATTTACCCTTCACATAACACAAGAACCAAGGGTCAACCAATGAAATTAATAGCAGCAGGTTTTAAACAAACAAAAGGAAGTATTTCACACAATGCACAGTCAACCCATGGAACTCATTGCTGGGCATGTTGTGACAGCCAAAATTATAACTGGGTTCAAAAAATAATTAGATAAGTTCATGGAAGATAGGCCAATCAACAGCTATTAGTCAGGATGGGCAGGGATGCAAAACCATGTTCTGGGTGTCTAAACCTCTGAGTGCCTGTAACTGGGACTGGATAACAAGACAGATCACTTACAAATTGTCCTGTTCTGTTTATTCTCTTTGAAACATCTGGCACTGGCCTCTGTAGAGAGACAGGATACTGAACTAGATGGACCATTGCTCTGACCCAGTATTGCTGTTCTTATGTTCTTAACCTTATTTAGCAGAAGACTAGAATTAATATTGCACCTTGCTAGGAATTTTGTCATTGTCTCCTTGAGTCACAGTAAGACTATCCAAGGAATGGTTCTCTGAGGGGATTGGAAGTGGGATATAAAGCAGCTCAGCCCAGGTCATTGTTCCTTCAAGTATGTGGTTGAACCATTGGCTGGACATTGAAGGAGGACCTTGTATAGCCAGCTGCTGAGAGTGCTGTCCTAGTTCTGTGGCTGGAACTGTAGATGTCTGGTGCCTGAGCTGCCCATCTAACAGCCTTTACAAGCATTATTGTGCAAGAATAGCAGTCCCAATCCGACTCACAGATTTAGTATTTTTAACTATTAGGGCTGGTCAAAGAGTAAGAATTTTCTGGAAAAAAATCAACACATATTAGAAATTCTGAAAGTAAAAAAATCATGAAATTTGATTTTTCATTAAAAATGCATTTTATGTAAAATCAGAAAAGAGAGATTTGGTTTCTTTCTTCCATTCCTTTCCCATTTTTATTACCCTTGTGTTTTCCTTGGAAAAAAGAGAGATGAAAGATAAGGAAAAACCCACCGAAATGTCTCATTTCAAATAGAATCCAAATATCATGTTGATGAAAAAATGCAAATGATAGAAACCTTTTCCTTAAAAGTTCCTATGTTGTTCAAAAAGACATTCTTCATCCATAAAGACCGACACAGAACTTTGACCAGCCCTATTGAACATACTGATATGGTAAATAACATTGTGTTCTGTAGGATTATCAGCAAGCCTATTCGGTGATCCAAAATCCCATGAGACCTAAACACAGCTGGCTGGGAGATGAATATAGTTTCATCTTTAAATATAATTTTTCTGCAACTGCAGGCATAAATCAGATCCCCGGTTGTTTTAACAGAGTTTCTGCATCTGCAATGTACATATGCTGTACAGAGTCATTTTAATGACTGTAGGGACCAGCTCTCAACAGAGTTCCATATCTGCTGTGACTCTCATTTTCTATGGGAGGTTTATGGGTAATAGTGTCTTCTCTTCTGGAAAAGAACCACAAAACGTAGTATTTTAAATTAATTACTGAAAATATTGTAGCCGTTCTATTGTCAGATGCAGTGTTTTGGATCTTTGTTGCAGAGTACTGGGAAGGAGCCAACCTGGCAAGTAATTAATATATAATTGAAAGCCAAGCACAGAATCAAAGCCATCAAATCCAATTGGAGTAAATATTTAGAACCAGGTTACCTGTTGAGGGATTAATGGATAAAAATTCTACCTTGCCTGTGATGAGTGGCTTATACTGCAGTCTGCCCCAGGGAGCAGGGGCGAGTTGGTGACTGGCAGTAGCCTATGACTGAGGTGAGGTGGGGCTACAGGGTTGGGTTCCCTGGGGAGGGGAGACCCTGAGACTGAGGGGTGTACTGGCAGGGGGCAGCATCCCAGATAACGGGGCACTGGAGTCCTGGGAGGGATGTGGGGGCCAAGTGGCAGAGGGACACTAGCCTGCAGAGGGTGCTCCAGAGGCTGGAAATGCTAATTCCTGGAAGAGACCAGCAGGAGGCGCAGTAGGGGAGAGTCCACACCCTTACAGCATGTATAGCTTATGCAGTGTCTAACCATCCATCTAGTACATGGGGACCTAGTAGCACATCAGAACCTTCCTGTGCCTCTTGGAGTTTGTCCACAGGCCATTTTTTTTTATCATCCCTTTCCCAGGAGTCAGTCGCTTTTTAATTCTAACTCTTTGATCTGGTAACTCCCAGCTTAAGCAGCATGAAACTTGCAACTTGTTGGAGACAGGAGGTAGGATCCTCAAAGCAAATAGTTTTACCCCCATTGTCTTTCAAGTATGCAGCATGATGTCCTTATCAGTAACCATTGTGTTGCTTTCCTGAACATTCCACTAACCTCAGCATACACTATATCATCTATCTCAATAACTAGCTTACAGTACTGCATATCGGCAATCACAGATTGTTTCATAGCTCCTGTATGACCATCACAATATAGAAAAAGATTTACTACTGCCCAGGATGTATGGACACAAGTTCCCCCCACATCCTTTGTCCAGCTACAGTGTATTACCATAGTTGAGTTCTCACCAGTAAAAATGGGCCACCTTTGCTTTAGGTTGTAACATTTCTGTACTTACTATGGGGTATACACAGAATACTGTGGTGAGATTAGTTATCAAAAGCAATTGGCAAGGATTTTTTTGGCAAGACTGTGTATGTGCCATACACCTGAGCCATCTAGTTATATACTTTAGTACAAGTACGTAAAATGTGCTTAATTCATTTAACTTAATCATAAATTATAGATTATCATTTACTGAACTAGCCGTGCTAATTGGTCTGTAAATCATCACTGTTTAAGATCTGAAGATCTTAAAGCATTATGGACATTAATTAATTGAACGTCTGCACTGCTAGGTATTGCTGTATATGCTTTATGAAAGGGTAAATGTGAGAGGTTATGATGCCTGTTCCAATTCATAAGTCACAATAATAAGAAAAATGAGAGTTAAGTGGTATTGAAGAAAATCCTTACATGCCTATTTGAAAGGCCACTATAAAACCTGGCTGGGATGGAGACATCCTGGTTGGTCAGTGAAGTGTGGAATCTAAGTTAAGTCACTAAAGCCTTGGGAAAACAGCTATTTAATCTTCCCCTTTGCATTCTCAGTTGGCCAGGTCATAGAAGAAGCAGCAAGTCCATACCCTATTGGGTATGTAGGTAACTGGGACAAAACTGTTACAAAGTGGGAGTGGCTGTCCTAGTTCAAGAGCAGCATACAACACCTGTTGAGGGAGAGAGACTTGCATCTCTTTAAGTGCAGCTGCAGGAGCAGTCCGATAAAAGAATGCCAGAACAAAGACTGCTTTTTTAGACACATGAGATTTCTCTTCTCTCCCCCACCCCCACATAACAGTTAAGAATGCCTTATCTAGATTGACACTTCTCTCAAGCTTGACTGGATATGGTAATCTTGGTTTTAATAAAACTTGTTTGTTAGCATTGCTGTTATGTGGGTAATTTCATGTAGACATCCCCAGAGAAAGATGTGATAGAGTTTACTGTAAGAGAGGTGCTGAAGGGTGAAAAGTTTCTGGAAGCTATGTTCTCCTCGCCCAGTCTTGGTTGAAGGGGCTTGGACAGAGGACATTGTGTTGCCATCAAGCTGTAGTGGGCCAAAAGAAAGGGGGAAGGTGAAAGACCAAGCTGGGGTCAAGAGTTAGTGAGGTTATTGATTAGAGTAAGTGTAGGAACTGGGTGATTACTTGACTTATCTAAGGTCACACCTGGGAACAAAAGTGCAGAGTTCTGGCACCTACTCCTTTCTAAATGTATTAAGCAAAAGAGACAATCTTTCAAGAATCACAGCTGATACTTCCAGCAGTGTGATCTGCATGACACAGAACTAGAAACATGTTGCCATATGTTAGAGTGGGGGAAATTGGACAAGACACTGAACCAGACTCTAGGTTAACAAGCAATGTCAAAGTGCATTGGGAATGGGAGAGGAGTTCCGAAAACCATTCCTTTGCAGATCTGACCGCTACTAGTATTCCAGGGAAAATATAAAGCCACCTTGGAACAAGGCACATCTGAACTTTGCATTGATCTGGTTTGATCCAGTTATGAGTACAATCTCCAGCAAGGTGTATGGGTCTCAATCTTGCATTACTTCTCTACCCAAATGTAAGTCAGTGGGAGCACCAGGTCAACAAACATTCAGGATCAGGTCATTTCATGCACTAGGGCCTCCATTCAGCAGAACACTTGCTTTACATTAAGCACGTGCTCATGTGTTTCCATTGTACTCAAAGGACTCTTTCCATCTGCTTCAGTGAGCTTTGGATTAAGCCCTAACATAGAATATCAGGGTTGGAAGGGACCTCCGGAGGTCATCTAGTCCAACCCCCTGCTCAAAGCACGACCAATCCCCAGACAGATTTTTACCCCAGTTCCCTAAATGGCCCCCTCAAGATTGAACTCACAACCCTGGCTTTAGCAGGCCAATGCTAAAGGTATTAACTCAGAGGTAGAAAGCAATCCCTGTATTGTGTATTTATTTTGTCTTTTCCTTACCCTTCATATTTAGTTTTACTTAGAAGAGCCTTGTGTAATGTGTGAAGGAGAGAAATTCCGTAATCTATAAGGCTATGTCTGCACTGCACACCGTACAGCTGTGCCATCATAATGTCAGCAGGATAGAGCTCTTTGTCATTCTTTGTCAGCAGAAGAGAGTTCTTCCGCCAACAAAAATAAAACCACAACCCAACAAAGGACGATAGCTTTGTTGTGGGGAGAGCATCTCCCAGCAACAAAACACTGCCCACACTGGCACTTTTCGTCGGTAAGACTTTTGTCAGTCAGGGGGAGGGTGTGGGTTTTTTATACCCCTCATCGACAAAAGTTTTACAGACAAAAGTGCAGCACAGACAAAGCCTTAGTGAATGGAAAAGCAGCTACAGGTACAGATTGAACTATTCTATCTGAGCTTCCTTATGCATCCTCACTGGAACCCCTTCCCATTAATTCTTTGTATCAGAGTAGTCCCTAGGGGCCCCAGTCAAGGATCAAGGCTCCATTACTTTGCAAAGTTCGCACATAATAGATAGTCTGTCCTGAAGACCTGCCAATCTGTTACATGATGAGATCCAACAAATGGGGAGAACAAATGGTTGTAGGGAGCAGTGGGAAACTCTTCCTAGTGCAATAAGCAGTTGTGTTCTGCTGTAACTTACTCCACTTTTCATGGCTTCATGATTAACTGCAGCAATTAGAAACAGAAAAGAGCCATTCAAACAGGTCACCTAGTCAGTCCCCAGCCCAGTGCTGCATTATTCCCTACAGCTTAAACGCTTCAGCTATGGATCATTGGTAGTCTGTGGAGCATGGACTAGTCACATGGTGCTGGTGCCCCTTATGTTTATCAGTTACATTGACTTAAAAGGCATCTAAATAGACGTTAATTGCTGTTGTTGCTGCTGGGCTATTTCCTCACCTTGGGGAGAGGAGGTGGTCAAGGCAAGCAGTTGTCCATAGTATGAATCTCTGCCCTTCCACAGAATATGACTGTTTTATGCAGTCCCACTTGAAATGACTCAAGCAATAAGACTTCCCTTAGGAGTTAGTTCAGCTCTCTAGTGTCCCTCCCTTGGAAATGGCTCCTGATAAAAATATTCCCTTGCTTGGTTACATAACCACATTTCTACAGACTAGTTAAGCAAAACTAAACCCTATGTTTTTGTTTTTTTTCTTTTTTTCCCCAGACTATCTAAGGGATAGTCAGTGTCTTAGATGCTACCTGCCTGGACTGGCAACCCAAATTAGTTTTTCCTAGGGTTTCCATGAAGACCTACAGCTCAGTTCCCTCTTCCCAAAGAGCCACTTCCCTCCCTTAAAAGCAGAGTGGAGTTAAGAAGCCACCCTTAACGTTGCACTTCCTCAGGCAGTCAGGCTGCTGAGAGAATCTCCCCTTCTTTGAATGTGCTGCAGCCTCTGTGCTTCAGGAATCCAGAGTGAGACCAGGGATATAAAGTTTATTAATTAAATGACAGGATGGCTCCTGCAGACTGTAAGCATGCAGACCCTTAGTGCCTGCATTAGGTGGGAGACCCCCTCACTAGGCAGCCATTCATCTGGTTTTAACTGGACAGTTCTGCTTTTATAATGTTTGTCCACCATCCAGGACTAAGAAAAAACTGGACATGGTTTTGTCCAGTATCAAGCAGGGGGATGCCATAATGGAGAGCTCACTGCTCCCCCCTACCAGTGTGACCTCACACACACCGTGTATGCAAGCTCACACAGGCAGAGGCAGGGCAGCACTCTCTTCAAAATGGTGCTCCCCCCATGCACTACGACTTCACACCATGCCAGTGGCGGTGAGGTCACACCATTCCCAGAAGTACCAGCATGTCCAGTATTCTGGGAACATGCCAGCGGCCACCCTAGCCTCACTCTGCAACTCCCCATAGGGATGCCACATGACTCATTTTAAAGAAATTGTACCACAGTATCCTGCACCTACCATAACAAGTCAGCGAGAATCAGTTAGGGGCTCCCTGCAGGGTTCCAAAACCTGCTAAGAGGGTTGGACAACACAAGAGCCCTGCCACCACACTCCATTTCTTACTCGCTTGTTTAGTCTTTTTACTGGGCGGACGCCATTGCCCTTGTGTGCCCTGCACTCGCCGCATGGCAGTGAGTGTATTTAAACTATTCTGGTTCTTCGCTCTGTGATCTGAAACGTTACTCACACAGCTGGACATAAGAGCATCTGCAGCCTCGCTCCCTCCCTCTTGCCCCAAGCCCTTAATGGAACAGACAATAACACTTGTTGAGGGAGGGATGCTTCCCAACTGCTGGAGCCTGGGATAATACTTGAGTCATTAATGCCACATATTTCCCTGTAACACTAAAAACAACCCAAGGAGATTGCAGAGACAGATCTTGCTGCTACCTGAGGCAAAAAGAAGAGATGCACTGGACAGGGTCACTAAGCAACAAAAGCAGCACCCCAAGTAGTTTAATCCTGCCTCTGCTGTGGTGAATGCCCAGGGCCGCATCTCAGGAAAGCTAGGTTTTCACTCAGCAGGGAGTAGTCCGGGGCTAATAAATGTGTATCTGCTCAGGACATTAATACATTGCTTATGGGCCAGCTCCAGAGTGCCTGTGCTTTGGCTAGAGCCGGGAAAGGCGTTGAAACAGCAGTGACTCCTGATCCAGATTCCCCTGCATGTCAGTGTGCTGTCCTGCCGCCAAGCCACGGGGTGACCTCCAGGCATTTTGGCACTACTCCTTTTAATTGCCTTTTCATTTTAACTCCCCCACCTTTCCAAACTTCATTTCTCTTGCTTTCCACCTGTACTGCGTGTATCCACCCTGTCTCTGCCCTTACCCCTTGCTTTGACCTTCTCTTTCCCTTTTCAGTCTCTTCCCTCTTTGTGCAGTAGACTTTTTTGGCCTCTTCCAGCTGCTCAGACTCCTTGGTGCCTATGGGAGGGTAGAGATTTTCCAGGGGGTATTTGGCTGAATTCTAAAAAGGTAACAGCAAACCTCAGAATCCCTCGCCTCAGCTCCTGTCATCCTCCTTCTTGTGGCCTTCCTGCTTCACAACTCACATCTAAAGTGCTCCTGCAAAACTTGTCTTCCTGGCTGTGTCTTTCCGTGTAGAAGTTCCTTCATGGGCTAATATTTATTAGCTAGTATTCGTGAAGCTCTTGAACTTGAGAAGTGTTGTATAAAGGCCAAGTATTATACAGTTGCCTTCCATATCAAGTTCAGGCTTCTCATCTCCAAACAAGGCTCTGTACAGCTCTGCTCCTACCTATGTCTCAGGTCTTGTTTCTTCCTGCTCTCCATTTCCTATTTCCTGGGCTCTTCCCAATACTCACAACTAAATCTCCCTGTTTTGTATCTTTTTCCCGTTCTCATCTTCATGCCGCCTTCTGTGCTGCCTCTGATGCTTGGAATAGTCTCCCTTTTCTTGTGCAACAGATACCCCCAGGCCATTTAGCTTTGCAGTCTTCCACACAGAAAGAAGAATACAATAAAGGCAATAAAGCCAGTAATAAATTCAGATCTCTCATGAAAACTCACTTCTTTCATAAAGCCTCTCTGTGGCTACCATCCAAAGAAGAGGTTTGTCCTTAAAATTAAAACACACAGAAAAAAATGATATCTGCACCGCTTGAATGTTTAACATAATTTGGTCAATCAGGGTAGAATTCACCCCTGCACAGAGTGCACCACTTAGACCTTAAAATAGGGTTTCTGGGGACTTAAGTGGTATATAAATATAAGCTTTGTGCTGTGACCCTCTGCTTAGGGGGTGAATTACACCTCCATTGTACTGTGTCTGGACTGTTTTGTCTTTTTAATGTTTTCTAAACATATCAGGGCAGGAACCATGTGCTCTTGTTTTGTATAGCACTAAAGTGTAAACACACAATCAGTTCGCAATAAATACATTTTAACTACTTTGCTCCTTTGCACTTCCCATTCTGATGATTTTCCCCTTAAATGTACAACTCTTTATGCCCAATGGAGCATTCTGAATACCACATTAGACTTTTTATTATTATTAAATGGACTTGTGATGCTCAAAGATGAGGATTAGACTAAGAATCATGTGCTGCCTGTGTCCAATTCAAATGACGTGCAGACACCGATGAGTGAGCACACAAGAGCTTCAAGGACACTACGGTACACTGCACATCTCACTGCTCTCACTGTGAAACATCAGTTGCTATTTCAGGTGAAGATCTGCTATGACAAAATGAAACTCCATGCACGCTGCTTTGTAAAAGGATAGCTTTTCTGCAGCGCTGGAGTTCAGTGTATTCTATAAGAGCAGCCCTTTATGTTTAATTATATTGGTGTGGCTTAAATATTAGTGAGGGGCAAACTTCAACCTGTTTTGGGAGCAGCTTTGGAGAAGCTCAATTGAGTTTCCAAAGCTGGGCTGTATATCTTTTAGGAACAGCTAGGAATTCTGCATTTCTGGCACTGCGACACATAGAAGGGCTCTCATTTCTCCAGGGTCACCTTACACTTGCTGTGCAAGCCTCCTAACCCATTGCTAGTAAATGGCCAATTGTTATTTGTATCGCAGTAGCACCTAGAATCTGCAGTTGTGGCCCAGGATCCCATTGTGCTAAGCATAGGTGACATGTGTATGTGTGTGAGGGGATGGTGCATGGAGTCACATGCTTTCCCCCCCTCCCCAATTTCTCCCAGGGTTGGGGAGTAGTGCTGAGCACGGCTGAAGGGAAGTGCCTGGGAAAGGCACCAGCAGCGAGTGCTCCTGCTGAGCCCCATTAGGTGGTGCCCAGAGCAGGGAAGCGAGACCATGTTGGTGGCACAACACTCTGCCAGAAGGGGTGCAGGGAAGCCTGTGAGTCACATCCCTTCCTCACCAGCTGGCAGTTACCTGCTTGAGAACGTGTCTGGACTAGCCTGCCTGGAGCTCGGGGAGTCAGTCAAGGCAATGGGGGAAAGGCAGAGGGGTCAGAGAGCTGGGGGTCAGGTGGAGGTCTGGGAGAGGCAGTGGGGCCAGAGCACCATTTTCCCTAAGGCCGACCCCAGCATGGATGGCCTTAAGGGTGGGCAACATGGGTGATCGCCCCGGGTGCTGTTCTCAGGGCAGCACAGTGGTCAGGAGGGTACCTGAGCTGTCCCCAGGAAGTTGACCGTGGCTTTGGTGGTGGGGAGGGCCTGCTATTGTGCCCCCCCACCACTATCAGCAGTTACCAGTCACCTATGGCACTAGGTGCTGTACAAACATAATACGATTGTCACTACCCCAGAGAGCTTGCAATCTACATGATGATGAGCTTGGAGCAAAATACCCAGCTGACTCATCCAAAAGGTACAGAATGGATCAAATGCTGTACGGTTGCTTCACATAAGCAACTACCAGTAAGCGCCTGCCTAGCAGGAAAGCAAGGGGAGAAGCTATGGAGAAGTTACTGCCTGGGTCATCTGCATTAGAAACCACTGAGTGATTCTGTCCAGGGCCTTGGAGTGAACAGGCTACATGTGTGCATACACACGGCAAGGTTATCTGTACACAAAACCATATATGTATGCTTCTATGCAGAGGGGCTGCTGGGCTGTTAAAGCCATTGCAGAAGTACAGGCTCTCCAAGGTTATCGGTTAGATTTAAGGTTCAATTCCACAGCCCTCTCCTTGGGGTGGCCAACCTGCCTCTCAAACTGACATTGTGGGCATTGCTCAGAACTGGCAATGGGTTAGGGTGCTCACATATTGCAGGGAATTTCTTCCTTCTGAGTCCTGTTCTGTGGGTTGCAGAGTTGGAGAATTGGCCTGGGGTATAGAGCATGGCCTTGCAATATATTTAATTCTTCTCTATGCCAATAATTTAGATTAAACTGGAAACTGTGACATCAATAAAGTTTAGAGCCATCAGAACCAAGGAAGAGGGTCGTGACCGCATCCTTCTAGCTGCAGGCATTTTCAAAGGCCATTTTTTATTAGTGCTATTCCTGTCACACGATTAAACCAATATTTCCTACTGCCCCTTTGAGTCCCCCCAAGAACAAAATTAGTTCTAATAGCATTTTTTTCAATGCTGCTTTCATAAAAGAATTGTAATTATTCTCTTTGCAAGAGAGTCAAAGGTTGGAACAAGTCCATGCAACTTTAACTGCTGGGAACACAATGGAAATTTACAATCATAATATAAATGGAAATTGGAATTTGTAGGAGGTATAGCTGAGAAAGAAATAAGCTACTGTGGCAAATTGCCAGTACTGTTCTGCTGGGTCTCACGCTTTCTCTTCTCTGGGGTAGGTTCAGGGCGCTATTGCTTGCCTCTGAACCGGTTCTTAATTACTCCACTAGTGTCCTTGGAGGAGGGGAGTGGAGAGGGAGGGACCTGGGCCCGCCCTCTACTCCAGGTCCCATACCCAGGAGCCCTCGAGGGCGTTGTGTAATCTGGTGAACCATCTTACTAGCATTCCTTCCGCGCGTGGGGTAACTCCCTCTCTACCCCTTCAGCTTGTGAAGGGCTCTTGCTTCCTCCCTCTACACAACCTGCGGTGCCCCTTACCTAGGTTTTCTCTGCGACTTCACATCCACCGCGAGCACCCTCCAAGAGGCGTGGCGCGCTCTCTCTGTCTGCAACCTGCCACTCTCCTCCAATCAAGATTTCCTCCCTTCAACTCCACACTGTCGCTCAGGTTTATCACAGACTGAAGTCAGGTGCTCTAATTGGATCAGGTGCTCTAATTAATCATTAGCAAAAACCTTCCTGCCCTGCAGGAATAAGGGCTCCCTCTAACACTCGCATCTGCCCTCTGGCCATGCTGTATCACGACTACCTAAAAAACTTTGAAATGTACAGCAATCAGTCTATGGCCATATTTTCCTCTGCCAATCATATTTACAGGCCACTTTTCAAAGTCAAAAGCTTTCCTTAGTATAATAATCTGATCTGACATTCTTTTGATGTAGAACTTTAATGGCTCGAAGCTTGTAGAGTTTTCCCCTGAGTTTGTCTTTTTCTTTCCTGCAATCTTTATGGGCATGGCGTACAAAGTAACGACTCAAAATGGCTTTACATCACCCCAGGCAACAGAAAACCCTTAGCCTTGGTTACAACACCACCTTAACACAACTGCTAGGCGCGTAGCGAGCCAAACTTCCCACTTGAAATGACTCTTGTTTTTCTTTGTGTTTTGAGCTAGCCCTGGTGTGTAAATTCTCCAGGTGAAAGCCTTTCCCCACTCTGGACAAAGCAAACTATCCACAGTAGGATTTCCTTTATTCCTTCGTGAGCTGACTAGCCATGAGTCCTCAGACCTGCTTCGTTTTCTGTCCTCTTACACCAGCATGGGATTTAAGCATGGATTAACAGTGTGCTTGCCTGTAAAACATCAGGACTCCCTATCCCATCACAAGAACTTTTTGTCCTAGAGGAACTTCAAAAGATGTTGGAACTATGCATCAAATTTCTACTTTTTATACTCTTGTCATGGTATCTAGCCCCAATCTGAACCTTAGAGTCCAAAAAAGTGGGGTACCAGCATGAATTCCTCTAAGCTTAATTAGCAGCTTAGATCTGATAAGCTGCCACCAATCAGGACTTGGAGTGCCTGATAAACTCTGGTCTCCCCAAAACTTGGAGTGCCTGATAAACTTTGGTCTCCCCAAAACCTTCCCTGGGGAGGTTGAGTCTCACAACAAAGGAGAATAAACCATTTCCCTTCCACCTCCTTTGTTCCTCCCAGATCTTTCTCGCCCTGGGTACACCAGGAGATTACCGTGATTCAAACTCCTTGAATCACAACACAGAGAAATCAGGTTTTTTCTCCCCCTTCTCCCTCCCTCCCAGGTTTTTCCTCCCTGGGTTATCCTGGAGAGATAGACAGATTCAAGCTCCGTGAATCTAAAACACAGAGGAAATTCACCTTTCCTCCCCCACTCCTCCTTCTCCCTTCTCTCCACCAATTCCCTGGTGAGTACAGACTCAGTTCCTTTGCCTTAACAAGGGGGAAAAAATTAATCAAGTCTTAAAGAGAAAAATGTTTAATAAAAGAAAGGAGAATAAAGATAATTACTGTAAATTCAAGATGGAATATTACAGGGTCTTTCAGCTTATAGAAACTGGGGAAAAAGCCTCCTCCAGCACAAATACAATTTAAAATACTTCCAGCGAAATAAACATTAAAACTCTACCAGCCAGATACACATTTGCAAATAAAGAAAACCAATTAAAAAGATTAAACCGCCTTTCTGCTTGCACTTACTACTTGAATAGAAAATTAGAGCCTGTAGTACATCCGATCACTCTCAGAACCCAGAGAAAACAACGCAAAACCCAAAAACACAAACAAAGGCTTCCCTCCACTGAGATTTTAAAGTATCTTGTCTCCTGATTGGTCCTCTGGTCAGGTGTTGCAGGTCACTGTTTGTTAACCCTTTACAGGTGAAAGAGACATTAACCCTTAGCTATCTGTTTATGACAGCTCCTCACTTATCCAGGCTGCAGGATTTGGCCTTCCAAAAACGAATTGCTTCATCCACTACTGAAGCGACCTTTGGAGGTGGAACATCACAGCTCTTCAGCCATATACTATCAGAAGATAGCATGTCCAGTTGAAATAGAGGAAATGTTGGTAGGAAGAATGTAATTCTGCTTATTGGAGCCTGGCCACAACACTAGAATTAGTCTCCCTAGTCTATTAAGAATTGTCATGATGAAGGAGTCCATGATAAAATTGCCAGTACTTCAGAATAATATAATCTCTTGAACAGCACTATCCTTCCTAGCACTTTGCTGGAGTACCAGCTCTGTACAAACTTCAGAGGATGATTAGCCAGTGACCAATACTGCTCTGATTCAGATCTAATATAACTAACGGGCGTGTGAAGAAGAGATTCAAGTAGGGCCAGGTTCTGCGCCATGTCCCAGTGGTGCAAAGTAGCAATCAAGGTGATGAATTTGGCCTCTGTAGTATTCTCTCTACAGCAAGGAATTTGTAGGTGGCATAGAAGCTTAATCAACATTGATACACCAAAGAGAGATAAGGAAGGAGGAGACCAAGGCGGAAGGATACTCAGAGATGAGAAGGTGGAGTCACAAACAGAGACATGCTTTGCAGCTCTTTTGTATCAGATGGCACAGGCACCTGCTGTGAAATGGATGCTTCAGATAGGGAAAAGGAATCTGAAGTGCGAATTGGAAAAAATGGGGGAGAGGTGCCAACTACATCTTCACTTATGGTGCGGGAGGTCGTTTGAGCAGGTCCTGTTTAATCTGCTGTGTGTTTCTAGTTCTGTGTTTGGTCCTCTTATCTTTTCATCCTTTTATTTGAGCCAGTAGCCAGAGATAGCCCAGAAACTACCATACTCATGCTAACACACTGGCAGAAAAGGCAGGGTTAATGCACTCAGCCAGCCTGCTGCATTGTCTTACTCAAATTTCCTAAGAAAGGGACATGATAGATTGAAATGATTTTTTGGCTCATTGCTGCATGTTTCTTAGCTGGTATCTGGGAAAGTGAAATTCTTGTTAAAAAAAAATATAGTAAGTACATTGCACTTCCACTATTATGTAGCAGCCTTTAATCATGCTACCTGAAAGAGCCTGGGTTTCTGACATGCACTGTAGCCAAGAACTACTCAGGGAAAAGCAGAGAATCCAGAATCCAATCAGTAGTTCTTTGTTTGTGGGTGGACTGCTGGACATTGGATGGTGGAGAGAGTTGCACTAACTATCTGGTGAGCTGTGCTCAAGAGGCATCCTGTTGTCACTGCCTTTTAGCTTCCCCCCACCTATACCAGCTCTGTAGTCTCTATATATGAAGTCTTTAATCTGTACAGAGTGCTAAGGTTGCTTCCAAATACTAATCAATTGCATACCAGTCCCAGAGTGTTGTTTCCACTCTAAGAGGGTGGCATAGAACAAGGGATTATTTCCATCTCTAACATGTGAACTATTCACATCTGTTTAAAACTAGCCCTATGTAGCCTGTAAAAAACAAATTGCTTTATGCCTTTATGATATGTTTAAACTAAGAGTTGAGAATTTCTTTAACATTTGAGTTACTGAAGCTATTATAACATTAATATTCAAATTCCATTGAGAGGACATGGCAGCTGTGCAGTCCTATGTGTAGATCATGGCTTTGTTAAATTAAATGGTACAGAGAAAATGAGGGAGACAGAGAATTTTAACCCTATGTGAGAGGGGGAAAGACGTTCCTTCCTTCAGAATCTGGAAGGGAAACAAAAACTCTACATCTACAATTGACTTCTGAAAAAAACATTGCTGAGGGACAGACATGTCATCTCAAAGCCTTCAGACACTGGAATACAAAAATCTGGATAGATGTTTCCCCCATATATGCAAGTGGTTGAGTGTATGTAAAAAAAGGCCAGAGTTCTACAATATTTAAAGAAAATGACTGAAAAATGTTGCAGGGACACATTTACAACTTGGCAGAACAAAGCTGCATTGGCACAAAGTGTCTAACCTGCATTTCGTACCCTCATATCGATTCTCTCATCTGCTGATACCTTTCTTGGCTTTTATGAAGAATGGCAATCTTGCTCTCTGCAAATTCTTTCCACAGGAAGCTGTGGATGGGGGAGTATTCCCACAAGAATGAGATGATAGAGAGTGAATGATTGGTATGAATTTTAAGTGGATTCCCTGTGAAGGTTTGTTTTTAGTCATTAACTCTCATTGTACAGTCTTGGTTTTCCATAACCCGCTGTAGTACTGGATTTCAATCAGTCTATTTGTATTATAGAAATGTAGGACTGGAAGGGATCTCGATAGGTCACTTAGTCCAGCCCCATGCATGGAGACAGGATTAAATATTATCTAAACCAGTGGTTCCCACACTTGTTCCACCGCTTGTGGAGGGAAAGCCCCTGGTGGGCCTGGCCGGTTTGTGTACCTGCCGTGTCCGCAGGTTCGGCCAATCGCAGCTCCCAGTGCCCGCGGTTCACTGCTCCAGGGCAATGGGAGCTGCTGGAAGCAGCGCGGGCCAAGGTACATACTGGCCGCCACTTCCAGCAGCTCCCATTGGCCTGGAGCAGCGAACCACAGCCACTGGGAGCCACGATCGGCCGAACCTGCGACGCGGCAGGTAAACAAACTGGCCTGGCCCGCCAGGGGCTTTCCCTGCACAAGCAGCGGAACAAGTTTGGGAACCACTGATCTAAACTATCTCTGACAGGTGTTTGTCTAACCTGCTCTTAAATACCTCCAATGACCGAGATTCTACAACCTCCCTAGGTAATTTGTTCCAGTGCTTAACTACCCTTACTGTTAGGTTAGACATTGGAAAAAAACTTCCTAAATCTCCCTTGTTGCAATTTAAGCCCATTATTTCTTGTCCTGTTCTCTGTGTTTAAAGAGAACAATTTATCACCCTCCTCTTTATAACAGCCTTTTATGTATTTGAAGATTGTATTCATTACACACACACACCAGTCCTCTCTTCTCCAGATTAAAGAAACCCATTTTTTTCAGCCTTTCTTCATAAGTGAAGTTTTCCAGACCTTTAATCATTTTTGTTATTCTCCTCATGACTTTCTCGAATTTGTCCACATCTTTCCCAAAGTGTGCTGCCCCGAATTAGGCACAGTATTCCAGCTGGGGCCCTATCAGTGCCAAGTAGAGTGTCTTGCTTACAGCACTTCTCCTAATACATCCCAGAATGAAGTTTGCTTTTTTCCTTTTTGCAACAGTATTACATTGTTGACTCATTTAGTTTGTGATCCACTATAACTCTCAGATTCCTTTCTGCAGTACACCTTACTTGGCAGTCATTTCCCATTTTGTATTTATGCAATTGATTATTCCTATTTGTACTTTGCATATACCATTATTGACTTTCATCCTATTTATTTCAGACCATTTCTCCAGTTTATCAAGACCATTCTGATTCTAATTCTGTTTTACAAATCACTTGCTACCATAGGCATGGGAACTAGGAGTACAGGGGTGCTGCAGCGCTTCTGGCTGCCAGCCCTGCATCCGAGGTCTTGACTGCTGGCTCCATGCCTGGGTCCCAGCTGCTGGTCCCTGCGCCGCAGCTGGGGCTTTGCTCCCGGCCTCAACTCAGGGTTGGGGTGCGGGATAGACAGGGGTAAGGGGGCTGGTTTTCAGCACCCTCACTACTAAAAATATTCCAGTGCCACTGCTTGCTGCCCCTCCCAGCTTGGTATCATCCACAAACTGTATAAGTGTAGTCTCTCTATGCCATTATCCAAATCACTTATGAAGAAATTGAATAGAATTAGACCTAAAACAGATCCCTTTGGAACTCCACTCTATATGCCATTCCAATTTGATTGAGAACCATTGATAACTACTTTCTTGATGATTTTCCAACCATTTGTGCACCCACCATACAGTATGTTCATCTAGGCCATATTTTCCTAGTTTGTTTATCAGAAGTTCCTGTGAGACAGTATCAAAAGCATTACTACAGTCAAGGTATATCACATCTACTGCTTCTCCCCCCACACACATCCACAAGGCTTGTTACCCTGTCAAAGAAGAGTATTAGGTTGTTTTCACATGGTTTGCTCTTGACAAATCCATGTTGACTCTTACTTATCACCTTATTATATTCTCAGTGCTAACAAATGGATTGATTGATTGCTGCATTATCTTTCCAGGGACCAAAATGAAGCTGCCTGGTCTATAATTCCCAGGGTTGTCCTTATTCCCCTTTTTGTAGATATATACTATATTTTATAGATGGGTACTGTATCATCTAAAATTATGTACCATATTTTAAATCTCTGTCTAATACGATCAGTATTCTACATGCAGAGCGGGGCGGGGATTGGCATACTGTTCTGGTGCAATACTACAGTGCTGGATGTCATGTATGTTCTTTGTGCCCAGACCAGGGTTCTGTACTTGATTAGATATGCCTAAGTAACTCAGCTGTGTACTATTGTAAGATGAGAAAGGTAAAGGGATGCATGGTTCTTTACAGGCTTCCTGCTTGAGAGGGGGTCTCTTCCCCTGAGGAACTCAGTCCTGAAGTTGAGGGTGTCCAGCAGTTCAAAGCTAGACCTCAGTTAGTTAGTTATTGCAGTGAATATTTATAGACCATGTTTGCTGTTTAATTACTAGATCTAGTTAGAAAGAGGAAAAACTCAAGTATTTCAAATTCCTTGCTCCCCACCACCTTTTTAAATTTGAAAAATTTCTACCAGCTCTCTAGACGAAAACTGGAAATAGAGAGAATTTGACAGTATTTTCCTCTTCTTTTTAATTTTCACATTTCATATTTTGAATTTTTTATTCATGTTTTTGAAAATTTGCCATCTGCTCCATTTCTGGTAGAGCCCACAATATGCAGACAGTAGTAGAAGGAGGAAAGGCATATGATATATAAGCAGACTGGACAAAGTGATGGTTAGCTGTGTCTTGGCAATAAGTTCTTATGGTCAGGCAGACTCCTGGGCCCATGCATAGCCACCTGACTGAATCACAGAAGATTAGGTTGGAAGAGACCTTGGAAGTCATCTAGTCCAACCCCCTGCTCAAAGCAGGACCAACCCCAACTAAATCATCCCAGCCAAGGCTTTGTCAAGCTGGGCCTTAAAAACCTCTAAGGATGGAGATTCCACAGCTTCCCTAGGTAACCCATTCCAGTGCTTCACCACCCTCCTAGTGAAATAGTGTTTCCTAATATCCAGCCTAGACCTCCCACCACAAGTGCAGCAGCCCATTCATATGTATGTAGTTGTGGGATCCTAAGTCTGAGGGTACGTCTTCACTACCGGCTGTATCGGCGGGTAGCAATCAATTTCTCAGGGATCAATATATCGCGTCTCATCTAGATGCGATATATTGATCCCCGAACGCGCTCCTGTTGACTCCGGAACTCCCCAACGCGAACGGCAGTAGCGGAGTTGACAGGGGGAGCCGCAGACGTCGATCCTGCGCCGTGAGGATGGTAGGTAACTCAATGTAAGATACTTCGACTTTAGCTACGTTATTCACATAGCTGAAGTTGCCTATCTTAGATCAATCCCCTCCCCTAGTGTAGACCAGCCCTAAGTTAGCAAAAAGTCCCCGCCCCTACACTCTTCTCCATAGAGGATATATAAATGTATCTCCATTAGTGTCAGAACATGTCAGCTACTTGCTCCATAAGGATCACCCAAGAAAGTATAATAGACCAAGGTACAGGAATTTCGACTTTGGGAAAAAGAACAGGAGTACTTGTGGCACTTTAGAGACTAACAAATTTATTTGAGCATAAGCTTTCGTGGTCTAAAACCCACTTCATCGGATGCATGCAGTGGAAAATACAGTAGGAAGATTATATATATATTGTGTGTGTGTGTATATACACACACAATATAATATATATATATACACACACAAGCATGTTCTCTATGTGTATGTCTGTGTGTATATATAACTATACTATATATATATTGTGTGTGTGTATATATATATATATATACACACACACAATATAATCTTCCTACTGTATTTTCCACTGCATGCATCCGATGAAGTGGGTTTTAGCCCACAAAAGCTTATGTTCAAATAAATTTGTTAGCCTCTAAGGTGCCACAAGTACTCCTGGTCTTTTTGCAGATACAGACGAATACGGCTGCTACTCTGAAACCTGACTTTGGGAAAGGGCTGAATTTCCAAACAAATTAGAATGAATACATAGGGGTGTTTTTATTTGTTTTTGTTTACACTTGTAATATTTATTGTCACTTCTCTTTACTGGTTATGGACCAAACAGGGAGAAGATAGCTCTGGAATAGAGATAGGTGGCAAAGCCACTGAAGATGAATTTGAAGGGATTTGTACTCTTACATTCACAGTTCAGATTTAAGCACCTATGTTTATATTACGGGATCTGGGAATGCAGTAAATGAAGATTAGTAATTCACTTATGGGGCCATCTTTTCATAGAATGTAACAACATTTGAATGTACAAGTAGGTGATTGTGAATGTTTCGACATTTGCACCTGCTCACAGCAGAGGATTTTTAAACATATTGTGCTTGCATGTTTAGTTAACCCATTTGCTTATATAATGCAGTCTGCTTTCCCACTCAGACCTCTCTAGTTCTATTTATTTCTTATACCCAGATGGACAATGGGGGGTAAAACTTGCCCCTTCTCAGAGCTGAAGACTCTGCCTGCAGCAAAAGCTGGTACAGTGACCAGCAAACCTGGAGCCTGCTCAGGAGATATTCTCTCTTTGTGCCACAGAACTCATCTCTACAGAGGTGCAGTGAGGAGACTGGGGAGATGGTGGCCATAGTCTCAGGGAGGAATAGCATCAGCCCCAATGGATCCACAGAATCCCAGCAGTCATTGCCTAGGCCAGTGGTTCTTAACCTGGGGTGCATGCACCCCCTTGGGGTCTGAGATGCCCTTTCTGGGGGTGCAAAACATGCCAGATTTTTTTTAGAAGGTAAATCATCAAAAACACAAATTAAGCACAGATATGTTAGTACAACTACTTTGTTTCATCAAACCTATGTATGTATTAACATTATACATTTTTTAATGATTACTGTAATATACAAACAAAAAATATATCTAGGTTTAAAGAACTGAGCTACGATTTTTGATAAGGGGTGCAGGAACATATTTTGAGAACCAAAGGGGTGCAGGCTGCAGTAAAGGTTAAGAACCACTGGCCTAGGAGGTTCAAATCTGCAGTAGCAGGTATGGAGTGGCTTTGCTGGCATGAGAGGTAAGATAGATTGCCTGTACCCTTCACATCCACCCTCCACCCACCCATACCCCTATGCATAGTCCAGTTAATCAGGGTTGGGCCCTGGAGACAGAACATGTCCCTGAGTGATCACCATGAGTCAGAAATCGCTTATGCACGGCTGCCTGTCTTCTAAAGCATCTCTAATTCTAGCTGGTCTCTTCACAGGTTCTCAAATCCAGTAATCCCTAATATTCCTCACAGAATGTCATGATTCAAGAACATACTGTACATCCTGGAAAATAAATGCTGGTCTATGAGAATAATAAATCAATCATTTTGGAAACTGAGGCTAATTCTGGTGTATTTATCCATGCTTGATATTTTACTGATTGTAGCGCTGTGTGCTTATTTTATGCAATAGAGTGAAAATTAGACTTCATAAAACAAATTGTTATAGCAGTAAATGCAGTTATTTATTCTGAAAATCCTACCATGGCTAACCATTGCTTCCTGAGCATCATATTAACATATTAGTCAGTTAAATCAATAGAGCAAAAGCTTATTATGTGTTAAAAATATGGGCAACCCTTTTGGTTCAGTTCCTCTGTCTCACAATTTCCTCTGAATCTTTTATAATTACATCCAGGATTTAATCTCAGGCTAGTATTCATGAATTTCTTTGTCATATTGGGCTCACATTATAATGCAGAAAAAGACAATGTTGACAGTGAAATACACAAGAGTGCTGCTATTTGAAAGTACAGAGTCTCTAGTCTCAATTTTTAACTGTGCAAGAGTTGGGATGAGGAAGGAAGGGTATTAGTTGTATACTCTGTGTACAGAATACTGTGTGTACAGAATTATAATCATTCTTCTCCCTATTTCAATAATCTGTTCATGTTTTCTGCACATTAAGTCACAGGAATTGGCAAACAATCCGTCTGCAGTTTCACAATTTTCCATTAAATCAAAATAGTCCTATCTTTTGCAGTTAGCTGCAAGGCTGTAGCACCACACTGGTCAATTGAAGGTTAAAACTTTGTTCTAGCGGTTGCATTCCAATTAGTCATTAAATAGTCACCATATTATTAACAGCAAACAGTGCAAGGTTGTATGTACAGTTTCTTTCCAGCTATAGGAGGAAGCCAAGCAGGAGTGAAAGTGGAACATGCTCAAGGCGGAAGCTCTTTAACACTGATTTATTTATTCCAGCAAAATTCATTGTACATGGAGTAATGTGGTGGATTCTTCACCATTATCATTTGAAATATAGTTATGTAGGAATATGTTTGTAAGATAATAACCCAGGGCATATGTAATGTATATATTTACAGCCCAGGGATAGCATAACCATTACTGCAGATGCATCTTGTCTGTACTAGGGCTCTCACATGCCATTGTAAAATATGTTAGACATAGAATCATAAAATGTAGGGCTGGAAGAGACCTCCAAAGGTCATCTAGTCCAGCCTCGTGTACTGAGGCAGGACCAAGTAAACCAAGACCAGCACTAAAAGGTGTTTGTTTAACCTGTTCTTAAAAACTTCCAATGACAGGGATTCCACAACCTCTCTTGGAAACCTATTCCATTAGATAACTATGCTTATTGTTAGAAAGATTTTCCTAATAGCTAACCTAAATCTCCCTTGCTAAAGATTTAGCTGTTTACTTCTTGTCCTACTTTCATTGGACATGGAGAACTGACCTCTTCATTAAAAAACAAGAAGTCCTTGTGGCACCTTAGAGACTGACAAATTTATTTGGGCATAAGCTTTCGTGGGCTAGAACCCACTTTATCAGATGCATGGTGTGGAAAATACAGGAGCAGGTATCAATACGTGAAAAGAAGTGAGTTGCCTTACTAATTGTGAGGTCAGTCTAACAAGACAATTCAATTGACATCAAGATAGCAAGGGAGGAAAAATAACTTTTGAAGTGGTAATGAGAGTGGCCCATTTCAGACGGTTGATAAGAAGGTGTGAGTAACAGTAGGGGGAAATTAGGTTTTATAAGGATCCAACCACTCCCAGTCTTTATTCAGGCCTAGTCTGATGATGTTCAATTTGCAAATTAATTCCTTAGCCTAGACTCTAAGATGCCACATGGACTCCATTATTTTTGCTGATATAGACTAACACGGCTACTACTCTGAAACCTGACCTCTTTATAACATCCCTTAACGTATTAGAAGGCTGTTTTTGCAGTGTTGTTTTATCCATTTTGGTCCAGGATCTGAGACAGACAAGGTAGGTGAGAAAATATATATTTATTGGACCAACTTCTGCTGGTGAAAGGTACAAGCTTTCAAGCTACACAGGGCTCTTCTTCAGGTCTGGGGATGGAAGCAGATTGAGCTAAATACAAGTTGGGACAGATTGTTAAGCAGAAGGGATAAGGCATGTTGGAGGCAGTTGCTTGAAATGAAGTGGGCAATTGGGCATTAGACCGTTATGCATAAAAGGTGCAAAGTGAGCCAGGGTAGCAGGTAGTGTGGTGTGTGACAAATGGTTTTAATGAGCCATAAAACCAGTGTCTCTGTTAAGTGCATGTGTTTTGGTGTCTAGCAGAGTTAGGAATTTAAATTCCCAGATTTGCTTTTGAAGGTGTTTGTCTGGTTTTCCCCACATAGTTGTTGTTGGGGCATTTGATGCATTGGATGAGGTGCACCACATGTTATGATAAGCGTGTGTAGGACTCACGAATCTTGAAAGGTGCTTTGTAGGGGATATATATCATAACAGTGGAAATATGTCTGCAGGTTTTGCATCTGTTCTGGTAGGGTCTGGTCCTACTTTGAGTTGGTGTGCCCTAGTCTGTGGGGAACTACTACTTCTGATGAGCTTGGAGAGGTCTTGGGGTTGTCTGAGATAGAACAGGGGCTATAGAAAAGATTTTTTTCAGGATATGGTCCCCACCAAATATTGGTTGTAATAATTTCATGATACCCCACAGGGGTTCCAGTGTGACGTGGTAGTCGACAATTAGGAATGTGCAGTCAGTGAGTTCCCCCATCCCTCGTATTAAAGCAGGTTCTGATGGGCATTTGGGTGGCCCTTTCCATGTTACTATGTACTTCTCTGGTGGAGTGTCCCTGTTTAGTGAAGGCAGTTTAGGTGTGTTTAACTGCGTATCCTGGGCTTTCTCCCTCACCATGACAACATGCATTACATGCAGAGAGACACCCACAAATTCCTAGTCCCAGACTTTCCCCCAGAAATATGCATCTTGTACTGTTCAGTATGCTTCAGAATGGCTGCTTAAGATGGTGATAACTCTTTAACAACTGGCAGGGGTACTTTTGTGTCTTTGTGTCTGAAAAACTGGTTTGGGCCTGTTTTTCTTAAACTTGGAGCATGTTACAGCAATGAAACATAGTAGAATCTTATAACTTCACATACAATGTTGATACACATATTTTAACAGGACAATAATGTTCAGTAGATTATGCCATTTCAAATGATACCTCACCAAGTATACTTTGTGCAAAATATATCATAGTCTTGTAAAAGCAGTGAACATAATAGTATAGACTCTGGTGGTAGAGTTTCTCTTGGAGTACCTTGTTTGTGGTATCCTGTATGAATTGTAGAGTGGGGTCATCTTTGAGCTCTTGATACTAGGCTGTGATAGAGGGCTGTCTGTGGGCTTCGTTGATATAGTCATCTCAAATAAGGACTATGATAGCAGCCCCTTTGACTTCTGGTTTGATCATTATATGGTGGTTGGATTTCCTGGACTGCAATTCCTATCTGTAATTTCCTCTTTGTGGTAGAGAGATTGTGGTGGGTGTAATGTTTGCTGAAGATTTCACAAGATTTTTGTTTTTCTGAAGCAAGCAATGTAATGATCCAATGGGGTGTCCAGTCAGTTGATTCTATTTTCTTATGATTGTCAGTGGGGATGTGTTGGTTGTGAGTGGTATTCTCTTTGTTATGAAAGGATTCCTAGAGGTGGGATCAGCGGAACAATTCTTCTACTGCTCCATATGTTAATATGGTATCTGGTTCTGTAGTGGGACAGAACTTCTGTCCCTTGGAGAGTATACATACTTCAGTTCCGGTTAGGGGTAGTCTCAACAGGTTGATGATGATGGAGTGTTGTGTAGGGTCCATGTGGTGGATCATGGTGTCTTGGTTTCTCCCAGGAACTGTTATCAGATGTAGCCACCTGGGCTATTGGTGGTCTGGCCTAGTAGTTAAAACAAGAGTTCAGCCTACCGATTAGAGCAGGGTCCACTGTGGACAGAGTCCAAGAATAAGCTATGGGTGAGTAGGGAGGGACAGAAGCTGAATGGCAGAGCCAAAGGGTAAACCCTAGTTGTAAGCCAGAGATAGAGCCAGGGATCAAAACCAGAAGTCTGAAGCTGTAGGTCAGGGGTCGGCAGCCTTTCAGCAGTGGTGTGCCGAGTCTTCATGTATACACTCTAATTTAAGGCTTCGCATGCCGGTAATACATTTTAACGTTTTTTAGAAAGTCTCTCTATAGGTCTATAATATATAATCAAACTACTGTTATATGTATAGTAAACAAGGTTTTCAAAATGTTTCAGAAGCTTTATTTAAAATTAAATTAAAATGCAGATCTTATTAGTTTAGTGTGATCCTTGCCCTTCCTTTTCTTTGCTGTGTTTTCCAACGTCTGGTGGCACGTATTTGGATACTTTAAGCTGCACACAGGCTTCTGAGTTATAAGTTGATAAGTGGCTGGCAGGAGGTCAGTGGCTGGAACCCCTGATCCACAATTGAGGTGAGTGGAGCTGGCGGCTGGTAGGACTGAGCAGGGCCGGAAGCCTGGACCCTGTCTGGCAGGGGCCCTGCACTGGAAGCAAGGTGAGTGGGGCTGCGGCGGGGACCCTGGCTGGTAAGGGGCCAGCAGCTGGAACCCCAGAGCGGCAGCAGGCTGAGCAGGTCAGCCTACACAGCTCTGGGGTTTCAGGCGTGGGCCTAGCGTCTCCGCCAGCCCCCCTCTGGGGTTTCAGCCGCTGGCTTCTTCCAGCTGGGGTCTCAGCCCACTGCTAGCCTGGGGTTCCTTCACCCAGGCCAGAAGCGGGCGCTGAGTGGGACCAGTGGCGGGACCTCAGCTGGCAAGGAGCCAGCAGTGGGAACCCCAGAGCAGGGGCAGGCTGAGCAGCTTACAGCCCGCTGCCAGTCTGCGGTTCCTTCCCCCAGGCCAGCAGCGGGCGCTGAGTGGGACCCGCAGTGGGAGCCCGGCTGGCAGGAACCGACGGTGGAAACCCAAGAGTGGCAGCAGGCTGAGCGGCTCAGCCCGCTGCTGCTCTGGGGTTTCGGCTGCTGGCTCCTGTCAGCTGGGGTCACAGCCCGCTGCCAGCCTGGGGTTCCTTCCCCCAGGCCAAGAGCAGTCGCTTAGTGGGACTGGCGGTGGGACCCCAGCTGGCAAGGGGCCAGCAGCAGGAACTCCACAACGGCGGTAGGCTGAGTGGCTCAGCCTGCCCCGTCTGCCATCAAAAATCGGCTCGCTTGCCACCTTTGGCATCCATGCCGTAGGTTGCCGACCCCTGCTGTAGGGTAACAAGGACAGAAATGAGGCTGGGACAAGGGCAAGCGCAGCTTCCCACATGGTACATGCTGCTGATCTTCTGTGGAGGCCAGGCTTATAAGGAGGGTTGCTAAACCAGCAGCCAATCAGGGGCTGTGACTACTCTGTCAGTTCTAAGGCAGTGCAGCTAGGCTCTTTGGTTAGCAGCCTAGTTAGTTAGGGAGCAGGCCAGCAGCTGGTTCGAGCTGGTCTGATCCCTGACATCAGGTTCCTCTTTGGTTGTCTTTTCTCAAGACTAAACATGCTCTTCTTTTTAACCTTTCCTCATAGGTCAGGATTTCTAAAACTTTCCTCATTTCTGTTGCTGTCTTCTGGACTCTCTCTAATTTGTTCACATCTTTCATAAAGTGTGCCACCCAGAACTATACAGAGTACTGCAGCTGTGGCCTCAGCAGTGCCGAGTAGAGCAGGACAATTACCTAATGTGTCTTACATATAATATTCCAGTTATACACCACAGAATATTACCCTTTTTCACAACTGCATCACATTGCAGACTCATTCACTATCGCCCCTAGATCCTTTTCAGCAGTATTACCACCTAGCCAGTTATTCCCCATTTTGTAGTTAAACATTTGACTTATTTTTCCTTCCTAAGCAAAGTGCTTTGCACTTGTCTATTGAATTTCATCTTGTTGATTTCAGACCAATTCTCTAATTTGTCATGGTTGTTTTGAATTCTAATCCTGTCCTTCAAAGTTGCAACCCTTCCCTGCTTGGTGTCTCCCAGAGATTTTATAAGCATGCCCTCCACTTCCGTTATCCAATTCATTAATGAAAATATTGAAGAGCACCAGACCCAGGAGAGACTCCCTGCGGGAACCCCGCTAGGTACACCCTCCCAGTTTGACAGCAAACCATTGATAATTATTCTTTGAATACTGTCTTTCAACCACTTGGGCACACACTTTCCAGTAATTTACTACATCAACCACATTTCCCTAGTTTGCTTATAAGAAAGTCAAGTGGAACGGTATCAAAGTCAATGTACAGCATGTCTGCTATCCACTAGGACAGTACCCTCCCAAAGAACTACAAATAGGCTATTTATCAAATAGGCCTTAGAATCCTGGTAGGCTTTTCTATGGTGCTCGTGACTGTAGCATCTTAGTGATCCATAAACATTAATACATTTGTTTTCACAACACCCTTGTGAGGAAAAGGAATAACAGTTTCTCATTGTTCAGATGGAGAACCGAGGCACAGAGAGGTTAGTACCAAAAATATACAGTAATTTGGGGTGCAATTTTTTTTAACATGGACAAAACAGCATATTCTTTCCCTGACCTCATTCTGAGAGAGATCTGTACAGTTTTTGCTAATTTTAATTAGGAAAATGCCACCCCAAATGGTTGAAATTTGGCCAGATAGGTTATAAGCAACTGAGAACAGGGTCTTATAGTGGAAAATGTATAGTGGAAAATGCCCACCTTAACTGTGGGCATGAGTACCAGTGCCACCTATAAAAGAGTGCTACCTACTGAATTATCTTGTCAGTAGTTCTTCCTGCAGCCCGTAAGTATTTGCTCACAAAGACCCAATGTGCTTAGGGATGTGAACAGTGGAATGAGTACAACATACAGTGATGTAGTTGCACTTTCTAAACTGAAAACTATTGTATAGCTGATGCTTTTGTTAAACACATCTGCATCACTACCAGGAATACAGTGCCTCACCTGAAAGCTAAAACCTAATTCTACTCTATGATTCTTTAATAATGAAATTCAGTCTTTAATAAAAAGTGCATTTGAAGGTACTGCTGTTTATAATTCTGTGGTGTGAACACACTGTAAGTGGCTTATGAGTTATTTTAAACAATGCGCTACTTAATATTAAAACATAACACATTAACTCCTTCTATGTCAGGTTCTGCCTGTGTGCTTCACCTCCTCCATAAGTCATGGAGGAAACCCTATGAAGAGATTTATGGTCCCATCTGTCACATAAAATTGTGTGGTCGCATTTTCTGCTGTCAGTTGTTAGGGATTCTAACACACCTATGCTTTGCTGCAAGAATGAAAATGTCTTAAAGTAAGCTTGATCATATGCTAAATCACAAACTGAAAGGTCTGAGTTTGCAAGGTAACAATAAATCCTCAGTATAATGTGAGATGTGGCCTTGCACTCAAGTAAACATTTGCTCTTTATGTATCTTTTTTTTTTTTTTAAAAAGGCTCCAACTCTCCCCCTCCCCTTTGAGGGTCACTTCTCTTGTTACAATGAGTGAGAAAAGGTACAATAATTAGCCGTGCAACCCTGGTTGATGTCACTAAACAAAGTTATGTATTCTGTTTAATTCAATTAAAATCAGTGCAATTGTTCTCGGTTCATACCTGTGTATCAGAGACCACAGTTTGCACTATTGTTTTGACTGGTACTCATAATGCTTCTGTGAATTTTCATCTGTCCACAAAGTTACCATTGTAACAGGACAAGTATTTGGCTGTTAGGAAGAGTTGCTATTGCAACACAATGAATAGCAGATAGTGATTTGTACTGGAACTGCTGTAATCAGGCAACCATTTTAATTAATTCACAGTGTCTAGGAAATTTCACCTATTTGAATAGAATGCATGTTACTTCACTCACAGGAGCTTAAATGAGCTTCTTAGTGACTTACTGTGAGGCAGACAAAATGGACTCTTCTGGGCAGAATAGTGGTTCTGATCTCTTAGGGGGATTTATAATGATCTATCTTCATTCATTATCAAATTTGCTACATTATTAAATATTACTCATGCTACCTTAAAAGAATATTATGAAGGTTGCAAAATCAAGCTTTCAAAAGCTAGAAAACTGCAGAATTAAAGCGGACTCAGCAATATTAATGTCCCCTTTGTACACAAGCATTAATATAATCTTTATTTACATTATCACATACTAGTTTTCTTCTCATCAGATCTGTCCCCCTTTACCCCACACCCCCATGTTCCCACCCACTGGTTCCTAGTCCCAGTTTTCTTGTCCAGCAACACAGTTTCTCTCCCACTCCAAAACCAGTCTCACCAGACTCTTTTTCTTCCACTCTCCTCCTCTTTTCCTTTTCTCCACGTTCCTTAAGGGGGGGAGGTCACTGAGAGCACAGGAGAGAGAGGCTTCCTGCTCTCACTTCCATTGTCCAGCTACAATTTAGCCTGGAGTATCTGGGAGCTGGCATTGCAGGGAAAATCCACCTTTGCCCTAGTAGCCCTGAGCTGGAGCATGCTCAGTCACTCTTTCGGGATGGTGCACATGTAGTCCTGTTACACACACAAGCTGTGAGGAAATGAAGCATGAACAGTTGCTCTGTGGGGATGACACATGCACAGTCCGGTCAGCACTAAGAGATGTGAAGTATGGAGCATGCTCAGTAAAGATGGAATCTTCAGGGATTTTAGCTGCTAAAATTGAAGAAGTTTGAGCATGTGCAAACTGTGATTTTTTTCAAAGGCTTATAACTTGGCCAAAAGTGGATGGATTTTCATGGGGATATCTTAAGGCACATCCCTGCAACAAAGGCCAACTCCTGTCAAATTTCATGTCCCTGCTCCAGAGTATGTGGGCACTAAAGCTTTCCAAAATAGATCATCAGCATTTTTAACATAGGCAAAACAATATATTTTCCCCTAGTCTCATTTTTGGAAATGGCTGACATTTTCAGCCTGAGGCAGACACCAAGCATGATGAATTTGAGTGCAAACAGTTAAAGTTTGGCAAATCTATAAAAGAGAGTCTTAGAATGGATAATGTCAGGTAACCTTAATAGGTTACCAGCCCTGCCTATATTATAGACAAAAGTTAAGAAAGCCTACTTGAGACTATTAGCATCTTGCAAGATGTGTCTGCTATGCTGCCTGGAGTGGCTCATGGCTGTGAGTGATTATTTCATGGCAGACTGTCAAAAAGAGGGCAGACACCTAAAACTGGTGGTACGTTCTATAGTTAGATTTCACTAACCTAGTAAAAAATATAATCTCCTGTATCACTATAACAGTCTTGCCTTGGAATCATAGACAGTCCCCTTAGGCTTTCAGGTTTATCTTGCCACCCAGGAAGGCTGGACTGAGTAATAAATGGTCACTTATACCAAAAAATCATAAAATATTCTCATTTCTCCCAATTCCCAAAGACCAGTCACCGATCCTGTAATAAACTAAGTAAAGGTTTATTTACTAGGAAATAGAAATGAGAGAGTTATTTACAGGTTAAAGCAAGGAAGCATGTACACACAAATGAGTTTCCCTCCATGGTTCCTAAATATGACAGATGTCGTAATCTGTCAATTCAAAATGTCTGTCAGGGTGGATCCAGGGGTCCGCCTAGGGATCTCTGCCTTAGTTTAGTGTCTCTGGCCCTGGGAGAGTTCAAAGAGCAAGGAGATGAAGAATGTTCTTGTGACCCTGTTCTATCTTGTACATTTAAGGTTTGTCTACACTACACAGCTTTTAGCCACATGGCCTTGTCGCCAAAAGTCGGGCAGTGTAAACGCTGTTTGTCAGCACTTTTGCTGACAAAACATTTCGACCCCCTACGAGCGGGGTTCCCGTTGACAGGAGAGTGCTTCTGCTGACAATGAGCTGTTTACAATGCCACTTGCCGCGTCAAAACTTTTGTCTGGGGTGGGGGGAGAGGATGTGCTTTTTTAAGCACCTGTGAATGACATGGAATACAGATGTAAGTTGTTGAATGTATTATTCTCACTTGTGACAAGCATTTCATACAGTCTAAGCACTAAATACATTTTTATAAGACTAAAACATCTTTTGAACAAAACTCACATAAGATGAGCTGGTTTGGTTTCCAGTTATGAATATGTTCATTCCTAGCTAATGCCAACAGCCTTCGCCAGAGTTTGCACTTCATTTACCAGTGTCACCGTGTCTTTAACTTCTGCTGAGCTCACTGGGCTCTAAGGATCATCAGCAGTTGGCAGGTTTAGTAATGGGAGGAGTAAGGGCCAACTCTGTGCAAACAGGTAAGTTTGTAAGAAGGAGATTTTCTGCCCTCCATCCATTGGGCCAGGTACAATCCTAGGAAAAATTCTGATGTAACTGAACAATCAAATTCTGTAGAACACTCATAGGGTTTTGTACAGAAATGGCTCCCATAATCTCTGACACTGAACAGAGAATAAGATCTCTTCTACAGAAGCTATCAAGGAATTGGGTTGCAGCAAGTCAGTTTTCCAGCATAGCTAAGGGGGTATGTAGAAAGGGCTTTAAACCACCTTTATGTTCTCACGACTCTGAGGTACTGAGTTGTCTCTTGGTGCAAATTAGAGCACCATAAAGACTATTGCAATTTATGACAGATATCAGTAGACTGAAGAGTCTTTTCAGCATCTGACTATCACCAGGGTATAATGGAGAATCAGTCACATCTGCTTGACTGGCTGCCAGTAGAGGGTGGGACCTATGCCATATGAGGATCACAGCTGTAGAATAATCCTGGAGGCTGTTAGAATGTCTCTTACAAGATTGCTACTCTAATATGTCATAGAAATGTCCTTGAGAGCTCCAGAAATGCTCCCTACTGTGGCAGGGGGAAGGACCCCCATTGGGTAACCATTCTTTGAATCAACAGGAGAGCAGAGCACATGCTGAAGCCCCTTAAGGTGTCATGTACCCACTGCACACTTTATGGCATATGGGAGGTGTTGCCCCTCCAAACCAGTCCAATACAAGACTGGCTTAATGCCACAGTTTAGCCCTTAATATATGTATTTTACAAGTAAAGTTGTGTATGAAGGTAATTACAAAAGATTTCCAAGTTCAAGTTCATCCTTCTTAATTATCTTCGCGTATAGCCCTATCTGTGAGAGTGCAGTGTGTCTATACTAGTTCAAGATTGGTCTATTAACATTCAGGTCTGGTACAATAATTCAGATTCCCTTGAACTTTCTATAGACCAAAGAATATACGGAGACCCTTTTGAATTCTCTTTGCTCTATGAACCACAATCTGGTTTGCTGTAATCATAACGAGTTAATACAGAAGGAATACAATGATTGCTATAATCATCCCTCTATCCTACTCTGGGGAAATTTTACAATCTCACTACAGTGCAGAAAACTTTCTAAATGAAGTGGACAGCCATGGAAAATAGCAAGTTGGCTCTAAAAAGTGAAGTAATCCTCACAATAATCAGAAATGAACTCAGTCCTCTCCACTCTTTCATAAAAGCCATTCTGATAGTCTTGTGTGCCAAATCACTGTTATATTCAAAACATCCTGCCTCGCACTTCTGTGTATTTCTATGAGTATTCTCGATTTCCACCACCATTAAACAGAGATGTTCCATAAATGTACTAGGGGCTTGCTCCAAAGCCCATTTAAGTCAATGGGAGTATTTCTGTCAATTTATCCCCCAACTAAGCAATTCTGTTCCTCATTATTGTAGTTTCCAGAGTCTGAAGCCGATCACCAAGAGGTGTAACAGTTATGAGAACACAGCCATTTAATGAACTCTCACCTAGGATCTTAAAAATATAAATAAATAAAAATAAACACATTTTGATGTGCTAATCCTGATCCTGTTTAATCCTGTTTAATTCAAAGACAATTTTTCATTGACTTGAATAGGAGCAGGATTGAACTCCTGTTTTATTAGGCTATAAAGCAGTATGTAACAGGACCACCCATGTTTCTGTCTACTGCTGGTCTGTCATTAGTCCTGCTCCACTAAGCTTTGTGTTGCCTGGCAATTAAATGGGGTTATATAGAAACTTAATTTATTTAAATGTGGGCTCTCATTGCATTATTGCTTAGTTCTCGGTTTGTTCTGTGCCTTGGAAAGTTGCCTGAGGGTTGGAGATGTGCTTTCTTTCACATGGTCCATGCCTTTTCCCTATAATATTTTCAGTGGTGTAGTTCTCCTAAAAGCAATACCATGTTAGCATCCACATTTTTAAATTGCTGTACTTACAGGGTCATGTTCAAGCCTAGTGCAAGTGTACTGAATTCACTAGATTTCCATTTGGGATTAATGTGCTCCACGGTGTCTAAAAATAGATGCAATAATCTCTGGTAGGTACCTCTACCGGGTTATGAGATTTTATTTGGGGTTGCATTATGTTCATTTTCCTTTTTCCATTCTTAAATATTTAAATAGTCTTAAATATTTACAAAAGATTAAAAAAGGAAAACATATGGCCTTGGCACATTTATATAGCTGTAATAACATCTGTATGTACAGAATAAACCATCTTGCATGGTTATATATGATATACACGCAGGACCCATTCTCCAGTGAGTCCACTTCCATGCACTTGTAAGTGACAGTGCTGGCCACAGGGAGCTGGCTGCAGCTCCCCAATTCCCTACTGCTTGGCTCTAATGGAAGCTAGAGCAGCAGGAAGCTTGAGAAACTCTAAATTCCATTGCTGGCATAAATGAGTTTATGTCAGCAGGGATCAGCTCCGTGAAGCGTTGTTCCAGCATGCTTCCTCCTTCCCTTGCTTTGGCAATGGAGGAATGGCTAATATGGGAGGTGGCTACATCACTTCCTACCTTTTAACCCTGTAGGGAATCTCTCTATTTGGACAGAATTCTCCAGGGAAAATATCTAGACAGTTCAAGTTCCCACTTTGCACTGTGGATCCCGCCCACAGTGTTTTCTCAACACTTCACACTGGGTGTTGATACTTCATGGAGTTAGTCCTAGATCTATCCCTGACTTGCTGTAGTATATTGTGCAGAAAATTCTCAGTTTACCCAGTTGTGAAGTGGGTATAATTCTTTTGTAACATCTTACTGAAATTAACTAAATGTGTTCAAAGAAACTTGAGGTGTTTGAATAATAAACGTAACATATGGGTTTTTTTAATATACAGAAATATTACACATACATACAATCTCAGTGCTTTCATTTGAAATCAACAGCCTCACGGTTTCCAAGAATTGGGAGGGGGAGGGGAAATCATACCCCTTCTATTTTTTAGTCCATATTTTTCATTGCATTCAATATTGCTCCTGTTCCATCTTAAAGAATATCACTCCGATGTTGAAATGAGTTTTCCACTGGCCATAGCTTTGGGAGTAATTATAATTACATTTGAATACCCACGGCTACCAAATAACTTGATTAGCATGGGCACTGCATGCTTCAAGTTGATAATTTTTTCATGGGGTTATAAATAGGCATGTGAGAGCTTGAGAAACATATCGTGCAAACATGTGATCTTTAATTTGTTTGGTTTTGTTTAATCTTGAACATTTGCCAAGCTTGCAAACCTGGCAAAAGAGATTGATTAGTATCTATAAAGGTTCCAGAGTGAGGAATAAATAATTTGGCAGGAAGCAATAATAGTCGTTAATAAATTAAATCAGTTAGACTGTCTCTCATTTCCTGATGGGCATTGTAACTGAAAGGAATGCAGGACAGCATGCCAAGGGTAAGGAAAATGTCACCTGGGAAATGCAGTGAGACAGTGTAGTGGCAGAAGGGGGCAGCTTGCTAACAGCACAATGTAGTGCTGAGAGAAATAGGGGATTGTTTGTCATTTGGTACAGCTTGATCTCACTGTTGGGAGCTGCTGAAGTGTTCCACCATCCCCACCCAGCTCTGTGCTTAACTGCTGCTGAACATTCCAGAAGCACCTATTCTTCTGCTCAGTGTTTCAGTTACACTTTGGAAATATGCATCTCCTGAGTTCTAATATGCTCAGTATAAACAAGTTAGACACACCTGTTTACTGCTAATATTTAAAGTATGGCCCAAGTAAAATATGCTGCTAAACTTCAGATACATCCACCTGGAATGCACCATCTGTGCTGTTGAGAGTACCAGGTATGGTCAGATAGAATGCCTCCACTGCACTGCCTAACTCCTGGACACTCTGAAAGTTTCTCCTTCCTGGTATTGTAAGGTAGAATGTTCACAAGTACAGCAGATACATCCTCATGGAATGCCCTTGCTTTTCAGTTTGAATTCTGGGTACCTCTGGTTGATGCATATGCTTTGCTGCTAGATGTTCATAGTCATGGAAGGTGCATTGTTGGAAAGTGGACAGAGAGACATCCAGGTGGATCCATGTTCCACAGATGTCCTAACATTCTATTCAATAAATGGAATGTCAATGGAGGAGGCAAACTAGATATGATAGAGGTTACAGGACACGTGTGGACAGAAGTAAAAAATGGCTGGGGAATGTAGTAAGATCTCTTGTTTTGCCAAAGTTAATTCATCCTAGAGGAAGAGAGGAAAATGAGAAAAGCTTCATGAGTCCTTACAAAGGAACAGCTGTAGATGTACAGCTACATTCTCTCAGCCTAGCATCACCTTTCCATTCTTTCATTCATTGTCAGATGCCTCTGTTTCTCCACACTACTGGCAGCTGTACATTAAAGCTGAGTGGTTTGTCTTCTTTTGAGATCTTGGAGTTTTGGACAAAGGGACAGAGGAGGCTTCTGCTAATGAATGCTCCTAACTGTCTACTTTAGATGGTGCCTTTTCTACTAGGATTGTGCAAAACACACATACAATTTCATTATAAGATGAGCAGAATTGTAGTCACCTTCCTTGTTCCATTCTTCTTGACTCTTAACCCTTGATTAGAAGACCTTTTCTATCACCACAATCCTTTTCTCAATAAAAACTAGTTGTGGTTCAATTTTACCCTTGGAAATCTGACCATTTATGTTTACTTAAGAGCATGACTGTCATTTTCTGTAGCATTTCCTGGAATGTACAAAACTCTCGTTGCAATCAGAATGCTAGGTATGTATCACTCACTCCTAATAGATGGAGCCTTGGCACAGAGAATTAAAGTAAATAAAAACTACTCTCAACTATTTCCACTGTCCTCCCTGTTCCCAAAGTGTATTTCCAGAAAATGGCTCAAGAAAAGAAAGGGCTAGAGTGTCTCAAAATAACCTTATCCTGCTATGAAGCTCTACTCTTAAAATATTATACAGCAGGACTTACAGCTCTTGTCCACTCATTACTTGTCCTCTCCCCCTTTTAGTGTATTTATGGCATTTCAGTTAAAGATAGCTGAATGCTTCCTTCATTATTCTGAGTATTCTGAGGCTATCAGTTTAACAAGTAGACTTATGGGCATCCCTTCAAGGCACTTAAGTTCATAACTAGTGTAACACAGCAGCCTGCCCCTTTAAGATCTGCCAGTCCTGTTCAGTTAGTCCTGCTCCATTATACCTAAGTCAGGTGTGAAACTTAAAAGGAGGACAGCCCACAGTTGAGGGCTCCCTGAGTCGGGGGTTTAAGGGGCAGAGGAGACCCGCTCCAAATTTCTGATTCCAGGTGGGTGGCCCTGGGAGTTGCTGCTGGACAGAGTAGAAGGCAGCTGCAGAGAGTTGCAGGCTTCAAGAGAGTGGCAGTGGGGGCGGGGTTAATGCAGGAGATATCAGTGGAGGCAAAGACACTGGCCAGGTGGGGCTGGGAGGGGCCTACCAATGCAGGAAAGATTCCAGGCAGGAAGGCCTGGGAGTGGGTTGAAGAAGAGCTCGAGCAGGATGGAAAAACTTTTGTTTATGTGGACGTTTGTTGGATTTTAATTACTCCTGAAATGGAACTGAACTCTGAGAATGACCCAGCTATGATACGGCTTCCATTGTCATCATCTGACAGTGCCTCACAATCTTTCATATATTTATCCTTACAACACCCGAGGTAAGCAAGAGCCATTATTCTCATTTTACAGAGAAATGAGGCACAGAGGGACTGCAATCTTGTCTACACTGCACCGGGGATTACAGATGAGTGAAATGCAGAGTGCACCAAAGTGTTGTGATCTAACTGTACCCATGTGGCTGCTGCTGCTACAAACTAAAAGATACCTAGTTTACATTAATGTAGTCCTGTTTGAAAGAGCATTATGTTACTGTGAACAAGACACCTTCTAGTATGCGCCAGCAACATCTACCCAGGGCAGTTAGATTGCAACTCAACTCTGCAATTCAGTTCCACCGGTCTGTGCGGCAGCACTGTGTAGTCATAGCCTCAATGACTGACCTACTGTCACACAGTCTGTGTCACAGAAGGAAAGTGAGGAGGTCAGTTGGGGATAATGCAGGAAACGGATGTGGGAGTGCACTAGGCCATGACCAATGGATCCAAAACATCACAAGTCCACCAGTTAATCCTCTTCCCTCCCTGCCCGTCTCTCTTAGGACGGGAGGCAGGAACTGTGGAATCTCTACAGTGCCAGAATATCATAGCTACAGAGCAATCTAGTGTAAAGCCTGGTTATCACATAAGTGGAGGAGCTGGACCTTGGTGATGCAGTCTGCTTAGATGCCACCATCCATTTATTAAAAATGGTTATGCCTGCAAGTCCATATGTTTCACTGTATTTGTTATATAATGCCCCCAACCAAGATACGTTCCCCATATACTAGGTACTGACCATACATAGAGCATAAGACTGTTAGAAGAGCTCATAATGCAAGTGTACGAGTCAGAGAAAGGAGGTATTGCCCAACTTTAAAATTGGGAAATTGAGGCACAGAGATTGTGATTTACCTGAGATCACACAGGAAAGTCTGTGGCAGAGGATAGGTATTGAACTCAGATCTCCCAAGCCCCATTGCTTTACCATAAAACCATCTTTTCTCTCATTCTGCAACCTGAAAAAAATTACACACTTCATCAACTTGAAAAAGAAAAAGAAAGGAAGACCAGTCCATTTTGAAAAATATATATATATTGGAATAATTCAAGATCTAGATTGTGTACTAAAAACATACTTTGTTCCATGGCTGCATTAAGGAAAAATAAGCACAGGAAGCTTACTCCCAGATGGAATATTACTCATGGAGTCATATTATCCTTTGGGAGTGTTAAAGATCTACTGTGACTGGCATTTGCAGGCTAACACAGTACGATGAGCTTACTCTGCTGCCAGTTTTACATTTACAATTTATTACTGGAATGCCTTGCTGCAACTACATTGAGATACTTCCTAGGAAAAGTGTAACTCTGCTCCTATACTAATTCCCACAGAAATTCCCACTATCTGTGGTCAGGCAAAGGTATCTCAAACACCTAGTTCACTTCCTGACACACAGAGCCACCATCCTAATATCAGATGTTTGGATTTGCTTGTAACTCAGTAAATTTATCATAAGGAGTGTGAAATGCGGTAATACATGTGATAGCCTCCATCTCAACCAGCTGGCCAGGAGGTGTGGGGAGGCACACTATAGGCAGCCAGGGCAGTAGTATGGGTTGGGGTCAAAGGCAGGAGTCGAGTAGTTATCAAGCCACATCAGGAAACACAGTTAAGCCACACCAAGGTTGAAGGGAGAAGTCCGGAGCAAGACTGGACAAAAGATGGGGTCTATAGCAGTAGCAAGCCAAAGTCCGCATTGTTGCTCAGACAACTCTCTGGCATGACTTCCTGGTCTAAATAGTTGGTGTAAACCAGCCAGGGATCTTCAGGGTTCTGTTGCTTTGTCATCTTTGAGCAGTACTTCCCGTGGTGACTAATACTCTAGTAGCTATTTGAGACAGCTCCAGTGGTGATATGGAGATGTCAGTCACGCAGGGCTCCACAACCCCACGCTCTAGACCTGTGGATCCTTATGCAGACTTTCTAGCTAAGAGCTGAGAGACCTAGATCCTAGGGATATGGGGATGGGTAACACACTCAAGAGTAGATTACACCTGGATTTTGGAAAAGGATTTACTGTACTATGGCCTGCCCAACTGGAGACTATTGACTTCAGTGGGCTTCAGATCAGGCCTGAAGAGAGGAACTTTTTTCTTTCAGTGACCCTGCTGAGTGTGCTTTTTTTGTTTGTTTGGTTGGTTGGTTTTGTTTTAAGAGGTAACAAATAGCTCAGCACCTCTCATTTTATACAAATTCTGGGGTGTTTTTCAGCAGAAATGGTTTTACTAGCCTGATGTGTCATAAGTCATTCTGCTTGTAGAAATCTTACTCTCTCTCATGAATAGCCTTAAAATACAAGTGTGGTAGTCCATATTTTGGATTCTTGTAAGAATTATCATTTTGTTCACTTGTATTGCAAACAACATTCTTTTTAAAAAAAAAATTCTTACACTATCTCTTCAACAGGTGCATATCTTATACATATAAATAAAGCTGTATCAAAGCACTCCTTTTGTTTTGAATTAATAATAGTGCTGGTGACAAGTGACAGATTGACACTCAGGACATTCACATGCTGTGTTAATCCACTGAACATCATCTGTAGGAAGAATAAAAGTTTTTCCATTCTGTCCCACTGCTATATTTGAGTTCTGACCTGGAGGAACCCCTTCTCGTGGTTGAAAGGGAATCCATCTGCTTCTATTGAGATACTATAGATGTCAATGAAAACTTTCTTACTGTACCTGTTTGTCATTGAAGGACTTGTAGTGTTTGTAGCGTTCAGTCTTGTGAATCTTACTTTTCAACGTCATGTGAAAACATTAAAAATAAACAGTGGAATGCTGAACAATTCCCAGGGGGTGGTGAATAATTCCCTCTTAAATGTTTATGAATTTCTCCAAAAGAATGAGCAGCTTTCTTAAGCTTCCTATATGTGTTCTTAAATTTTGGAGAAGTGTTTGATTTACAGTATTGAACATTATGGCAGTAGTACCCAGAGACAGAAGTAATAGTTCAACTTCTTAAAATGTTATATATAATTATTAGCTGTGTTAGAGGATTAGTCATCTAAATGATCGAATTGTATCAGACACATATAGGCTAATTGGATACCCCCTTGGCAGTATGGTGTGGCCTGCCTGGTGTGGGGTTTTTGAACCACAGGAAGAATTAATCTTTATTGTATTTTGTTTAACTTAGCAATTTAAATAGCCATCCCTTTTCTAATAGGGCTGTTTTTTCAGCCTTCACTTTTTTATGTGGCTCAAGTTTTTCCTCTAGCTTATGAACTATTTTTAATATATAGTGAACTCCAACAGGAGTTAAGCCTCAAAACTTACACTGGGATAAGAAAAAAATAAAACATAATAATTTGACAGTTGAAATAAAAGGGAGTAATAATTCTAAATAGTGCTATAATGCCCAGCATTTGAACTCAATATTTTTTGAACTACAAGGCAGAGCTTTTATCCATTCTTCTACAAAGCTTTCGGTTAGCACTAAAGCATCTGCCTTCCTTTTCAAAGCTATTGAGTTCAAATCAACTTGGGGTTAGGATCATTATTAACAAATCTTCATACTTTTATTGTTAATGTCAAATGAATCACTCTATTCCCCACACTTAATTATCTTTTCCCTTTATCTCCAACACCTTTGCAGTTAACTGAAGCATTTGCACAACTTGCTTTGTGGAGAAATTAAGTATAGAATTTCACTCTTCTTTTACTGGTTTTACCCCATTAACTTCAGATGAGTTGCTCCAGTCTTATTCTGCCTTAAACACGATTGGAATTAGGGCTTCAGTTTGAAGTCTTTAATAGATATGGGCATTAAAATCTGAATTGGCATTTGGGCAAGATGCAGGGATGGGGCTGAAGGCAAAATCAGGACTAGAGTTTGGATTTAAAGGCAGCGAGGACTCTGAGATTTCAGCCACATATGGCAGATATCTTACATATAGCAAATGAGCTTATCAAACTTAAGTCACTTAATGATAGATATCTCCAAAGACCTTAATATAAATTAATATGCAAATGTTGGCATGATAAAAGAAGAGTTCAATTCATTGTGTAGTTTGTGACAAAAGTTTATAGAACAGACAGGTAAAATTTGAGGTTATGAAACTCAACTTTCATTCACTTTGTTCTTTGATCCACAGTAGCCTTCCCCCATTCCATTTCTGTTCACCTGCCACACCATCACTAGTTAAGTTCCTTGGCTCCCGCCACAGCCAATTCTTCTCTTGTTGCTTTAATTCTTTACAATACACCATTACTCAAAGCCTCTTCTCTTTTGGCACACTCTGATTTTACCTTCTCCTGTAACCTGCGTGTCTTCAACATTTGCCACACCTTTACTTTTGGTTGAGAGAGCATTTGGCTACAACAGATATAGTTTAAAAAACTGACAGGAAGAAATTTCCTGTATACGGTTGCAGACTATTTTTTTTTTATGGTGGGCAGCAGAGTTGGCGGTGCTTTAGAGCTACCCTCACAGACAAGAAATTAGATGAGATGGGCAGATGGTCTGATCTAATCTGGCAAATCCACTGTTGTATTGCACTCTAGGCTATCTCGCCTGGATTAAAGTAATGACTATATTTGGATCATCATTGGATGAAAAATGCAGGACGTGCGTTTAGAATTCTCTTTCAAGACAGCATGCTCTCCCTTAAGAGACTATTAACACCTTCTAATAGCCTGAGCAGTTTATCATTATGCATTAGAAATTGTACTCCAGTTTTTCTAATCTGGATACACCAAGGGCTACACTATCTCCCCCTTCCAGGATGCACTAGTGAAGGGGAAAATATGAAAGCAAGTATTTCTTTCCACTAGTGTACCCATGGAGAGGAAGCCATTATCTGGTAAGCAGTGTGTGTTCAGGAAGTGTGGCTCAGGCTGTGACCCCATACACTAGAATGCCTGCAAGAGGATGTGGGTGCAGACTACAGGGATAGCAAGGCATATTTTTCAGCTCATTCTCACCACTATCTAGGAGTCATTATGTTTTCCAGTGAACTCCAAACACCTGTGCTGAGGTACTGTGTGTCTTCTCTCTCCCTGGTGTAGCTCAGCCTTGCAGGAGGCATAACTGGGCCCTGATTCAAAGCCTTAACAACGGTAATATTATTAAATAGTTTTAGTATTTGAGTAGTTTTGAGAAATAAAGTTCAAAAGCTATATTCTCAGAGAGAGGTGCCCAAGCCGTGCCTGTGATTCTGGAGTTTGTGCCAGCAGGGAGGTCATTCGATTTTCTACACATTATTGCTTTTCTGTGTGTGCAACACCTGTTTCCACATGCCTCCGCAAGATTTGACACAATGTATATGTGCAGATTTTGCAGACAAAATGTAGAGGCTCAGCTTTAAAAAAAAAAAAAAAGATGTCCCAAAGTATATGGCAGCTTTCAAGAGAAATGAATGTGTTTGGCCTAGTGTCCGCTGCTTGATTATAACAAGCTAATCTGGATATGATAACTGCAACTGAGTATGATCCCAGCAGAATGCAATGGGATGTCACAAAGAGGGCAGACGTTGTTAGAAGTTGCTGGTGAAGGGTGCAGTGTGTCTTTTGGAGCTAGAAATTGAAAGAAGCAGGTAAAAGCCCATGTCAGAACTGACTATCTAATTTCTCTGTATAGAAGTTCCCTCTGGCTCTGGCTACATGCCTCATGTTTCTCATGGGATTTGCACAAATAGTTTTACCTAGTTTAGTTTCTCTTTCTTCTACATATTTACTGAGAAGACTAAACCTCAGTTATACTCTGGAGCATACCTGAAATACCTTCTGGAGCCAGTGTCGTGTAGACCATGACAGCATCTTGAAGCTGCTCTGGGGAGTGGTATATTTGTCTATGCCAGAGAGCTCAGCTGAGGATTGTGAATCATCTACCAACAATTACAATGCACATATACTTTATCAGCCCCACTGAGGCAGAAGCATCCAAAAGCATACAAAATCAGCTGCACCTGAAGTCAATGGTATTCCACCAGGGTGAATATTGTTCATTTGGCCTTGATCTGAGATATTCAGAGACATTGAATTAAACTGTGCTCCTGTGGATAGTATGGCTGGGTTCAATCCCTTGCTCAGCCACAGATCTGGGGCAAATCACATAGGACCAGATTTACAAAGATATTTAGGCACTTAAAGAGGCAGATAGGTGCCTAGGGGTATTTTTCAAAAATATCTAAGCAGGTCAAGTGACTAACTCCCATTGGAACTAAGTGCCTAATCTATTTAGGAAATGCATAAATTGCACTAGGCACACATTTTACTCTTTAGGTGCCTAAATTCCTTTGACAATCTGGCTCTTACAGATCCTCATCTGTAAAGTAGAGATAGCACTACCTTCCAGGGGTGCTGTGAGGATAAAATCTATTCAGAATTATGAGGTGCTGATACAGTGCTGTGATAAGGACTAGGTAAAAAAAAATCTTCTGCATTAAAAACATTCACATGTTCACTACATGGGTAAGAGTTGAGTAATCCCCATTGACGTCAATGGACATTGGATCAGACCTCATGTGGCAATTAGTTGGGTACAGTGCTATTGATTGAAGTTAAATATTATCAGATAAATATTATTCTTGGAGATAAAATAGAAACAGGCTGGGACTGGTGGATGTTGGGAAGACTGAGAAAGAGATGAATCTAATTCAAAAATATCTATGCCATGCTAGTCTAAAAGGAAGTGGGAGATCTTCACTGATTAGTAGGATGGGAAAGAAGTTGCTCCGCATGAATATCATTCAGTGATCCTCAGAATGAAACCATGGAGAATTGCTGTTCACTTTCCGATGGTGGCATTCAATAGCAAGTCAACTCCATATCCCTTTGCAAAAATCTTCATTTAGCATCTGGAAGCTATTCAGATACTCCATTGCACGTACCTTTTCAAGAGCATACATGAGTTCTGTCTTAGTTCAGCTTTAACTCTCACTCGATTTGCCAGGCCTATTCATTTTGTAAAACACTCTCGGCATTAGCTTTATCTTAATGAAAAAGGAAAGGCACAGCAGAATTATTCAAATTCTGCTACCCACAATCCATATTAATAAATCTTTTGACTGCAAAAGCAATCTCCAGTCATTCAGGAATAGCCTGGAACCATTAAAACGTGATGCATAGCCAAAGAAATAAGTCATATATATTTTAAAAGTACTTTAACCTGCAGTGCGGCAAAATAAAAAAGATGACCTTGGTGAACAACTTTATTTATTGTCTAGCAAAAGGGGAAGAAAGCCATCACAGATAGAAACATGATCTGGAAGTTGATGCAGGTGGAAATAGAGGGCTTAAGAATGTACACTACTGATATATGCCATTGGGATGTTGTCACAGGGTAACTCTTTAAGAGGGAGCTGGGCCAGTGCACTGTGACTTGTCAGCTGACTCCGATTGGGCTTTTAGAGAGCAGCTGGGCCTGAGAGGAGGAAGAGAAACCAGGTGAGTCAGAGCTGACCGGGTCAGATAGGAAAGGGGCATGTGAGAACTGCCTCAGATTAAGAGACTGAAGGAGCTCACTGGAGGAAGCTGTAGCTGGAGGAAGCCTGAAGGCAGGGGATCGACAATTGGAGTTTGTTGACTGTCTTCCCCAAGCCACAGAGCCAGGGCTGGAGTGGGCGGAAGGCCAGAGACCAGCACAGTGCCTGCTTACTGCTAAACTAGAGAGACAAAGCTGAGGCTGGAGAGGGCTAAAGGTAGAGGAGCAGTAGATGGGCTTACCTTCTGATGTCTTTGTGCTGGCTTGCTGGACCAAGGGGAACAGTGAGAGGGACAGGGGCAGTGACAGATGCTTCCTGGTAAGGATGATCTCGCAGCAGACAGGCTGTGCGGGATCTTGCTGGAAAGAGTGGGTTTTACTCCAGCTAGAAGGCTGGGGTGGCTGTCCTGGTGGACGGACAGGAAAGGACTGAAAAAGAGCCCAGATATGGCAAAAGACACCAGAGTATGGTATGTGGAGCATTGAGGGACTAAGATGTCCTGGCATATTAAGGACTATATGAACTAGGGGTGATAAATAGACTGTGTTGGCACTTATATTTGGGACATTTTGCACTGTCTTTATAATAACAGGCCCCAGGGAGGGATATTATTGAGGGAAGAAAGCCTACTGTGGAGTTAGTGGGGACTCTGAAGAAGAGGTAGGCATACATGATGTGTTGTGGCCTGTTGCATGAGGATGAACCAGGAACGGGCTGCGTTTTCCCAGGTGTCTCAATAGGATGTTGAGCATGGGTCTCAATGGTGCTGAGACCTTGGGTATATAGCACCTTGTTGGCGTTGCTCAACGTTTTATAGCCCCATTTTTATGCATCATGAAAAGATACTGTAGCTTCCTCTGGAAACCCATTGCATATATATATAATATTCACAAAAAATGTGAATCAGTTATTTAAAGTGAGACATGGGATTTTTTGCCATCTAACCTGTGACAAAGTTCCACCTTCATAGAGAGTGGAGATGGAACATTCCTATTCGGCCATCTAGCCCACTGCAAGACCCACCAAAGTAGCACTGATACCTCCAATATATTTGTGAGTGCCTTCTCCAGTCTCAGTTTAAATGGTTCTTCTAATAGGGCGTCCACTGCTTCCCTTGGAGAAACTCTCGTAGGCTCATATACTTGTGATTAGAAAATCTTCCTGATCTCTGTGAAAGTATGTATTCCTTGAAGATCTATTTACTGCTAGCTTGGTGATTGGTGTGGAGCAATCAGAGTAGAAAGCTGGCTGAGCCTCTTAATGGATTCATCTAATACTTTCTCTTTTACAAAGCCCTGAGTTCAGACCCTGGGGTAAGTCAAAAGTCACCAGGACATCAGTGATTTCACTTTCCTTCCTCTCTGTATTGTTAGGATTATAGGTACTGTACCTAGCCACAATATGCTGAGATAAGTCAGTGCCCTTAACCATAGCCTTTAGTGGGCATTAAAATTCAACTGACCTTCAGACTTAATGCAGATACTTAGTGTTTGTTAGTTTTAGGTCCAAATTGCCCTGGTTTTTACCTGATAACTCATGAAGTCAGAAGGACAGAGTGGACTAATTCAGGGTAGAGTTTGCCATCTAATTTTTAAGTAGTATCAGGTCAACATTTCTTTTAATTGATTCCAAGATCTTTGGAAGCCCTGACTTGTGTCTCTTCCCATGGCTATGTTACAATTTCAGGTGTGTTTTCTACTGTTCAGTCTGAACATATTCATCAGAACCTAACATTCTCTCTTGCTCTCATTAGAGCGTTTTTAAAGAATTCACATTTAAAAGACTAAAAATCATTAAACAGGGGCCCTCATGACTCTGATGACTGGCAGCATGTGTGTAAATATTAAGCAACAGTGCTTTGTGGTAAGATTGAAGTGATAATGAAATATGTAGGACTCTGGGATCAGGCATAGCTTGTAATGTATTCAGGGCCGGCGCTTGTATTTAGGCGGCTTAGGCAATCGCCTAGGGCTCCAGCATTGTTAAGGGGCGGCATTTTGCCAGGGGAGACAGCAGGTGGCTCCGGTGGAGCTGTCGCAGTGGTGCCTGCGGAGGGTCCGCTGGTCCGCGGCTCCAGTGGAGCTGCCGCAGTCGTGCCTGCGGACGGTCGGCTGCTCACGCGGCTGCAGTGGACCTCCCACAGGCACGACTGAAGCATCTTCACCGGAGCCACGGGAGCAGCCAACTGTCCGCAGGCAGGACTGTGGAGCCGGGGGACCAGCGTGCGGGGCGGCGAAATGGCCGTGTGCCTAGGGTGCTCAAACCCCTAGCGCCGGTCCTGAATGTACTAAATCTTGGATCCAGTGTGACAAAGTTCCTCCTCTACCTTGGTGGGTCCTGTGCTTATTGGCAGATTTGCTCACCTCAGTGATCTTCCCCACAGTCTGGGTCAACTCCTCCTGTGTCTGATCAGGAGTTGGGAGAGGAACTTGGGCCACCCTTTCTTATCTCCCGGTTCCAGCGCCAAGGCCCTGTGACTGCAGCTGTCATAGTGCCCCGTAAAGCTGCATGACAGCTACATCTCTCCTCGGGTCTTCCCCTATGGCCTCTCTCCATAACACCTTCTTTTCTCCACCTTCTTTCTCCTCACCACAGGACCTTCCTCCTGGTGTCTGATAACGCTTGTACTCCTTAGTCCTCCAGCAGCACAGCCTCTCATTCTCAGCTCCTTGTGCCTCTTGCTCCCAGCTCCTCACACACTCTTCCTCTTCTCTGGCTCCCCATTCCCTGACTGGAGTGAGCTCCTTTTTAAACCCAGGTGCCCTGATTAGCCTGCCTTGATTGGCTGCAGGTGTTCTAATCAGCCTGTCTGCCTTCATTGGTTCTAGCAGATTCCTGATTACTCTAGTGCAGCCCCTTCTCTGGTCACTCAGGGAACAGAAAACTACTTGTCCAGTGACCAGTATATTTACCCTATACCAGATTCCTGTAGGGGGAGGTCCTTTAGAAGTGGGCGGGCTTTGCCCGCCCACCCCCTGGATACCAATAGGACCAGATTCCTGTCACACCCAGATTCAGCAAAGCACTTAAGGATGGGCATAAGTGCATTGCTGAATAAGAGCCCAAGTGAACACAGCCCATATCTTTGGGTCCTGAATACTTTCACTACAATCTGTTGATACTCAGTAAATGGTCTTCATGTTTCTTTAATGACTGTATGGGACTAACACTATTCTAGCCTCTTCCATCCAAGGATCTCAAAGCACTTCCCAAGTATTTATGAGTTAAGCTTCACAAGATGTGGGTTTTCATGATATTGCAATACAGACAGTCTAGCTCCTGTATACAGCACCACTTACACTACTTACACTGTTGTTCACTGTTTCTGGAAAAGCAGACACAACATTTTCCATTTTTCGGTAAGTAAGTTTCAACAGGTTTGATCAAGTGTAAGCATCGTGGCAGCACTGATATAGAGATGGAAAACAAGCTAGCAGAGGAGTTGGTTCTGGCTAAATTATGCTACTTGTCTTTTATACATTAACTCAGAGGCAGGCAAACTATGGCCCGCGGGACCCTCCTGCCTGGCCCTTGAACTCCTGGCCTGGTAGGCTCACCCCCAACACCTCCCCTGCTTTTCCCCCTCCCCAGCAGCCTCAGCTCACTGTGGCACCGGCACTGGTGCAATGCTCTGGGCGGCCAGGCAGCGCAGCTGCAGACTTGCAGCCTGAGCTGGTGCTCTGGGCGGTGCAGCTGTAGAACTGCCAGCCACCGGTGCTCCAGGCAGTGTGGTAAGGAGACAGGGAGCGGGTGGCAGGAGAGGTTGGATAGAGGGCAGGAAGTTCAGGGTGGTGGTCAGAGGGCGGGAGTGTGGATAGGCATCAGGGTGGTCAGACGGCTGGGAACAGGGGTGGTTGAATGGAGTCAGGAAGGAGAGGGGGGGTTGGATTGAGTGGCGGAGGGCAGTCATGGGTGGTAGGTCTGGGAGCGGTCAGGGGGCAGGGAGCAGAGGGTAGTGGATGAGGCATGAGTCCGGGGGTGGGGGTCGAGAAGCAGTGGGGGTTGGATATGGGTTGGGGGCCGGGCCACGCTTGGATGTTTGGGGAGGCACAGCCTCCCCTAACCAGCCCTCCATTCAATTTTGGAAACCCAATGTGGCCTTCAGGCCAAAAAGTTTGCCCGCCCCTGCATTAACTGTTGCCTTCCACTTCATCTCTGCTCTATAAGGCAAAGTTCCAAAAGGTTTATGATGACATAATGGCATCTAAACAGATGGTCCACAAGAGAGGCAGGCTATGAGCTGAAGATTTTTGATGTTTCCAAATGGCAAGCTACCTGGGGTTTATGTACCTGTCCTTTAAGAAATATGACCATGGTCCTAGCAGGTTTTCAAGACCTAGTTCAAGCCCTGAGCCATTGCTGACCTAACTGAAGCTGTACCATAGCTTTAGAATGGATACAAAGATTTCTAATGTGGACAAGTCTAAAAAAGAAGAATCCTTGACCATGCTTGGGAAACCCAGCCCGTTAAGGGTATCAAATGTATACTCTGTGAATGCAATCCCATAAATGGCACCAGCAACAGACACGGGTATGTTCCTCTAACTAAATATAATGCAAAGTCTACGCAACTACTACATGCACTGTCAAGTTAAACATTCGAAAGCACAGTCTCTGTTCACATCCCTTTTATGCTTGCTTTCCCCAAATCTAGTGTAAGAGTTTCCCCAACAGAATTTTTAAATAAAACAAAAAATTAAACAAATGTTGCATAATTTTCACGGGAGGAACACTTTAAATTCACAAATGCAAGTATCCGACTTGAAACCTTATTCTAACAGCTATGTCCAAGCAATAAAGGAAAGAATGGGGCATGTGACTTGTTCCTCTACTCAAACAACTTGTATTTTTGATGTTGAATACTCTTACAAACTGCTAAGGATCAAGAATCATTTAAAAACAAATGATTAACTGAATTTCTTGAGTTGAGAAATTTGAAATCTGTCTGTGCATAGTTTGTGAACGAAAAAAACAAATAAGCAAAAATAAAAACCCACAAAACTTCACCAAATAAATATTTAATTTATTCACCCAGGTCCGTGACAGATAAAGATTGATTTGTAAAGACAGCCTATTAGAATAGCTTAACTCACACTAGTGAGCAAGATCAGTGTGTGGGACTCTCAGAGAGTAAAAGCTAAATAAATACTGTCTACAGGTTGTCCCAGGTGATTGGGTGCCTTATTTTTGCGATTCCTACCTATTTTGGTAGCTAAACATTGGGGCATCCAAAATTACCGGACATCTGGCAATGTTGTCCTTAATTTCTCTCAACCCTCAATTATCCAGTATGTAAAATGGGCACATGCTATAGAGCATTTTGAGATCTGTACACAGCATGTGAGTGTTAAGTGTTTATTGTTATTTATACATGGGGCAACTGTTTTGAAATCCCCTGCTTTTTCATCTGCTTGCTTGGGGTAGATTGTGCCCTCCTTAGTACTCAGAAATCAGTGATGTTACTCATAGTTAAAGCTCAGGGTTTTTGTTGTTTTTTTTTTACAAACAGGTTATTTCATGGAAAATGCAGTTTCAGTCAACCCAAAACCATTTGTGAATTTGGTCATTCACAAAATGGCCTGAGGTGGAGGTAGTGAGGGTGCTTTCCACTCCATATCAAATTTAGTTCAGTAATTAGGGTACTCACCTAGGAGGTGGGAGACCACATTTGAACCCCCGCTGTAGAACAGACCCAAAAAAGACTTTTTCAATTCACCAAAAATTAGGGGAAATTTCAGTTTCAGTTTGATCCTAACCCTTCTCCTCTCCTCCCCACTCCAGTTTTTCAGACCTGCAACTGAACTGAAAAATCAATTATTTGCCATCTGTACTTACAGTGTCTACAGACTGGGCTTTACTCAGTACCAGGGAGGAAACCACAGATAGGCCCTTGGGTAGCTGGTAAGCTGCTTTCTTTAAATGACTTGATCTCATGTTTTGTCAGGGAGCTATAGGTAAACCCTGCCCCGCTTTGTCGTCATCTAATAATGCACTATCCCACCCCTTTCTGATTGTGTCTTTCTCTCATTAGCATGTTGGGATGAAAAAAAGGTCAGGTAGTAATAAAGAGCTAACTCCTTTGGAATTGCTATGTCAACAAGGAGAATGAGGTTAGTTCTGAGTCTTTGATATTTTATATGCTGCCAGTCAGTAAAGTACCTTGGGAATGATGGAGTGAGCTTTGCATGAGCACAGAGCAGGCATGTGAATCCTGTTTAATGCTGTGACTTGTCATTTTAATGACGAAGGATTAGGGGTGATCCTGCTGAAGGCGGCACAGGAGCTGATTTTCAGTGGCACTCACACTGCCCGGATCCTGGCCACCAGTCTGGAGGGTTCTGCATTTTAATTTAATTTTAAATACCCAAATGAATGGGTGTCAAAGTTAAAAAGCTTCTATATGGCATTACAATTTTAACTGTAGGCATCAACGTTTGACAAATGTTGGCTGCTATTAGAATACTGGAAACTATGTATTTTGAGTTCTAAAACATACAGAGACAATTCTAACTCCATAAATCTGGTGTTAGCAGAGAGGGTGATGTCCCTAGCCTCTGTTGCCAGAAGCTGGGAATGGGTGACAAGGGATGGATCACTTCATGATTGCATGTTCTATTAATTCTCTCTGAAGCACCTGGTATTGGCCATTGTCGGAAAACAGGATACTGGGCTAGATGGACCTTTGGTCTGACACAATATGGCCGTTCTTATGACTAACTCTTTGAGCCTATGATAACTCTAGAATAAGTAGAATATGAATTATAGTAACTCCTTACTTAAAGTCATCCCAGTTAATGTTGTTTCGTTGTTATGTTGCTGATCAATTAGAGAACATGCTCGTTTAAAGTTGCGTAATGCTCCCTTATAATGGTCGTTTGGCAGCCGCCTGCTTTGTCCACTGCTTGCAGGAAGAGCAGCCTATTGGAGCTAGTGGTGGGGACTTGACACCAGGGTGGACTGGCAGCCTCCCTATCAGCTCCTCATTCTCCTAAGTTCCCTGTGCAGCAGCCACCCAACAGGCTATCAATTGCCAGGCTGTTCAGCTGTCCCTCCCCCCACTGCTGTGTGCTGCCCCTGCCCTCTGCCTTGGACTGCTCCCGGAGCCTCCTGCTTGCTGTGCGGGGGGAGGGGGAGGAAAGAGAGGGGGGCTAAAGTCAGGGTGTTCCCCTTTCCCCTACTCCTGCACCCCGCTTACCCCATTTCCATAGAGCTGAGGGGAGGTGACACGACAGGGCTCAGGACAGAGGAAGCTTCCTGGAAGCAGCTTCTGTCTCAACTTGCTGATCTACTTAAAAAGGCAATGTACTTAGAGTGGGGTCCGCGTACTGAAAGGGGCCTTGTGCATCTCTCTCTCTCTCTCACACACACGTAGGGTGTGTGTCTCTGTCTGCTATGCTGTCTCCCATCCCTCGATTCATGCAGCCTTGTAGAGTGTGAGGCGACATTAACAACAATGGGTTAACCCATGAGGGCTCAGCTGATTGCTAGTTCATCATTTAGCAGTAAGGCATTTCCTGGGAAATATCCCACTCTCTGACTCCACCTCAACCAAGCGTCACAATCATCATTGCTCTGCATCAGCATTAAATTCTTTGTTTAAAACTTTTACTGTTTGTGTGTGTTATATAACACAGACTATATATATATATATCTGACGATTAAGTGGGCTACTGAACAACCATTCAATGGACGGACAGAGAACCTGGAATTAGGATGGAATGCTACTACAACAGGTAGAACCTAATGTGAGAGGGATATATGAACGATAGAGGGACTGTGGATGGACAAAAGACCTACATTGCCACACACTTACTGAGAAAAAAGCTAGTTTACCACGCTTCACATCAGTAAAGAAGGAGCTGGCTCATCACAGCATTAGGTATAGCACCAACTCCACATTACATCCCCAGACTCAAGAAGACTTGGAAGAACAAAGTGGATGTGCGGCCCACACTGAAGCTGAAACTTCACTGTCACCCCCTCCATTGCAGAGCACATGCAGTGATATGAGGCATAGATCATGAAAATAGCACGTCATCTCGAGACGAATTACCACGGCTCAGTGCGAGAAGTACCTCAGATAGTTATGTTAGAAGATGCCATAGAGCCCTCATCACAATCCCTACTACCACCATAACTCAACCAATGAAACTGGTATACGCTACAGACCTCTGTATCTGGAGAATGCTTGGCTACACGATCAAGAGAACAACAGTTGTACCCACCTGGAAAATTGAGGTTGCAGGATAAGATCAAGGCGACTCGGAGAGAGTTAGTCAGCTGGTGGAACTACAGAAGGGTGTAGAGATTAAGGATAAGACTTGGCTACTGAAAAAAATCAAGGCCTGACTCCATCTGAGCCCTAGAGGACTGCCATAAACAAGGCTCACAGCACTGGTACCAGGCTAAGGAGATACACTAGAGAAGCAGAGGCCACAAAAGTAATGCCTGTTCTCCAATGACCATCCAAGGTGTACTCCAACTGCAGTGCAACAACACAATAACAGCAGAGCCACCCGCAAGCAGAACTGAACAGTACTGGAAGAACATATGGAGAAAGAGAGACTCATACACCAGCTGCAAAGTGGCTGCAGGACCTGAGAACAGAGCCAGCAATCTCCCAGAACAGAAACCAGTCACCATCACAGTAGAAGACATCAGCAGCGGGTCAAAAACTGAAGAGCTGGACAGAACCTGGACCAGACATAATCCCACTACTGGCTAAAGAATTAACGACGTGATGAACGCCTAGCGCACAGATGAACCAGCTGTCTGCAGGCAGGCTCCCACCAAACTGGCTAACACAGGAAGGACAGTACTGATCATGTAAGACCCCTGCAGGGACAGAACCGGCGCAACTACCGGCCAATACCTGCCTCCCACAACTTGGAAGTCTTATCAGGCATCATAGCTGCCAAGCTACAGGACCACATGGGGCCAGTACATGAGACAGCTCAGAGTGCATTGGGAACAACCAGAGGCTCAAAACACCAGTTGCTCATAGATAGAGCAGTCGCCAAGACTCAGGTCTAGACAGACCATCTGAGCACAGCCTGGATTGACTATAGGAAAAGCCTATGACTCAATGCCGCACACGTGGATCTTGGAATGTCTGGCGCTATACAAAGTCAACAGGAACTAGGACCTTCCTACAAGAATCAATGGGACTATGGAAGACAAACACTAGAAGTCAACTCAAGGCGAACTTGCACAAGTGGCCATCAAGTGGCAGATATACCAAGGTGATGCACTGTCCCCGCTGCTGTTCTGCATAGGCTTAAACCCCCTCAGCCAGATTTCACAAGGACTGGATCGGTACAGGTTCAGGAGACTACCATCAGCCACCTCCCTACATGATGACATCAAGCTGTATGCTAAGAATGAACGAGACATCGACTCGCTAATCCACCTGACGCGGATCTACAGTGAGGTATCGGGGATGTTCATTCGGGACTGGAGAAGTGTGGCCGGATGGTAGTGAAGAGACGGAAGGTAGTCAAGACTGATGGGGGTGGACTACCAGCGGGCCACATAGCAGACAATACAGACCAGCACAAGATACCTTGGCATCCGCAGTCAGCATTGGAAACCCGATGAGGAAGCAAGGAAGACAGCAACATCCAGTTTCACAAAGGATAAGACAGGTCCTGAAGAGCCAGCTCAGTGGGAAGAACAAGATCCACGCCATCAACGGATACGCCCTGCCGGTATCAGATACCGCTGCCGGATATAGCTGACTGGCCAAGGAGACATGGAGGCTGCAGATGTGAACAACCCGGGAAGCTCCTCACAATGCACGGGAGGTTTCCACCCCAAGTCCAACCCCAGAGGACTGTATACAACCCAGCCGGAAAGAAGGCGGGGCGGGCTTGGTGAGCGTCAAGGCCACTATCCTGGATGAAACCCGGAACATCCAGGAGATTACTCAGTAAGATGGCCCCCAAGATGAGCTGCTGAGAGAATGCCTGAGGCAGCAGGCAGACATGGGAGGAAGACCAAGCAGAAGAGTGCCATTGGCAAGACAAGACCTCATGGGGATGTACCATCAGACAGATAGCTGAGGTGGCTGACATTGGGAAATCCATACCAGTGGCTGGAAAGGGCTGGACTAAAATAGCATGAGGCACTGATATGCAGCACAGGCAAGGCAGCTGAGCACCAGATCCATTGAAGCAGGGGTCTACCACACTAGAGAGGACCCAAGGTGCGACTGTGCAGAGAGGCCTCAGAGACAGTTCCAGCACTAGTGGCAGGATGTAAGATGCAGCCAGGAGCAATACACCTGAACGGCACAACCAAGTGGCTGGCACTGTGTACAAGAACATCTGCACAGCGTATGGGCTAGACCCTCCAAGACCAAATGGGAGATTCCACAGAAGGTTGTGGGAGGAATAGCAGGGGCAAGATTCTGTGGGACTTCCAGATACCAGACGGACAGGCAGGTACTAGCCAATCAACAGACATTGTGGTATAGACAAGCCAGAAGACAGCGGTGTGTAGATATAGCGTGACAGCACATCAGGAAGGAGATGTGAGAGAGCTGGAGAAGTACCAGGGCCTGAAAAGGAACTAAGGATGTGGAAAGTGAAGGCCAAAGTGGTCCAGTGGTGGTAGGAGCACTTGGGAGCTGGACTCCTAAGCTGGGTGAGTGCTCCAACAGACCGCAGGACAACATCAGAGCTCTCTGTCCAGAGAGTGCAGTGCTAGGAACAGCTAAGATACTGCGCAGAACCCCAAACTCCCAGGCCTCTGGTAGAGGACCCGACGGTGAGGAGAACCCTACCAACCTCTAGGGGTGAGAGGGGAATTTTTTTTTTTTTATTATATATATATATATATACACACACACACACACACACATATATAACACAGAAACAGACTATATATATATATAGTCTTTTGTCTGGTGAAAAAAAATTCCCTGGAACCTAAGCCCCCCCCCCATTTACATTAATTCTTATGGGGAAATTGGATTCGCTTAACATCATTTCACTTAAAGGCGCATTTTTCAGGAACATAACTGCAACATTAAGTGTGGAGTTACTGTACTTGTTCAGCTGCTGATTGTGTTCTAATTCATTCTTTTAGGCTCAGAGAATTTAAGGCTAGAAAAGACCATCATAATAATCTAATCTGACCTCCTGCACAACTCAGACTACAGAACCTCACCCACACAGTCCTTCAATAGGCCATAACCTCTTGCCAAGTTACTTATACCTTCTAAATTTGGCAATACTTAATTGCATTATGTACTCAAAATATAACTTGGGTACATGCAATTTATCTTCAAGGCAAACTAGTTTGTGTGCTAATGTGAAAATACACACCAGAACTGAGATGTTTTCAAAAAGGATTTCAGCAAACCCTGTCATAAGTGTTTGCTGAAGAGATTACCTAAATTGGTTGCTTAATTGAGATGAGTTTTTAATGAATGCAGAGTAGAATTTTTCTGTGCACACTCGAGAATTCTTTGAGGGGCATATCCTTAACAGAAGACTTAATCAGGCTATTTTTTTGGCAGTTTTCACTCAGAATTATGTCTAGTTATATTGTTATGCAAGTATTTATGTACTGGGATTCTCATGCATGCACTTGCTTTTCTTATTCACTCCATAGTTTTATCAGTGTGGAAACAAATGTTGAGTTACTAAAATAGTCAATATAGTGGTGCAGCAGGAACACTCGCTTCTAAGAGGAGATGTTCTGGATGCCTGAAATGAGAGGGAGGAGGAATGAACTTCTCCTGTGGTTTAAGTGAATACTAATGTTTAGTAGAAGTGTTATAAATTCTCAGAGCCTTCAAAAATTGAGATTTTCATATTTCATTTTCAATTTCCAAAAATGGTGGATTTTAGTTGAAGGATTTCAGAAATATGTACCAAGAGATTTACAAAGTATATCCTGCCTCAAAACCAGCAGCAAATTCATTTCTTCAAGTTTGAGGGTAGAGAGTAGGAAAGTCCAATGAAATATTTGTACCAGTAATAAATACTCAAGACAGCTGAACAGCTAAGGAGGAATGTGCTACTTACCTAAGGAGACTTGTCATAACCACAGTCCTTTGCATTCCACAACTTATCCTCAGTTTTGCTTCAGTTGTAAAAGAGAGGCATTAAAGAACTGGCATATATCACTGGAAAGTAGCCCATCTTTTTTAAAAAAAATCCCAGGCACTACTCTAGGGGAATTGTAAACAAGCTACCCCTGCCTTTCAGCCAATGCCTTATCGGAGAGCATCCCAGCATCATTTGAGTGTAACTGTAAGCTGTGTAAGCCATGCTGGCTATCTGTGCTCTGAAGTTAGGTTTATAAATTGTCACACAAAGAAAACAGAAACAAGCACTTCCACTGGGCAGAGAGTAACTCTGCAGCACATTGTCATACTTCCTGGTTTTGTCTTCTGTTTGTTTCTACTATCTATAACCTTGTTATCCTTGGTGCTGAATTCTTCATCCATGCCTTCGTCTCCTATCACTGTGACTGTGACATCATCCTACCTGGCCTCTAAGTCCCAGATCCTCAGACTTCAACATGGGCAGAATGCTGCTGCTCATCCATTCACATGTACAAAGACATACAGTCATATCTTCCTTACCCTCAAATACTTCTACTGGCAGCATATCCATTTCAGGATCCAATCCAAAACTGACAGCCTTGTTTCTAAGATCCTCCCTAGCCTGGCTTCAGGCTCTTTTGTCCTTGGCTCATCTATGCTTTCCTCAACTAGCACTGGCATCCTCCCTTTACCTTCTCACTATTATTGGCGCAAAAGCAATCTCCTTTGCACTTCTTGCCATCTGGACAGCCGTGTCCCTATGGCCTTCTGCCTCTCTTACTATCCACCTCATTTCAAATCCTCTGGCTTATACCTCTGCATTCTTTCTCCCTTTGATATTTATTCTTGATACTGGGTCTTTTAGTTAAATCATTCGGGGATACAGAGTTTTGTTTTGTTGCAGGACACTAACAAATTAAAGTTGCATTGAGTTTAGTGAGAAAGCACACATCATGATCACAGACCAGTGACCAGTCAAATGTATGCACAAGCTATTGTCTGATGTGTCTTCACATGCAGTTTTTGACCAGCTTCAGATAACAAACAAACAAAAATCATACCTACATCTCTTTGTATATAGTTCTTTTTCTCTTGGTGAATTAACGTATCAAATCAATCAATAATTTTCCCAGTTCTATTAAAGGCTAAAGCAGTACACAAGAATCAGCCAGTATCAGTAAATCACAGATGATTAAGGATATACTAGTTTCCTTGTGGTAGTGGTCATTACTACTCACACTGCATCTGAGTAAGGGATAAACCACATTTGAGGGAGCATTCTCACAAGGAAAAAGCCTGACAATTGCTTTTACTTATATCACATTGTTTCCTCTCCTCTTTACTTTTGTGGCTTTAAAATTGTATGCAGGCAACTGATAGAAATGTACCAGCTGGAGGTAGTTAATCATCAAAAGGACAGTATTCCAGCAGATATCAGAAAGAGACATTGAATTTCACCTCAGGAACTAAGGGTAGAAAAAATATTTTCAGGTTAGATTTATTGAAAGAGTTCATTAAGAAGAAAGCTGGACACAAAGTATTAAAATCTGTATGATGACATAAGCGGGAAGCATGCAAAATCTTTGAGGCAGATTTCTTTGAATCTCAGAATGGAGGCAGATTTATTGGATCAAATCTGGAAGTACTTGTTTATTCAGCTAAAAAAAAAAGTGACAAATTGGGACTCCTGAAAGTCAAAGTGATGGAGCCAGCAGTGTTCTGCTGTCCACCATCTACTAATAATCTCAGTATAAGCACTTGGTGAATCTTTAAACTTGAAGTCAGTGACCTAGAATAAGACTATCTTGCAGTTACACCTTGAAGAAAAACTATCTATCACTCTTTAATGAAAGTGAGGACCCCTCACCTCAATCACAGTTCTCTGTGGAACAGGTTCATTACAGTGCAGGAGGAAGTCATCTCGCTGAAAAGCTATGAGAGCTCTTCAGAAGAGACTGCAATCGTGTTCAGTAATAGTTAATCATAAATAACATTCTAATGCATCAGAAAGAGGAAAGACTGCCATGCTATCTCCAGCCACCATGGGCCATGCCAGCTGCTTGTCATTCCTTGACACCCCTAACTGACTTTGAAAATATCAACCTAAATATTTTCCTCTGATTGTTAAACCAAAAATTGTATTGGGTTGAAAACTAGTTTACAGTTTCTTCTAGATTATTTGAATGTTAGTCCATGCACCAGCAAAAAAACCAATCCAACAAAGCAACCAATCCAACAAAGCAGTGAAGCATGCATTTAATTTTAGGCACATGAGTAGTTCCATGGACAATAAGTATGCACTTAACTGCGCTCTATAGGGTCAAGGCCTTATCTGAGACCTTAGCATGGAGATTGAGATTCACAGTAAGTGGTGAATAGGCCCTCTCTTTTTTAGGCCTTCTTCCATTGGGTTAATTTGATCCCAAAGAATATCTGCTGCCTGTCTCATTATTTCCTGCCTTTGGAATCAGAACTCCAATTCATAGCTTATTCTTGGTATCAAGTGAACCTCCCCTTGATGGCTATTGGATTTTAAAATGATTGTGTTACTTAGTAGTAGTAAACGAGGTCTGGGGTTTTTTTTGGTTTTTTGGGGTTTTTTTTTTTTTTTTGAAGGGATAGAGCTCTGCACCCAAGGAAATTGCTAACAGCTATTCTTTTTTAGAACAGAAAATGCTCTTTTGTAACCATATCATTCATGAACTGTGAATCATCATGGATTTTCCATAAGCAGAATAATATTGAAACACAAAAAACACAGGAACCTGAACTGAGTTTTCATATTGTCTGAGATAGCAGGTTATTTTGTATTTGTCGAGTACAGAAGCATTAAACATTTCTGTTTAAATTATTTTTTTCTCTCATTAATTAATTTTGTCATAAACATAATGGACCACATTCATGCCTAGGGAAATTAATGGAATTACACTACAGATTAATTTACCCTTTGATTTTTGAACCTATTTTACAGTGAATACATGTTTGGTGTCAGAGTCTTTGACGCATTCGTCTGGCACTAGAGGGATAAGGGTATAATCGAGATAGAAATAAATATAGCACATTTATGCTTTCTTTTTAATTTTCACTGAAATTCATCAACAACTAAACTTTTTTTTAGCAATATCTTACATTAGTCTCTTCTTGGTCAGTGGTTACATTAAGCTTTATAGTATCTGCAACAGCAGACCATGACAACATGTTGATTCCTTGAGGCAGTGGATTGATTTTTTTTTCTTTTTAAACCACAGCACAATATAAGTTTATGAGAAGAGAAACCCTGAGACACTTTACCAAATGTTATCCTTCTCAGGGCCTGTGTGGTTTCAGTATTCATCTGCTGAAGGGTAATTCACAATCACAATGAAGAGAAGTGTGAGTGTAATACATATACCGGTATATGTCTCTGGAGGACTATTTGACTGGACACAGGGCCTGAACCAAAGCACTGGATCCAAGCACAGCCAGGCATGGGAGTGAGAAGATCCTTTTCAAATCTGAATACATCAAAATGGGAAGGTTGGGCCCTGTCACTTCAATGGGACAAATCAAGACCCTGGATCTTAATGTCACTGAAATTTGGAGGTTGGCTGACTCTTAGGGTAGATTTTTTTCTAGTCCCATGTGGATGCATGAGGCATAATCTAGGCCCTTGTATTCCTGGCATTTAAGAAGCAGCAGAGATTATCAATCTTTCAATTATTCCCCCCAAAAGCATTGTGAAGGGGCTGGGTGCTGGCTCGAATTGCCCACTCCGGGCTGATGCAGGGAGGAGTGCACCCTGCAAAAGGAACCTTTCAGCTGTGCATACACCTGATGCTGTTGAGACACTAGACCTCCCTTAGAGTTTAACATGGTGTAAAACTAACCTGCCATACGAGGATGCTGTTCTCTACATATATACCATATATACAATGAGTGAATCTAGTACGCTGCATCCGAGAGATTTGTGAATTTTTCAGCATTCTGGATTCACAAAGCATCTTCCTCTGAAGTTCATTCCATGTTTATTTTTCTGTAAACTAACAAAAATCTGCTTCAGAAGGGAAACCAGAGCATAGAGTAAAGAAATTTATGAAAGGGAGCCTTTAATGTATGCCACGTGTTCTTCTCAATGAGACTATGACTAAGACCTGGCCAATGACTGGATGGGCCAGCTACCAGAGAGTCAGTTACTGCAAAGTTATGTGCCACACAAAAATAGAAAGAACAGTGCACTATGTTCAGTCTTCAGGACTATGAAAACCACTCACACTATTAAAGGGAAGACTAGCAAATACCATCCTAGATGGTATTTACTGTTGCCAACCATGAGCCTCCTTGATATGTGAGGTTATCTGAAGCTGTTGCATTTTTCTGATCCAAAACTGTGCTTTCAGTTTTTCTCTGGAGAAGTCCAAGTTTCTAACTGATTTGTGTTTAAGTGGTTCAGCAGAGTAGTAGCTCCCCACTATAGGAACTGATCAGCTGACCTGTGTGTGGAGTTGTGGAGAAGTAATCCAAGTGAGATTTCTCCAAATGCTGATGTCTCTGAGATCTCATCCAGAACAGCTGCTACTAAGAATCATATAGAGTGGCCTGAGAAGCAGCCACTGTCTGTTCTGTGCCCAGTTACACAGGAGATTCTTCTCTGCCAGTTGCTTTTCTGTCCTCCCTGAATGGTCAAAGCTGTCAGGGTATCCTGTTAGTGTATGAAATTTTCCAAGCCATGTTGGAGCTGTGATTCTTTGAACTATCTCCTTTTTTTTTATCCTGCCTAACTGCCTTATCTTGTATTAATTCATTTCCTCAAGCACTGTGCTCACAGAGTGGTCTGTGCATCATATACGCCTACCTATCAAAATATTACTGTTATCAGTGTACTTTATTTGCCAGAAGTCTGGAGAGGTAATACTTCACCAGGTGGACAAACTAACCAGAATCCACAGCTGAACTCAGGGTCCATTCTTCTACTTACTCTACAAATATATAGTAAGAGATTAAACTCGTTGGGACATAGAGTGGGAGGGAAAACGGGCGGAGAGAAGTGAACAGACTTGTCTAAAGACATGAACCAGATCACTAGCTGAGCTGGGAATAGAATCCTGTTTTCTGCCTCCTGGTCCAGTGACGGCCATACTGAGTCAGACCAAAGGTCCATCTAGCACAGATCCTGTCTTATGACAGTGGCCAATGCCAGGTGCCCCTGAGGGAATGAATAGAACAGGGAATCAAATGATCCATCCCTATGTCACCCATTCTCTGCTTTTGGCAAACAGAGGCTAGGGACACCATCCCTACCCATCCTGGCTAATAGTCATTGATGGACCTATCTTCCATGAATTTATCTAGTTCTTTTTAAAACCCTGTTATAGTCTTGATCTTCACAACATCCTCTGGCAAAGAGTTCCACAGGTTGACTGTGTGTTGTGTGAAGAAATACTTCCTTTTGTTTGTTTTAAACGTGCTGCCTATTAATTTAATTTGGTGAGCCCTAGTTCTGGTGTTATGAGAAGGAATAAATAACATTTCCTAATTTACTTTCTCAACACCAGACATGATTCTATAATCTCTATCATAAGCCCCCTTAGTCTTCTCTTTTCCAAGCTGAAATAGTCCCAGTCTTCTCTGATTCTCTGAACCTTTTCCCATTCCTATCTAGATAGATAGATAGATGTGGCGACCACATTTGTACACAGTATTCAAAATGTGGGCATACAATGGATTTATATAGAATCAGTATGATATTTTCTGTGTTATTATCAATACTTTTCTTAATGATTCCCAACATTTTGTTAGCTTTTTGGACTACCGCTGCACATTGAGTGGATGTTTTCAGAGAACTATCCACAGTGACTCCAAGATCTCTCTCTTGAGTGGTAATTGCTAATTTAGACCCCATCATTTTATATGTATAGTTGGAATTATGTGTATTACTTTGCATTTATCAACATTGAATTTCATCTGCCATTTTGTTGCCCAGTCACCCAGTTTTGTGAGATCCCTTTGTAATTCTTCATAGTCTGCTTTGGACTTAACTATTTTGAGTAGTTTTGTATCATCTGCAAAATTTGACACCTCACTGTTTACACCTTTTCCCAGATCATTTATGAATATGTTGAATAGAAATGGGCCCAATAGAGAACCCTGGGGGACACCATTATTTACCTATCTCTATTCTGAAAACCGACCATTTATTCCTACCCTTTGTTTCCTATCTTTTAACCAGTTACCAATCCATGAGAGGACCTTCTCTCTTATCACACCTTACTTTGCTTAAGAGCCTTTAGTGGGGGACCTTGTTAAAGGTTTTCTGAAAATCTAAGTACACTCTATCCATTGGATCTCCCTTGTCCACATGCTTGTTGACCCCTCAAAGAATTCTATTAGATTGGTGAGGCATGATTTCCCTTTACAAAAATTATGTTGACTCTTCCCCAACAAATTATGTACCTCTATGCGTCTGACAATTCTGTTCTTTACTATAGTTTCAACCAGTTTGCCCAGTACTGAAATCAGGCTTACTGGCCTGTAATTGCCAGGATCACCTCTGGAGTCCTTTTTAAAAATTGGCATCATATTAGTTATCCTTCTGTCATTTGGTACTGAAGCTGATTTAATGTTAGCGTTTGGTAGTTCTGCAATTTCACCTTTGAGTTCCCTCAGAACTCTTTGGTGAATACCATCTGGTCCTGGTGACCTATTACTGTTTAATTTATCAATTTGTTCCCAAACCTCCTCTAATGACACTTCAATCTGGGTCAGTTCCTCAGATTTGTCATCTAAAAAGAATGGCTCAGGCCTGGGAGTCTCCCTCACATTGTCAGCCATGAAGACCAATGCAAAGAATTCATTTAGTTTCTCTGCAAAGGCCTTATTGTCCTTGAGTGCTCCTTTAGCATCTCGATTGTCCAGTGGCCCAACTGGTTGTTTAGCAGGCTTCCTGCTTCTGATATACTTAAAACAAAAATTTGCTATTACTTTTTGCCTTTATTTCTTCTATTTTGTTGTTTAGCCACAGTGGCTATTTTTTTGGTTCTCTTACTATGTTTTTTTGATTTGGGATGTACATTTAAATTGAGCGTCTATTATTGTGTCTTGAAAAAGTTTTCATGCAGCTTGCAGGGATTTCACTTTTGGCGCTGTACCCTTTAATTTGTTTAATTAACTTATTCATTTTTGTGTAGTTCCTCTTTCTGGAATTAAATGCTACAGTGTTGGGCTGCTGTGATGTTTTCCCCACCACAGGGATGTTAAATTTAATTATCTTATGCTCATGATTACCAAGCAGTGCAACTGTATTCACCCCTTGGACCAGATACTGTGATCCGCTTAGGACTAAATCAAGAATTGCCTCTCCTCTTGTGGGTTCCAGGACTAGCTGCTCCATGAAGCAGTCATCTAAGGTGTCAAGAAACTTTATCTCTGCTTCCTGTCCTGAGGTGACATGTACCCAGTTACTATGGGGAGCTGAAATTTCCCATTATTATTATTTAGTTTTTTAAAATTTTTATAGCCTCTCTCCCTGAGCATTTAGCAGTCACTATCACCATCCTGGTCAGGTGGTCGGTAATATAGCCCTACTGCTATATTCTTATTATTGAAGCATGGACTTGCTAGCCATAGTGATTCTGTGGTACAGTTTGGTTCATTTAAGATTTTTGCTTCATTTGATTCTACGCTTTCTTTCAAATACAGTGCCACTCCTTCACCAGCAAGTAGACAGATAGGATAACACTGAGGGCTTGTCTTCTCTATGGGCGTAAGTCGACCTAAGTTACACTATTCCAGTTACGTGAATAACATAGCTGGAGTTTACGTAACTTATGTCGACTTACCCCAGTGTCCTCACTGCGCTGCGTTGACTTGCCTTGCTCTTCTTGGAGTTCTGGTGTCAACCGGAGAGCACTCTGCAATCGATTTAGCTGGTCTTTACAATCCCTGCTGCATCGATTGAAGCAGTGTCAATCTTCCCAGTAGTGGAGACTAGCCCTCAGATTCATAGAAAATTTTTAGGCTCCAGAAATAGGAAGAGGAGGTAGTGGTTGAGTTCCAAAAGACACATAGTCTAGCAGATTATGCACAAGAGCCAAGAAGTTTGATTCCCACTTCTGCCATTAACTGACCTCAAAACTTTGTACTTATATGTCAACATCATTATCCTCATTTTTGCACACACTGAGACACAAAGGTGAAGTGACACTAAATCATACAGGAGTTCATGTTGTAATTAGTATTAGAACACCAGTTGCTCACTTTGTCAGAATAATCCTGGAGTGCATTTTATGGTGGTGTCCCTGAGGTAGAGGAGAAATGTTTTGATCCACAAATGTTTTGCAGGGTGGGGGGGAGGGGAATGAAAAAAAATAACTCTGTTTACAGGGTAACAATTTTCATCTGCGGTCCCAATTACATCAGATATTCTGTGGAGTTAATCACATTTGAGAAGAGCAGCTAGGCACAAGCTGCTATTTCCTAACCTGTAATCAGCAGGCAAGAAATAATTATCATGTAAAAAAAGCTTCATTATACAATGGGTCTGATTTACTGCTACTCGTTTTAAGTTTGCCTTTAAAATAAATAACACAAATAACAGGTTGTCAGCGGCAGAGTTCCATGCATTTTAGTGTTTGAAAGATTCAGAATTCACAGTAACAGTATGTCACCATACATGCTACATATATGAATCTACATCTACGCTGCGTGTAGGAATGTCTACATTCCTCACTCCTTATGGCAGAGTGGAATGCATACACTTCATGACTGTCTGAGATGGGTATAAATAGAAGCTGTAGACGGTGAGGCACTGCTCAAGACGAAGAGTAAAGAGATGTCTGAACCCTGTCGATATGTTCCGTACCCGGCTTTCTACATGCTCAAGTAGTGCCTCCCCCATCTACGCTGCTATTTTCTGATAGCACAGCACCATTTTGGAAAAGATATTTTGGAAAAAAAATAGGATGCAGAAAGAGGAAGAAGAGGTGGTAGTGAGTTCCAAAAGACATATAGTCTAGTGGATTATGCTCAAGAGCCAAGAAGTTTGTTTCCCACCTCTCTGACATCAGGAAAGCAGTGGGACACTACTCTAGTAAAAATAGCAGTGTTGTGTTCCTCTGCTTTCCTACTGGTGGAGCTTTTCCCCACTGCAGGGAAAGGCTCCAACAGTGGAGAAAGGCTGTGGCGGAGAGGAAGCAGCAGGGAAGGGCTCTGGAAGTTATTCATTGCTGGAGCCTTTCCCAGAGGTGGCTCCAGGCCCAGCACACCAAGCACGTGCTTGGGGCGGAAAGCCACTGGGGGTGCTCTGCGGGAGGTCCTCCGAAGCCGCGGGACCAGCGGACCCTCCGCAGGCAAGCCGCCAAAGGCAGCCTGCCTGCTGTGCTTGGGGCAGCAAAGTGCCTAGAGCCGCCCCTGGCCTTTCCCCACTGCAGTGAAAGATTCTGGCAGAGGGGAAAGGCTCTGGCAGGGAGAGGTAGATTTACACAAATTTAAGGGCCAGGTTGTGCCACCTTTACTCACATCAAGGGGTATTTTACTCTGATAATCTTTACTTATATGGCCTCTTCAGGGATTTGTATATCCCATCTTGCCTTCTTCTCCTCCACACGACATCCCTTTTCTTGTAATTAATTATTAGGCTGTGTTGCTGGGGCCAATAAAAGCCCGGTTTCTACTGATCAGAGAATCACTCTCACTTGTATTTGTGTGGTTTTTCTACTGAGCCTTTCCCAGCACCCTTTTGTGTTTTATTGTGATTTCTTAGAGACAGAAACCTGTTTCAATCCAGCTTTGATATGAGATTTTACTCCTTGCTTTACTGAAATGTAGGCAAACATATCAAATATTGTTACACTATCCCAATAGATTTCATTCAGAGTTATAAAGGATTGCTTCATCAGCAGAGAAGGTTAGAAATATTAATTGCTTTGTTCAGAATAATTTCAAAGTTAGTAAAACACAAACCATTGATCAATAAAGGTGAGAGGAGGCTTAGGGCCTGAAGGGAAGAAATAATACATTCATTACAGTGAACAAATTCGATGCAAGGAATGAATCAATGTCATATCTTGGTGGGAAATGTATTACGTGCTGTCCTTAATAATCGAGTGAAGGCTAGAATGGAATTTATTTTGTGTGGCGGGGGGAGGGATAGCTCAGTGGTTTGAGCATTGGCCTACTAAACCCAGGGTTGTGAGCTCAATCTTTGAGGGGACCATTTGGGGATTGGTCCTGCTTTGAGCAGGGGGTTGGACTAGATGATCTCCTGAGGTCCCTTCCAACCCTAATAATCTATGATTCTAATGACTCTTCCTCCTTGAATGCACAATTGTTTGATATTTTCCATAGAAGAAAATATAAAATAATGCTATAAGAGTCAAATTCTACCCTTTGAGGTACACTGTAACACTCACTGAAGTCAATAGGCCATATCCTACCATCACCCGGTTTACACAACTAATATACATATAGAATTTAATAGAGAATTAGGGTTCAGAGTCACGAATCACAGCAGCAAGTCAAGACGTGATGCCCATCACAGAGTGAGATAAAAGAGTTAAGCACTTCTTTAAAAGAAAAGGGGATAGTTTTGCTCAGTAAACAGAAGAATACACAAACTATTTCTCCAAGACCACACAATGATACAATTTCTTAAAAAAAAAACCTGACAACAACTGAGGAGTCCTTGTGGCACCTTAGAGACTAACAAATTTATTTGGGCATAAGCTTTCAGGGGCTCGTTCTTCTGCATGCAGTTAGTTTTTCAAGTATCTGGGTTAACTTTCTCCAGTGTGTATCTCCTAGAACAGTTTTCTCTCCAGCATCAATTTCCCCCATATTCACAGAATGCCAGCTGAGCGAGCATTTTATAGGCTTTGTGGCTCCTCTGCTTCCTAGCATGCTTTGCTAAAAAGGAGCTTGACAGGCACATTTTTTATCTTCAACACAACAAGTCTGCAGTAGACCAGAACTTTGAGTCTATTCTCTAGGTACAAACAATTTTTTCAGGGCCTGCTTTCAGGTCTGTTTTCTTGAAAGCTACTGGCCTAGTTTAGTAACACTAGGGGGAAGTGGGAATCTTGGCCCACCTTTTTCTCAAGGCAAACAAGGACAGTTTGTTAAAAGGCAGTGAGTGGTTCTTTCTTTCTGGAGGCTCTTTAATCGTCGAAAGCTGCTTTTTCTATCATACCTTACTTTAGACTTCTATATCCTTGAGAAAGGATTTCCTTTTCCAGGCCATTCTATACACTGTTTTATAGTAATTTCTCCAGAACTGTTACATGGCTTAAAACAAGTGTATGGGCTTCATCAATATTGTATGCTGTAAGACTCTTCCATAATGGCAGAGAAGCCAATGAAAGTTTGTTGCAAACCAATATCCATGAGAGTTACTTGTATGCATTCTGGGGCAATATTTGAGTGATAGAATACCCATCTCTTATGCAGCACTCTGCATCCATAGATCTCAACGCACTTCACAATCTTTAATGTCTTTATCCTACAGCACCCTTATGAAGTAGGGGAGTATTATTGTCTCCATTTCTCAGATTGGGAACTGAGGCACTAAGAGTGTAAGGGCCTTGCTTGAGGTCACACAGGAGATCTATGCCAGAGCAAGGAACTAAATCCAGATCTCAGGCTAGTGCCCGGATCATTGGACCATCCTTGAATTCAAATTGGGCATGTGTAATATTAAATACTATCGAGTAAAAATAACACAACTCAAAAATCAGAGAGAAATTATCTCTCTTCACTGTGATTTGAAACCCCGTCAGTGCAGAGAAGACAGAAATTCATATCGCATTTCCTATTGTTCTTGTCTGTTCTTTTTATTAGTAGTAGTGTCTAGCATGGTATTGTCTGCTCCCTGACTGAATTATTGAATCTTTATATGCCAGGGAATAACAAATAGCAGCAAAAAGTGAATCCTCTTGTTGCTGAAGAAGAAGATCTGTTCCCTAAAGTCTTGTGCATACAAAAGGGGCATGAACACGTAGCTGAAATAAAATGTGTCTTTGTGAGTATATTTCTGGAGTATTCAAGCTGGCTCTAACAGAAATCCCCTTTGCAAAAGAATGAAGTGAGAAAACGATATATTGGCAGAATTACCACCCAGCTGATGGTTGCTTTCGTGGGTGCTCACTCAGTCTTTACTCCCATTGATTTCATTGGGTGTCTGCCTGACTTAAGGACTGAACCTGAATTGAGACTTATTTCCCAAGTGACATTCAGTGTGTATTGTTATACCTGCTGGTTGTTCAGCAGAGGCGTAGTCCTGGTCTGTACTGGTCTTGGAGCTTATGTTGGGACTCAGTGGGACCAATCCTGCAAGGTTCTGAGTGCTTAGAACAACTGAGCACCATTAACACCCAGTTTTTTCAATGGGAGTTAAGAGCACCCAGCCCTTGGGCAAAACTACTCTTTGTCTCCCTAGATCCAGTCCATTCTGACAAGTAGCTCCTATGGTATTAACCGCTGTAATTGGTGCATAGACAAATGCACATTTTTTTTTGCATTGTTTTGAGGTTGGGGCTATACCATCACTGATGCTAATCTGCATTTCCTGCCTGGAAAATTTGATGTGTGCAGGAGTGATGATGGTGGCTAATTAGATAACCTACAGATCTAATCAGTAGATGTGGTTAAAATGATTCAGTAGGGGACAGTGGATGAAAATACAAAAAAAAAACAAAACAAAACCCTAATTTGTTATCCGTAAACAGAGTAAGACACTCAGATTAGTAAATACATTGTGCATATTTTATGTTTTTCCACTGATTTTTTCCATGGCTTGCTTGCGTTTAGAACATAATACATGTGTTAAACTCCTTTGTCAGCTAACAAGCTGAGTGTTTACTGTGTTGACTATTCAGTATTATGACTGATTTATTAACACTCTGACTACAAATAAAAAGCTGAGCAAACATGGAAATATGACAGCATAACATGGGACTTGTGATACATTTTACATGAACTTGGCTGTCATTCATCTTCTGGAAAGTATATCTGAGTCTGATTTTTTTCCACACATCTTGGGAACTACAGAAATTGTTTTTAGCCATTTTGCTCTTCTGGCACCCATTTTACCAAAAAGGGGACACCGTTACAAACTGGCACTTCCCCTTGGAGAAGTTCATTCATGAACTAGTTTGAAAGAGGAAGTTTGACCTGTTTGGCATAGTGGAAGTTAGAAGCAGCACAGCTCCTGGATCCTAAATTAGCTCGCAGGAGTTACCTGGTTGTTCTTTGGGATAAAGGGGGGCTGAAAAAAAATAGTATATTTTGCATTGCTTTAGCGCCTAGATGCCTCAGTCAAGGCTTGGATCCCCATTGTGCTCAGTGCTACTCAAGTGCACCAAAAAAATGACCCCTGCCCCAAAGAGATCACAGTCTACATGTGTGAGAGACGAGGGTTTGATACAAAAAAAACAATATGGGGAGCACAAGGTAATAGTCAGTTACTTATGGTTAGTGTAAAATGCAGTGGCAGCAGCACATTAGCTGCCCAACCACTGTTAGGAGTTTTATAGATATCATGGCAGAGGTAGCTTGCAGGAGTTTAACATGTAATGGCTTTGAATTTGTACAGGGAACTCCTGCCATTCCCGAGGGGCAGTGTGAGGGGGCAGGTGTCTGTGGGAAAATCTGACTAGTGGACACTGAAAGCTGACTTTGGGTTCCTGGCTCAATAGTGTATAAGAGATTTGAGTTATCTGAGACTTGCCAATCTCTAAATCTGGTGGGTTGAAAATTGGTCCTGCAACCCCCAGCACCTCCACTCAGCTGTCTCAGCAGTCATAGGTACAGTGATTGCAGAGACTAGAGGAAATTGAGGTTTAAATTTGCATATTGAAATATCTGTAGATAAAACTAGTTCCTAAGATCAGTGGTTCACAGGAGTTCAGCTGCAGCATTTGGGTGGCACAGCCAGCAGATGCAACCATTCCATAAATCATACACAAATTGAAGAGCTGGGATTAGGACTTTGCTGCTTCAGCTGCCACTCAAAGCTATGAGACCTGTAATAGGTCCATTATACTCTCTGTGGTCCAGTCACAAGAGGGCAATCTCTCTCTCATATACACAAAGTCAATATGGTACATACTCCTATTTAAAATCAGTATCTCATGAGCCTTCATTGAATTGAACAGAAGACAACGAACTCAATTAAATCAATGGTAATTCTATTAGAAAAGAGAAGAGACGAGATGAAGGGAGGGTTTAATAGTTTGCAAGTTGCTAGTAGAAAGGTGATGTGCTTGGAGAAGCATTGCAGTGGCCAGACTGTGCATTTATCCATCGCTGCTGCATTAGTGAAGAAGGCTATGCCTTGGCAATAACTCCATAGCTGCCCTTCCTGCAGAGAACACAGATAGGCACAGTGCTTCTAGGGACATGGAGAAAGCACATACAGGAGCAAGCATTGTTTCTCCCTATTAGGGTGAGCATGTTTCTCCCTCAGCACTGGCCATGGGCCAATGGAAGAGGGGTTAGAGCCAGGGGTTCAGCCTTGCTCTACCCTATTTCAGGTAATTGGCATCATTAGCAGTTCTATGACTCCTTCCTATTTTCTGCAGACATGCACAGTGAGTGGGGCTTCATTGGCCAGATCTTAAAATCCTAAAGTTGCAGGACCTTTGACAAGAGAAACTTGTATAAGATTCCATCATTCACTTGGTGATACTCCCAAGAAATCCATACCATGCACACATGTAGCTTTTCTACCCCATCTTAGTGAGTGGGACAGTGTTCTGACAGTGGTTGGGAGTGTCCATTGGTGATGTGGCTATGGTATCCATTATAGCCATGTTCTCAATAGGAGTAGCACCTCTGAAAATTGGGACTTACAAAAGGGGCATGGTGAGACCAGAGAAGTGGGTTTGTGATATAGCCACAGGGGAATACCCCCACCATAAACATTAAAGCCAAATTCTGCCTTCAGCTTAGACTTGCTGGTGTTTTTAAAGTTGTTTTTTATGGCAATGGAATCACTCCAATCCCACTTGGGACTCAGGCAATGTCATGGTGTTGCATTGTAGTGATGATTGATGCTACATGATTACCCAGTCATCCTCATGATTTTGTAAGATATGCATTTGTCCCATTAGATTTTAGCCCAACCTTAGCTGTGTGTATACATAACTCCCATTAACTTCAGTAGGTGATGAAGTAGGTGATGAGGCTGCATATCTGGATCTCTGGAGCTAGTTCCCTCGCTTGTGAGAAGTGACACAATCTCAGTGGGTATAAACTTGGTAGAAAACTTTGATTTGCCTGCTCTATGCCCAACTCATGCTGCTCAAAGGCATGTCAGAAGCCCCCCTCATCACACAGGGGACCTGTCCTTTTTCCCATTATCAGTTTAGCTCCAGTTAAGGCCTTCCATGGCCACAAAGGGAGGGTAAGATTTGATCCTAGGAATTTTAGAATCTGGCTTTTAAGGTGCTTCCTACATTGATGATGTTGATTTGCACCGGATCTCACAAAGTCCAGGGTTCTAAAGAAAGAACAGAAACCATTTAAAAAACTTTCACACACTGCCTTTAATCACCCAAGCCCTATAAAAGCTGCAAGATATATCAAGGAAATGGTATCAAAAGGTTTTCAAAGAAATGGTTGGCAATTTGCATAATTGTGCCTTCTACCATTTTAAGTTTCCTCTATGAAATGCTAAAGATCCTTTTGTTTCATTTCTTGGAGAGAATGAGCTATTAAAAATCAACCAGGTTATTAAGCCACGGTGTGGAAAACTCAGGGAATCTCACTGGGTAACTCACTTGGCCACATTTAACAGTACCATCCTGAGCCAGCGCTCCGATGGGAATGCATGGGACCTCCTGAGAAATAAGGTACCATTCAGTGTAGGTCAGGGTGGCGGAGTCATGCTCTTGGAGAGGAATTTAAACTAATGTTCAAAAGTGCTTGTGTGGTGAGCCCTGAGCCACTTACTGGCTCAGGGAAGAACTTTAAAGTGCGGTGAAATGTTAAGGCAGCACAGGAAAAGGAACATTAAAAAAAATGTAAGGTTGTGAACTAGAGTAGTCACCATTTATTTGCCCACCGCTGCCACACACAGTGGTATGAGTCAACACTGGATTTCTTTATGCTTAGAATAGAGAAGAAAAGTAGAATCTTGGACTCCCTTGGGTAGTAAATGTTATAACGAAGTTCACTATAGTGCAGCAGTTCTCAAACTGTGGGTTGGGACCCCAAAATGGGTCTCGACTCCATTTTAAAGAGGTCACCAGGGCTGGCTTAGACTTGCTGGGGCCCAGAGCCAAAGCCTGAACCCCACCACCCAAGGCCGAAGTCTGAGGGTTTCAGCCCTGCCTGTTGGGATTCAGGTTACAGGCTCCCTGCCTGGGGCTGAAGCCCTTGGGCTTCAACTTTGTCCCCCCCGCTCCCTCTCACCCCGGATCAATGTGGCTTGTGCGGGGTCAGGCTTTGGTCCTGTCTCCTGTGGTCATGTACTAAGTTTTATTGTCAGAAAGGGGCAATGAAGTTTGAGAACCCCTGCTATAGTGAATTAATTTCCCTGGCAACGCAGCTTGGGCTTGCAGAAAGATTTTCTAAAGTTATCTTTCAAACTAACCTAAACCCTGTGGACTTGACCCAGTTGATTTGTGGACTTCATGATAAAGACCACACACGTTCATAGTTAAAGAATTATTGTTTTGAGCTAAAGCCAGCAGAAACTCAACAGTTTCAACAGAGATTCACTTTGCATTGCAGGGTTAATTTCTGCCACTGAGCAAGCTCCTGGAGGCATTATGCCTGCTTCTGGCCTCCAGCTATCCCCAGTTCAACAGCACATTTCTTCCTGTCCCCAGAGAACAGCTCTGCCTTTTTAGAGCCAAGTGTGAGTGGTTTCTAGCATTGGCCACAAAGGCCGAATGCTTGGCTCTTGTGCTAGTTATTCAATGCTGCAGCACAGGCAGGCAACAGATTAGTGACCATAGCAAATAGCAGCAAAAAAAAGGATTAAATGAACAATGAACCTCAGGTTCAATTTGTGGATGTCATTAGACACTGAGATGGCTATTAATTGTCACTTTTTATTTTTCTTAGCCTTATTTAGACACATGGGGGGAAAGATGTCTGATTGCATTAGAATTAACAAACAGTGGTATGGTCTCTTTGTGAGAATAAGTGATGGGCTATTGTATCTGGATTAGATCCAAGAATATCTGAATAATACCAGACTGGGCTTCCTGCCCTTTGCACTTAGACTTCTTGCTAGCATTGAATTCCATGCTAGTATCCCAGTTGTAAATATTGCATAACAATCACTCAAGTTGGCAGAAGATATTTCTGCTTGGCAAATGATCCAGAAACATTCCCCTATCCCCAGGTTTATTGGTCTCTAAGAAATGCATTCTTAAGATGTTCAAGCATTTCATTACAGTATATGCGTGCAGGCTCAGGAGATAGCTTTAAGCAAATGCTTCCTTTATCATCAAAATCTTTTCCCCATACTTCACTCCTAATCAATATACTCTTATTAAATGCTTTAGTTTGGCATTTGCCACAATTTGTTGTATTGTGATATAAAAGACCACAATCCAGTTAAACCAGAGGACCATATTGTGGATGGATAGATTAGATTGGAGAGAGAGAAAAAGAGCTCACCATTGTATGAAAATGCAAAGCTCAACCAAGAATGAAATTATGATGTTGCTCAAAAAGTACACAACTTCTTTCATATCTAAGTTATTAGGCATGCGCTCCTTAATTATTTAATATTTGGCATAGAGGAATGATGTAATGGTGTAACTATCATCTTTGAAATATGTTCATTCCCTGAAAACAAATGCTAACCCCCCCAGCAGAGCTGATTCAGTCCTTCAGAAGTTAACAGTGAGGTTATTCCGGGCAGGGGGGAGTTGAATGATACCTTATAAGTCAAGGTCATGCATGCCCTGTCTGCCTGTGCTTCCAGCCGAGAAGATCTAGAGCTGCTTAAGTCCCAGGGCATGTGCTCTGATGACTTAGAGTAGTGACCTAAGCTTCTTTTCCCCGGCTCCCTCCTAAATCCTGAATGATCTTTTAGCACTTCAGATGACCCAATGGAGATGTCATCAGTGAAGCAGCAGTTTCACTGCTCTGTGACTTAGTTTCACTGCTCCGTGACTTAGAGAGAACTGAGATTTTTCTAAAGATCTTTTTCTACCAGTTCCTCTCCTTTGGGGCTTGTATTAAGAGCAATAGTAAGAGAAATGGGAAAACAAGATGTGAATTAATTCCCTTATTCTCTTCCAGGGTGCTATAATATGATTGTGGGTCAGAGCAGCTCTATTTTCTACCCTAGTTTTGTTTAACGGCTAATCATCACTCAGAAGACCCTCCAATACCATGGGTTCCTCAAGCTCCCCATTTTTACTTACATCGTATATATCCGAAAACAAATACTGTACTCAACGGCGTGTATTTAAAGCACTGAGTGCTACCATTTGGGTGGTTGTTTTCATGTTGGTTACTGCACTGCAGTTGGGGTTTCAATATTTATTCAGCACAGACACAGAAAAGAGAAAAAAAGTAATAATTCTAGCCTGTGTGTGTTCTTTGACAGGTCAGTCTGATGTGATGAATTTAATCTTTTGACATGTGTTTCCCAATTATATTAATAGCAGCGATTACTGCAGATGACAGCAAATTAGATAAAGCAGGATCCCCCAATGCTTACTGCCTGCCACTGAATTAGTTTTGGCTTTAATATTTCATTTGATTGAAGAGTGGTGCTTCAAATCCATATTGTGCTCAATATTTTTAACTTTCTCTGGGAAGCAGAAAAATTAGGCTTTTCAGCCCTGCAGGACATGGGTTCTCGGGACTGTGCTGCGATGGCTTCAGGATGAATTGACAGATTTTGAACCATGTAGGAGAAAATGAGTTCTGTTTACCAGGATAAGAAAATCTTATGAGTGTTGGGATAAGGAAACCTCTTGGGATTTATAATCCTTGGCTTGATCATGCCCTCTGTAATCAACTAGTTCAATGGGACACGGCAGAGGGGCAGGGTCTATTTAAGCAGAACAGCTCAGCTGAGGCCCAAATCTGAGGCCGCCAAGTCTTTTTTCACTCTAAAATGTAATCCCATATTCTGTTCCCCTCCCCATACTTACACCCAAGTATATTCAAATTAGGATTATTATTATTATTTCCCCTGTCCTCACACTGTGAAGCCTGTGTTACAACAGAACTGCTCCCCTAAATCTAGGCTGGTAAGTAATCTGTAGACTGGTCAGTTTAATGCTTGACAATGACTGGCTGGATGTCTGCGACGGGGCAGTTATGCCTAGTGATTAGAGCAGGAGATAGGGGCCAGATGCCAGAGCTGAGGGTCAGAGTAGAAGTCAAGAGTCAGAACTGAGGGTCAGAACTGCAGTCAGAGGTCAGATGCTACAGCCAAGCATCAGAGCAGAAGTCAGGAGTGAGGCAGGACTGAGGACACGTGGACACAGGAGCTATCACAGCCATGGGCCAGTGCTTTGAGCAAACTACTGCTGCTGGGTTTAAGAGTAAGTCTGCTAGCTTCCTCAGCCAATCAGGTGAGGTGTTCCATCAGGCTGTCTGACTGGTGCAGCCCAGCTGTGCTCATTAAACTGCCAGGAGACTGGGCAGGTGCATCTGCAAGGCCTTATTCCTGACACTGCATAAACTATACTTTAAGCTCCTGGCCTCTCCCTGCAGCTTGCGTTCCAAAGAACTGGATTAAAGGATAATTGTCCATTCCTTCCCAAATATCCCCTCCTATATGTTGCATTTACTGAAGATAGAGTGGGCTTCCAGAAGCTTTACACTAGGGCATCACAGCTCAGATCACATAAGAATTCACCCAGAGCCCAAACCAACCATGAATCGAACCTTGATCCAGCTCTAAAAGATCATCAGCCAAAGGGCATGAGCATAGATCCTGCTTCAGCAAAGCATGTAGGCACGTGCTTGGGTTTTATTGAAGTCAGTGAGATTTGAGGTATATGCCTAAGGGCTTTGCTGCATTGGGGACATAAACGCTATACCAAAAGCTGGCCTAAAGACAGGTTGAAATGGAAGAATTTTTCAGAGGATTCCAGATGATACCCGGCCTGCCTTGGTAAAAGCATTACAGTAACCGTTCCCAGAAAGGGATTGATTTACACAGAGGCAGACATATCCTGCCCTCAGTTATAGAGTCCCCCTTCGATTTAAGGAGATTTCATGGCCCCACAACATGACCCAGAGTATTTTATTTAAATGTGTATGTATATTAAGTAGCTTATTTAGCAATGGAGGAATCCTTGCTACAGATTGAAAGCAAGGAACAAACGGACGGGGCACAGGTAGTTCTGCAGAGGAGCTCAGCTATTACTGACTGAAGGCAGAAAGAAGTTGACACTTTGTTGTTAAGCAAACACTTTTTTGCTGAAGCTTTCCCTGTTGATGGATATAAATAATTGATCCCTGCGTGAATGCACAGGAGTCCCTGCTATTTAGCTACAAACGAGAGAGACATGATGTTAGTCCAGACCAGAGACTTGGGCTTAGCGCATTATTTATAACCATGCTGCCTACATTTCACTGATCCTATCATCACAGACACCCGCTTTCCATTTTGCTCATTGTTCCTGGATAAAATGCAGAGAGATCCAGATAAAGGATGTACATTGGTTTTCTTCTAACTGGGATTATAAAAATATCTTTACATTTAGCCAAACTCTAAAGCCCTGAAGGTGTGTGGATAAGGATACTAGTACAAGAAAAAGTTCCTTTTATTTGTCTCAGTGGTTTTATCTTCAGCTTCACCAAATATCAGGTTGTTACAAATTGCTATGAATTCACAGTAACTTCTTATAGGTGTGGGGAAATTAACCATTACTCTTCCACATCCCAGGACAGTAGCTCTGGTGTTATGCCAAATATGGAAATAGCATGATCTCTGTTGCTTTTTGCTAATCCTCACTGGACTGGTAGCTAAAAGGTAGTAGTCAATTTAATAAGAATTATTTGGTCAAAAAATGATCTGTCCCTTCATTTCACTGGCTTCCCAGAGCCATTTAAAGAGGAATCAGTATTGATAGAGCTGGTTAAATTACATCTGTGACTAGTTTATTCTGAACCTTTTTTTTGTTAATTTTTGAATAATTTATTCACACATGCACTTCCCCCATTCAATTAGCTTTATAGATATCAACCACTAGCACACCCGAAGAAGTGCTCTGTGGAGCTCAGAAGCTTATCTTTTTCACCAACAGAAGTTGGTCCAATAAAATACAATACCTCACTCACTTTGTCTCTCTCAACCAGTAAAAAAAGACTTTTCTAGATCCATGATTTTTGATGGATTTGCCCCATGCCTAATTTTATAATTTTTAAAAAGTTAACGTTGACCAAAGACTTTGACTCACTTAACGTGTGGCAATAGTTGTAGACCATATGACTGGTTTGTGCTTGACAAATCTAAAATCAGGTTATTTATGCAGTGTCCTTTAAATATTTTCTTTCTGGGTTCTGCTGCCCATCCAGCAGACTTGAATCCACATATAGTTGTTTTGGTTTTTTGTTAGAAACGCAGTACATATCATGAAATGTTTTCTGGTGCCATCCCACCATTCTTAAAGCATTTTGTAAAAGAAAACTTATTTCTGAATTTGTTAATGACAGTTCACCTCCCAACATCCAGGATCTCATCCATCCATGCTAAGGTCTTGGCTTATTAAAGCATAGTTTTTGTACCAATTAAACTAAAAAGGTAGAAAAACTGATTAATTAAATCTGTGCTGTTTATTGAAACAAGCTATACCAGTGGTTCCCTAACTTGTTCAGCTGCTTATGCAGGGAAAGTCCCTGGCATGCCGAGCCAGTTTATTTACCTGCCCCATCCACAGGTTCAGCCTATTGTGGCTCCCAGTGACCACGGTTCGCTGCTCCAGGCCAATGGGAGCTGCTGGAAGTGGCGGCCAGTATGTCCCTAGGCCTGCGCCGCTTCCAGCCGCTCCCATTGGCCTGGAGCAGCAAACCGTGGCCACTGGGAGCCTGAGTCGGATGAACCTGCAGATGTGGCAAGTAAATAAACCAGCCCGGCCTGCCAGGGGTTTTCCCTGCATAAGCGGTGGAACAAGTTTGGGAACCACTGAGCTATACCAATATAAATACCACTTATACTGGTATAACTGTATCCACACAATACTGATTTAATAACCTCTGTTTTTCTACCAAGTTAGTTAAAGTGCATAGACAAGGCATAAACACTTTATTTTACCTACCCACCTCTAACAATAAAAATATAATCTAGTTTATTTCAATCAAAATGATTCCCCTTTAAGAAAGAAATCAAGAAAAAATGGTAAAAATATAAAGACTTCTAACAAAAGCCCTCTGATTTAGGTAAACAATTTGGGCCAGTTTTATCCCTGCTGTAGATTCTTGAGATTCAGTAGTTACACAGGGCATTAATTTGGCTGATTGTTTTTGCCCTTCCTAGGATGATGACACATTGACCAGCTATGTCAGCCACAATAATAATTCATGACTAAAAACAGCTGTGATGCAGCCCGTTAATGGCACATGTATTCAGGAAATACCAAAAATAAAAATAAATAAATAAAAGGCTAGTTTACTAAGGTCTGCAAAACTGTTAGAATCAAGAATTAAGAAGGTAATGAAGAGCAAAGATGTTCAAAAGCTGAAGGCAGCCCCTGAGACCAGTAGACAACTTGATGCAATTTTCAATAGGTGCCACATAAAAGAGGACACCGTTCTTAGGACGTCTCTGTCTAATGATCAGAATTCAGAGATGTGGTTTCTCCTTGAAGGGGCCAGTTTTCAAAGGAAGAAAGGGTTCCAGCGAATCTAAATCCATCTACCACAGTGATAGGTGACCCACCTACCACATACAGTGGTAGAAACTAACTGCATTCTGCATCCTGCTTTCCATCTATGGATCAGAGACAACCACTCATATTTTACCCTTCCCATGCTTTCTCATCCACTGTCATTATGTGCTGGAGAGTCTAATTTACTTTTGTCCACCTTCATGGCATGGAGTGGAAACTCCAATGTATGGACACCATTCCCCTTCCCAGAAGTGTCAGAGACCCTGCTTTCCAGAGACGGGCTAAAGAGCAATCCATAGCCTTCTGGAAAAGTCCTGTACAATTTATTAGAACATGATAACCTTTCCAGTCCTTTTACCCATCTTATGGCATTTAATAAAGAATCATGTCCCTCTATAGGTATGTAACATGTTTTATATTAAAATTTCAGGTCTGGAAGCCTCTATGGAAAGCTGGTAGGTTTAAGGCAACATGGATACCATGTTGCGAGAGGAAGGAAAGGGATTTTTTATAACTTTCTTGTTTAGATCCTTGGTTTCAGCCATGGAATGCACAGGGTAAGGGGTGCAGTGACTGCTTGCAATTAAATTGGAGCACTCCCAATCCTGGCCTTGCTGTCCACTTCCCCAGTACCCCAGCATACGGTGGAGCAGACTTCTCTCACTTACTTCATCTGCCATTGCAGCAGTAGGGTATCGTCAATGTGCAAGGAAGTCCCGCCATACCAGCCTCTGGAAGGGGGAAGAGAGAAGCTGGCATAAAATTATTAGGCAGCCTCTTCCTCTCTGGAGGATTTCTAGCTTCAGGATTTGTGCTAGCTGTGAGAATGAGGGTCTCTGCTTTTTGTTAACTTATTTAACTCCATCACTTAAATACGAAAGGAAAGGAAAGCTTGTTTATTAAAGATTCACCAGCCAAACCCCTTCTAGTAAAGATCAAGAAAGATTTTGATCCTTAGCACTGGGTCCTTTAAGAAACTCCTCCAGGAAAACAGGACTTGTTACTGATGATGTTTCTTAAATATCAGGACTACTGTATTCATAACGAAGAAGCAAATGGGGTAGGGGGAGAAGGGGCACTGGCCCATATTATTCCTCTTACAGTCACCTTTAATTTCTTTCATCTAATGGGTCCTTTATATCTCCCTTCTTCCTGCACCCTAATAAGTACAACATAATGTTACCTGTGACATGCTTCCCTATTTATCAAATGCTGTTCATGTTCACTAGTGCAATTCACTTATTGCAGTGATTGCTACTCACCAAAAGTATTACTGTCCTGAATGAGAACATTGACCATGGTGGTGGTGATGATATGTTCTGAACCAGATAATGTGAGTTGTTGAGTTCCATGTGGTGAAATGCAACCAACATAAGTAGGTGCCGAATAACCTTGGCAGTAGCAGCTTCTGTGGAGCTCCAAAGCCCGTGGGAACTCTCCGTACCCCTGCAAGAATGGCAGGGATGGGACTCACACCCACGTTCACTGATTTTATTTTTTTTTGCCTGAATCTGCAATTTAAAATTATGAATCATTGATGAGGCACAGTCCCTCTCTGCAAGGCCCACTGAGAGGGCCGTTTCAAGGAAGTGTCGCACTCTAGGTGAAACTTCCACCTTGCACCTCCCACCCAGCTAACCCTGCCCCCCCATGGCAGCTAACTCAGCCCTCCACCCGGGGAGCCCCGCCCCGCAGCAGCTACCCCCCGCACTGCAAGAGCTAACCCCTCTCCCTCCTGTTTCTCCCATGGCAACTAACCCCACCCAGGGAGACTCCCTCTGTCCCCCTACGGCAGCTAACCCCACCTGGGGAGACTTCCCCCCCTGCCACGGCAGCTAACCCTGCCAGGGGAGACCTTCCCCCTCTCCCTCCTCCCACCACGGCAACTAACCCTGCCTGGGGAGACCTCCCCCCTCTCCCTCTCCCGCCACGGCAGCTAACCCTGCCTGGGGAGACCTGCCCCCGGGAAGCTAACCCTGCCTGGGTAGCCCGCCCCAGCTCACCTCGGCTCCGCCACCTCCACTGAGCACGCTGGCGCTGCTCTAATTCTCCTCCCCACCCAGGCTTGCGGCACTGATTGGAGGAGACTTAGAACGGGGGCTGTGTGCTCAGCGGAGGAGGCAGAGTGGAAGTGAGCTGGGGCAGGGATCTGTTCCCCTGTGTGCCCCCCCCCCGTTACTGCGGGCAGCCCTCCCAGCGCGCCCCCCACTCAGCTCACCTCCACTCCACCTCCTTGCCTGAGGGGACTTTTAGGCGCCCCCAACCACTAGGAGCCCTAGGCAGCCACCTAGTTTGCCTAAATGGTTGCACCAGCCCTGCCCACTGACAGTTAGCATCTGTGACACGGGCTGTATCTGAGGAGATAAGATGGTCTTTACTGAATTCTGATAAATCAGACAGTTACATCTCTTGTGATTGCAAGTCAGTTTGTCTCCCCTCACTTAAGGTAAGGGAAAATCCACACGAAGGGCAGTTAATATTTTACCCTGAAGCTTTTTTTAGGGAGTGGTTTTACCTTGTGTCATCCATAATGGGCTGCAAAAATGCATGTTAGGTGAACGGGTTATTTTTAAAGAATATGCTGGTTACACATGCTTGTCATGCCTGGTGTGGTTAGGGCTAGCATGATAAAACCATTTCAGAAACATTTGGCCCCATCTTACCTGAACCTCTTTATAAAATTGTTTCATTCCACACTGAGCTATACAAGCACAACTCCCATTGGCTTCAGTGGCAACTACATGGCTGCATCTGAGAGCTGAATTGGACCTGTGGGCCCTAACCTGTGGACTGAGGGGAAATGTCTGAATTTCTTTGACAACTTTTTTTTTTCTGCAACTCTTTACTCTCACTGATGTTACACTAGCATAATGAACACTGTTATTAAACTTTCCACCCAGAATGGATCGCCGAAGCAAAGCCCCCAATCTTGTTAATCTATGTGGGCAAATCCATGCAGTGTGGAGTCCCATTGTCTTCACAAACCTTTGTCCGTATGAGTTGTTTTGCAGGTTCAGGGCTGAAAGAGAGTTCCTCATCTTCATTTTTTCGCTTTTTACCACCTCTTCAGGGGCATGAGAAACTCAACTGCTTAAAGAGCCGTAAAGTGTAATGAAAACATGGCTCATATGCATGTAGAATAGGGGTAAGCCTATGTGTGCCGAAGGCGGCATACGAGCTGATTTTCAGTGGCACTCATACTGCCCAGGTCCTGGCCACCGGTCCAGGGGCTCTGTGTTTTAATTTAATTTTAAATGAAGCTTCTTAAACATTTAAAAACTTTATTTACTTTACATACAACAATAGTTTAGTTATATATTATAGACATAGAAAGAGACCTTCTAAAAACTTTAAAATGTATTACTGGCATGCAAAACCTTAAATTAGAGTGAATAAATGAAGACTTGACACACCACTTCTGAAAGGTTGCTGACCTCCGATGTAGAAGATATTTTATTGCCTCTTCCTGCCTGGGATCCATGTTTTCCAATCATAGGACAAGTATTACTCTTGAATGAACTATCTCTGGGCCTTAGAGCTAACATTAATACATTCACAGCAATGATTAGTGATTCTTTTCAAGACATGCAGACTAGCACAACCAGACTGTGCCATCTCTTCATTCAAGAGAGAGGTTAAAATCTTTAGTAATGTATCTTCTTCAAAACCCAGGGAACATGTAGAAGGTTGTTGATGTTGTTTTTTAATCCTTATTGCAATAAATCATATCTGGTAGTAAACAGGCCAAGCGGTTCAGAAGAATACAGGATTTTAGGATGGGGATTCTCCCAAAGCATCGTTTAGAAACATTTTGTTCTCACACAGGTGACTTTCAGTTGCACCATTTTTCAGGTACACTGAAGCATTAAAAAAAAAAAAAATCTTCTGGTCTGTCCAAGTATTAGTGGCCATTTTTCACCTGCTTCTAGAGTTCACAGAAATGCAAGGAAGACGTTTTCCAAAAACCTCAGTCATAAAATTCCTGCAGCATAAATATTTGCAAGTCTTTGGAGCAGTACCTAGATGTGAAAATACACAGCTGAATCTTCAGTAGCAGGTGGTCATAAGAAGAACTGGGAGATGGAGCACATTCCACAAAAAGGCAGTGATGGTGTTGAGGGTTGGGTGCTGGGGCGGCTCTATGTTTCTTGCTGTCCGAAGCATGGCAGTCAGGTGGCCTTTGGTGGCGTTTCTGCAGGAGGTCTGCCGATAACGGATTCAGCGGCAGTTCTGTGGGTGATCTGCCGGTCCCGCGCCTTTGGCGTACCCGCCACCGAATTGCCGCCGAAGCTGCGGGACTGGCAGAAACACCGCCGAAGGCTCCCTGACTGCTGCCCTCATGATGACCGGCACCCCCTCCCCACCGGCTTGCTGCCCCAGGTTGAGTGGGAGGGAGGGAATGCTGGTAACAGTGGGGAAAGGGATGGAGTTCAGGGTCCGCACTGAAGGGAAGAAGGTTGTGGATGCTTCACAGATTCAGAGGTTCAATTATCAAACAATTGTTTTATGCTAGTATCTAAAGAACCTATCCAAGTGCCAGCCCCTTTATGCTAGGTGCTATATAGACACACAGAGACCTAGGCCCAGGTCATCAAAGGTGTTGGAAGTTAGGGTATGGCTACACTTGAAATTTCAAAGCGCTGCCGCTTCAAAGCTCTCCCAGCGCTGCATGTAAACCACATCCTCTACGGGTGTAGCGTGCAGTGCTGGGAGCCGCTCTCCCAGCGCTGCTGCCCTGATTACACTGAGGCTTTCAGCGCTGCATCTTGCAGCGCTCAGGGGGGTGTTTTTTCACCCCCTGAGCGCAAAAGTTGCAGCGCTGTAAAGTGTGAGTGTAGCCATACCCTTAGGCACCTAAATACCTTTGAGAATCTGGGGCATAGTGAGTACTCAAGAGCTTACTCTTTAAAATAGACAGTACAGAGTGAGAGAAGAAACAAAGTCAGAAAGGTGAAATGACTTGCCTATAATCACCCGTCTGGTGAGTAGCCATGGTCGGAACAGGACCTAGTTCCAACAAAGCTTTGTGTAGTCATCCAACCTCTAATTTTTGAGATTTGTTACTATTATATATCCTGCTGCCACTTGGTTGTCCCCTAATAGAATAGCTCCAGCAACACTGGCCTGGGATATCAGAACCTAGAAATTTGTTGTCATAGTAAATGTAACACTTGAATTGATTAGGGGCACTTCAGCCATCAAGCTAATTTCTTAGTCCTGGAGCATTGCGTATTTGCTATGTTTATCATACTACATTAGGTGTTTAATTAAAAAGAAGTTCCCAAAGGATTAGCCAGATTCATGTTGACAGCAGAATCTGATTTGTAGCAGATTTTGTCAGGTAATTATAACATGGAGCCGAGGGGCTTGAATTTAATATCTCATGACAGCAACTTAACAAAAAAAATTCACCCTTTTTGTTAGGAGAAAAAAATCAAACTGACAAAAAAAAGTTTTCTTCTACTGTAAATTAGCAAATTAGTGTAGATATTATCCAGATTACTATAGATATGCTTCTCTGCATGAAATAAGTGAGGCAGATAATCAGTGTCACTCACCATTTGCAGCTATTTTGGAAACACCTGCTTCTCATATGCTTATTAGGAAACAGTGTGGGTTTTTAATTTGTATTGTCTCATGTTATGTTGCATTAAGCAGGATCAGCTGGAGACAATGTAAACCTACATGCTGGTGCTGCGAACAGAAGCTAGCAAGAACCTGGGTTGAACATACCAACTGGCATTATAATACACAGTTGGTTACTGACCAGAAATGAAACAAGAACTTTATTGAAATGAAAGAAGAGATTCATACAAGAGAGAGGGAGAGATTCAGCCCAGTACAGCCAAAAGTAGCCTCCATAAACCCAGCTATATCCCCACCTGAAGTTGATCAGGGCAGTTGTCTGTACCTCTAAAGCAGGATTAAGATTTGTTGGCTTCATGGCTCAGGATGATGGTAGCAGGTAGGATGGAGACAGAGAAGGGGAGAGATTGAGATTTGGATGAGAGCAGAGCTGGCATGGAACAAGCTCATTTACATGAGCCTCTCCTACTGGACTGTTTTACATCTTCCCACCACAAAGCTGTTTCTTGTTTGGGGGGTTCTGTGGTGGGCCATTCAGACAGGTTGGCATCTTGCATATTCAGCATCCATTGCCTGTCATAGTTTATGTTGCTCGGAAGGCTGCAATTGCAAATGAATAGGAACAGAGAATTTGCCATGCAAGACCAATCCATTTGGTTCTTTTAAATTGGCATCATTCCTTTGCTGATGCCACATATCTGATGTTTCACTGGGAAACAAAAAAACAGCCATTCCTAACACACCTTGCCAACTGTCCAGTGCTGTCAAGGGACTCATGGAGAGTGCTTTATACATTACAAATCTTCAAAATAATTCATTATATCAAATGACTTTCTCTCAGTACAGTGTGGTCCTATAAGCCACTGATGATTGGGATGCTTACTGAGTTCTGCTTGTTCTAATCACTTTCTCTTCCAATTGAAATCAATAAGAATTCTACAGAGCAAAGTGAGCAGTAGTTTATGGCCCTTTAGTGACATATTTTCATTGGCTCCAGGCTCTGTACTAAATTAGGCTCTTTCTTAATAATGATCATGGTGTTAAACAGGCATCTGTATTACTAGGACTCTGTGTGTGTTTTTGGAGTACTCACAGTTGATTATCAGCAGTAGACACTAATTGATTCTGTCACTAACCCTTCACATGCAGCTATGGATTGAACATGGACAAAGGGATTTAGAGAAGCCTTGAAACATCGGTGTCAGCATTTTATGGGCATTAGACTAAAGGAGATGATGTAAGGGCAAGAAGAAAACAGACAGTGTAGGGGAGCATTTACAAAGCAGCTGTCTGTTAACTAACAATTTGGTACATTTCCTTTTTCATTAAGCCACATGGATGTCTCATTTTATGTGAGATGCATGAGATGTTCAAAATGCTTAGCTATAATTATACCAATGCTGTAAGGGAAACGCGTTTTCTATAGAGGGAATATTTCTCCATCCACATTTTAGAGTGCAGCTTCCAGACTTGGGATCCAGGGGCCTTTTAAATCCATTTCTTATTTCTCAAGCTCTTTAAACAGTTATCAAGGTAACAGACTGTAACGGATCATTTGCAACGGAAGTAGTTAAAAGTCAACCTTTGTCAATCACAACTGTGTCCAGGGCCGGTGCAAGGATGTTTCTCGCCCTAGGTGAAACTTCCATCTTGCGCTCACCTCCCCCTGCGCCCCCATCCTGAGGTGCACCCCCCGTGGCAGCTTTCCCCTTCTGCCCTGAGGCAGCTCCCACCCCCGTGGCAGCTCCCCACCCCCTACCCTCCAACCTGAGGCACCCTCCCCGCCCCAGCTCACCCCTGCTACAAGCACGAGCACCCCTTAGGGGCTGCAAGCCTGGGAGGCGGGAGAAGTGAAGCAGCCACATCGTTCTCAGGGAGGAGGCAGGGCAGGGGTGAACTGGGGTGGGGAGTTCACCTGCGTGCTGCCCCCCCCTTACTTGCTGCAGACGGCCTTCCCCACACTCCCCTGCCGCAACTCCCTCCGCCAAAATGCCGGCAGTGACCAAGGTGGCCGAAGATCTGGCTGCAACGGTCGTTGCCGAAGAAAATGGCACCCCCCCAAATCCCAGTTCCCTAGGCGACCGCCTAGGTCGCCTAAATGGTTGCACCAGCCCTGACTGAGCCTCTCTCAGCAACAGAAGTTGGTCAAATAAAAGACATTACCTCGCCCACCGTGTCTGCCTTGTCAGTCACAATAGAGAAAGGGTCCAGATTCTGATCTGAGTTACACCAATGTAAATTCAGTAGAACTACTCTGTATTTACACAGATTTGTCTCTCTTCTGTGCGAATATGGGGAAATCTGAGATACTGCAGCATGGTAGCAGCTAGAAATAATCAATTTTTAATAGCATGTATATAAGCCCTATTAGTCCTAATTTCAAATAGAAGCTTAAAAACTCCCAAACAGAACATTTAATTTAAGAGAGAGATTTTTTCATTAGTTTGTTGTCTGCCCTCTTGTTTCAACTGTTTGCTAGTCATGTCATTACAGGCTCAAATATTCACTGCTGGCTGCCAGCCTGTTTGCAAAAGAATGGCCATCACCGCAATAGCTACTCAAAAGTTCCATTCTCATACTGAGGGTATCCCAAGATGACAGGTTTCAGAGTAGCAGCTGTGTTAGTCTGTATCCGCAAAAAGAGCAGGAGTACTTGGGGCACCTTAGAGACTAACAGATTTATTTGAGCATAAGCTTTCATGGGCTACAGCCCCACTTCATCCTTGGGGCTGTAGCCCATGAAAGCTTATGCTCAAATAAATTTGTTGGTCTCTAAGGTGCCACAAGTAGTCCTGTTCTTTATCCCAAGATGTTTCCATAGGCTTAGGGGCAAGGATAGGAATGCTGCATAGCTGCTACTCTCTATTTCTTTGCATCTATCTTCTTGGTGGTGTATTTGTCTCCATACAACAAAGTGGAGGGGAGCATCTGACCCAGTGTTTGCTGCTGGTATTACCTGTTCCCTGAGCAAACTTCCTTATAGAGAAGTCAGATGGTGTAGAATGCCAGATTACGTGGGAAGGCGAGAAATGGCACTATTAAACTGACCTGAAATTACACTGGCTTCCAGTCAAAAAGCTGCCCTGTGCACCCAATAGCTGATATAACAAGAAGCTCAATAAACTGTCTTTTAATAATTGGCTGTGTCAACCAATCAGACCTTAATGCTGACATTTGCCTCAAAGCAAAATCTGCAAACTGAAAATTCATATACTTTAAAATTAAAGTTAAAATGAAACCAAAAGCTTTCCAATGTGTTTTTATGCTATGTAATGTAACTACTGCTCTTAAGTAAATAGCTGACTGGGATTTATATTTGTAATCTGTTTCCATTTGCTATTAAATATTCTTTCAAGTGAAGTTAAGTACATTTCAGTTCCCATTCAGTGGGTGTTTCATGGTTGTTATTGGATTAGGAGAGCAGGGGGCAGATCCTTTGCTGGTATCAATTGTCAGAGTTCTGATGGTGTCACTGGACTCTCATGGAGCTATGACAATGTACATCAGTTGAGGATCTTTCCCTTAGGCTACTAGGATTTACTATGCCTAGGATTTCCTAGGCTACTAGGATATCCTATGCTGATGATTTCCCAGATGATCTACAACTTGTCCATTAATCATGATGTCTGCTCGAATCCTGTTTTTGTTAGTTGTTTCAAACCTATGTGTATGTAACTGATTTCTCAGTTACAAATAACGTAAATCTTCATAATATGATAGTCTCTCTCCTTTTTACATGCTGTGATCAGCTTTGATCATCTGTGAAATAATAAATCATATTGATGTTTTAAATTGCTATTCTTGGATAACTGAGTTAACATTCCCGTCAAGATGAATGGAGAAGTTTGCACCTCTCAGAGCTATTGTGTCAGGTTCCCTGAAGACTCAGGCAAGTTTTACTGCACCAAATATGTATGGTTCACATTATCATTGTTTTTTTCACAGCTGTAAGGGGGGCAAAAAATATTTTTTTCAATTGAAGACCTAGGCAGGCAGTGTGACCTAGTGGAGAGGACACTGGATTAGGATTCAGGATTCCTGGGTTTTATTGTTTCCTCCTCCACTGCTTCGATGGATGAACTTGAGCAAGTCATTTCCCCTTCCTGTGCCTCAGATTCCCCATCTTTAAAAAGGGGATAATTAGACTGAGCCTCCTTTGTACATTGCATTGAGATTTACAATATAATTATTCTGATGTCATCATGACTCTGGGATCCAAGGTGCTGTGCACATGCCTGTGCCTTAATCCAACTCTGCTCAAGGATGTGTTCAAACTCCATTGAAGGGAATCCCAGAGAACCCAAGTGGTTACATGTTGAACATCAGCATATTCTGCTGCAAGTCATGTGTCGGGGCAGAGCTTGGATTCTTGGGGAGCTTGGGAGAGTACCAGGACTACTGCTTCAGTTTGAGGCCTGCCTGTTACAACTATGAAACCACTGAGAAGTGGAAATCAGCAGTTTGGCACAGCTCTGTTCACCATTTTTGACTACTTGATATGGTGATTGTGCAGTACTAAGTATTACTACAGTGTGTGTGATTGTTCCTGTGAGCCACCTACCCATTAGCTATCACATACTCCGTGGGGTGGATTTAGGATTGTTCATCTTGCCAGTCAAACATTGATTAGAATCTTTGATTGGCAGCTTTGGCACATTTCCTATTTAATAATCTTTTACCTTCATTAAACATGTTTTGGCAGCTTTGAAGGCTTATCTTAGGACTTCCCAATGTCTGGCTTGTTCTATTTAAGTATTTGTCAGATCGCAGTTAGTTTGGTTTAAAGTGGTGATTACTACCCACTGTGTGTTTAATTCAGAGCAGGTGTTTGCAGTCATCCTAGTTAAAAACAGGATATAAATGAACTAGCAAAACATGTACCATTCTGGGCATCCTCATATTTATTCTACTCAGGACATGTGTTCAGCTACAGATCATGGGATTTTCAAAAGTGCACAGTGTTGGTCCAACTCACTCCCCACTTAAGTCAATGAAATGTCTTCCAAGGCTGAGTTCTGTTTAAAATTGTGTGTTTTATGTTTATCATTTATTACTAAAACTTCTAGGGCCACCCAGAGGATTCAAGGGGCCTGGGGTCTTCGGCGGCGGGGGCCCCCTGAATTGCCACCGAAGACCCGGTACTTTGGTGGCAAGTCCCTGGGTGGAAGGACCCCTTGCTGCCGAATTGCCAGTGACGACCTGGAGCAGAAGAAGCTCCAGGGGCCCGGGCCCCGTGAGAGATTTCCGGGGCCCCCGGAGCGAGTGAAGGACCCTGCTCCTGGGGCCCTGAAAAACTCTTGTGGGGGCCCCTGCAGGGCCCGGGGCCTGGGGCAAATTGCCCCTCTTGCCCCCCGCTCTGGGTGGCCCCGACAACTTCCATATCTGGAATCAGCAAGATCAAGCCCTTTACTACTTCTGTTTAATTAACAGTAATTTGAAAAGGGGATTCTGAAGACCAAATCTAACTTAGATTCTCTTAGGTGAGTTCATACTGTCTTGGTGCAACTGACCAAAATTTAAAATAAGTAAAACAAATTATTTGTTAGATGAAGATAACATACACCACCCTCCTTCATGAGAATACATGGAGGTGATCACACCAAAACTCCAGAAGATTTAAATGTTCAGTTGGTTGATCACCTGGACTTCATTTGTACTGCAGAGATAAATTACAGGCAGAAGACTGGGCTCCAATAAGAAGTGGAGACCAACTATATATATATATATAATGTTGAAAACTCTAGCCACAGTCCTATAGACTCCTGTTCAGTGGTGTAGATGTTAATTCATCTGTATATCCCACTGAGATCCCCTCACCCTATCTGGAGCAGCATTGCTGGGTTGCCATTCTCCCACCAGCTTACTGCCCTGCTTATGCTCTCTGGGACCCCTCTGACAGAGGGAAGGGGGTCACACTGGCAAGTGAAATTAATGTGCCGCCAAGCCATATTATTGTTTGATACAGAACTTGCCTTGTATAGCAGGGGGCAAATGCCGCTCACAACAGTTCTTCTGCAGCTTCTCCCCTCTTCCTGAGCCATGAGAGTGGATGGGATGCAGATGGCTTTGGGGCACCATGAGAACATCCCAAACAGCCATTTTTCCTTTCACACAGTCTTCTCCAGCCTTTTCTTGTGCTGCGGAAACTCCAGCAAGCCACATGAATGGGAGTCTTTCCATTGACTTCAGTGAGCTTTGGATCAGGCTTATTGTGGGTGGGGTACAAAGGGTTTGTCTATACTGCATACTAAGCCCAGGTCTGGGGGACCCAGGCTCGTGGACTTAAGAGTTTGCATGCCCATCCTGAGTGTCCACATTGCATTTTAACCTAGGGTGTACAGTTGCTAGACCTGGGTCTCACAGTAATACGAACAGGTCCATACTGCACTACAAAGACCCTCTGACTCAGGTCTGCCACCTGACATGCATCCACATTGCAGAATGACAGGACTTGGACCCACCTTCCTAACAGGATCCTAGGACCTGGGTCCTGAGTGCTTGCTGACCCGAGTCAGACTGATTTGTGTGTACATGGAAGGGGGTTTGGGCTCAAACCTGAATTAGAGCCTGGGCTAAGTGTGCAGTGTAGACATACCCAGGGGGTCCAAGATAACTTGGGGAATAGAAATCTTTTTTTTTAAATGGACAATTCGTTAGATTATTTTGGTAGATCAAATAGGTGGCCACATTGGGGTAGGGGGTGAGTTTGCATCCCTGCCATTGTATTGGCCAGGCATCAGAGAAGCCTTGTCAAAATGTTACATCTGCGGTTGTTTTTTTCCAGATAACAAAGCACATCAGTAATTAACATGGCCAGTTATTAAGGAGCTTGTGGTCATGTTTCTCCTGGGCTGAACAATGAAGCGCCTGTGACATTTAACATAGTAACTTGACATTTAAATGTCAATTGAAAAGTGTTTGCTAGAGTTGGTAGAGATTTCCAGAGAGATATGCTAATTTTTGCTGTCAGAATGGCTTCACAAATACTTAGATATTTCAGCTGAAACATCAGGTTTTTACCACAGTTCTGTTCCCACAAAGATTGAGTGCCCAGGGTCTACACTGGTCAGGGAGCTGATAGTGGTATGTGGAGCACTTCATCTCCTGAGCATTGTTTCAGTGACAGAAAGCTGCCATGTGCTCTCTCTCATAAAAAAGGAGTCTGCTGATTGCAGTCCAATTCCTGCTGGGCAGCTATCTCCCTCATAGCTAGTGCTGCCTGGCACCCTCATTGGCAGTTTCAACAGAGAAGCTAAGGTTTGAATGGACCATGGAGACCGACATTCTAGAGATTATCTCTTCAAGGCAGGGATGTGGAATGCTGGAGGGATGATATGGGGAAATATGCCCTTGTGGGTGCTCTCACCTTCTGCTGGCCACCTGTGAATGGGTCAGTTTTGTCCTCCATGACTAAAGAGTTCTAAGTTCTTGTGATCTGTAACCAGCACTTTTTATGAACATGACACATAGTTTTAAAAATTGAGATTGCTATTGGAAGGCCAGAAAAAAAAAACCTCCTTGGCATATCTTCCATGGCAAGAGTCGTGGCTAGTAGCTTGTTGATGCTGCCTGAAAGACAGACTGATTGAAGACACTTGGATATCAAAGGAGCCCTGCATTAATGCTCTGATTTGCTCTTGCAAAACTGATCACAGGGGAAACATGGCTGAGCACTGGAGAAATACAAGGGAAAAAAGCCTCCCCTGCAAGCCACAGGTCAATGTGAGACTGCTACTGTAACCTTAAGGCTACAGACCCTATGACAGCCCTAACGCATGAGTCCAGGAGGACTGGCATAGCAGCAGATCTTTCAGCCCCCCCGTAGCCCACCCCTTTCTCCCCTAACTTCTCCCTGCATATAGCAGTTGGGAATTACCAAAGAGCTATCCCCATCCATGTAGAGAGTTGACACCCCTTGCCTAGCCCTCCAAAGCCTGTGCCTCTTTCCTGTGCAGTGGAATAACACCAGTCCCACTGCAAGGAGACACTGGCTAGCAACAGAGCCAAGGTTCATATTTGCCCTTCTAGGCATACAATAGCTACAGCAGCTTTCTGTTTAATTTTTGCTGATTGCAAATCACCCTATTCATGAGACTACTGAATAATCTACATTGTGTGAAAGCTTAGCAGGTCCAAATAATGTTGTTTTTCCTGCACCCGCCCTCGAATCAGCAAGGGGAGGGGAATTGGAGTCATAGCTGGCATTTCAGAAAGAGGCAGTTACAAGTGCTTTGAAATCCTACTTAATGAACTAATTGCTTGGTTACATCCCTAAAAATTCATCTGTGTCCTACCAGTAATTGTGCTTAGTTTAAAAGCAATTAAAGGTTTACAGCCTAGTTTTCCCAGACTCTGAAATCACATTTAGGAAGGGGAAAAACCTGAATGTAACAATGAGTTGCTACGAATGCCTCTCATAGCTGCTTTATCTCAAGGAGGCTTAGGTACCCTTTCCTTAGGAGAGCGGTTGTATTTAACACTGAGAACAAAGCTGATATGGTACCAAGTGCATAAATGGGAATTTCTTAAACATAAAGTCATCTCTTTAGCTACAATTCAGGCTAAAGAGGTCAAAACCAAGGAAACAAGTCCACCAGACTTCCTTAAAATCACACTGAGTTATAATCAAAAATGTATCAGCACATTCACTGTTATAGCAATACTTAGATTACCACTGTATATATTCCTTGTGCTCTTGTAGCCTGGCTGACGTATCATTTTAATTATACTTTGGTTTTATATTTTCAAGACCTGTGAGAGGTTGCAAAACACATCAGTCGTACAGCTAGAACAGAACCCAGGAGTCCTCAACAGGCCACTTAGCTACACGGAGCTCAATACAAGAGAACTCACATGTTAAAAACATGTTCCTAGGGTTTTTTTCTTTGCTGACATTTATTTACTGAAAAGGTCACTTAAAGAACTGAGTGGAAATATGTTCACTTATCATTTAAATGAGTCTTTATGTAAGTGCAAATAGCATTACATTCTCCTGACCATAATTCAAAATCACCTTTCAAATGGTGTAGGATTTCTGTCTGTCTTACAGGGATTCCTGAACGTGTTTGGAGATGTCTTGTTTAAAGGAATCTGTGCCCAGACATATAATAACTACCAGCATTGTGGAAGAAATAAGGGAGTCAACATTTCAGCAACTCCTGGACAAAAGTCCTAAATGCCTGTTTTTATTATTATGCAATGTTGTAGCTGTGTTGGTCCCAGAATACTAGAGAGACAAGATGAGTGAGGTAGTGTTTTTTATTGGACTAATTCCTGTTCTCAAGAGAGAGAAGCCTTCAAGCTGAAGAAGAGCTCTGTGTAAGCACAAAAACGTGTCTCTCTCGCCAACAGAAGTTGGTCCAATAAAAGATATTACCTCACCCACCTTGTCTCTCTATTCAAGGTAGTAGCATAAATATACTAAGGATTTAAAAAAAAACCCAAACCAAAACCTCCAAATGTTCAGTGTCTCAGAGAAATTGTAGCCAAAATGTAAAGAAGAAAATGATGGGATTAGAGAATAAGAGCAGATTTTATTGTTGTTCACTTGCTATAAATATATAAGATTTCACTGTTGAAGACCCTCTGTAATAGTCAGGCTGAAAGATGCATGTAGTGCAGCTGTGTGTTGTTACATTTGCTCCATGCCATAGCAGAGGTTGCTGCCTTTCAGTTGCTGGTAATTCCTGAATTCTCAATTAATAGACCCTGGTGTTCAAGTTTTCAGCACCCACAAGAGGGCCAAATTCAGAAGAGCTTAGCTCCGATTTAGGCACCTAATTAAGGGCCTGATTTTGCCTGTGCAACTTTAATTTGGGCTGTTACATCTATGATACAGTTTTTAATTACGACTATATAACTATTTTTTCCCCAGAGGTCCTACCTCATTCAATGTGCACAATTGGATGATGCCCACTTAATGAGCAGCTATTGAATATTTTTTTCCTCATTGTTCAACGTGTGGCTCTAGGCTTTATTTATCACACACTATTAAAACCCTGCTCCAAAGACAGAATTATTAATTATCTTTCTGGGCTTTTCCACAACACTTGTAGTATCTGAGTGCTTCACAAACATGAATGCATTTATTTTCACAACAGCCCTGTGTGATGAGGAAGTGGTATTATCCCCATTTTACATATGCTGTACTGAAGCACAGGAGATTAAGATCAAAAGTATTCACTATTTTGAGTGGCCAATTTGATATGTCTAGGACATGATATTTTTCATAATACTGGTCATTACAGAGCATTCTAGAACTCTATATATTCAAAACACAGCTCTCATTGACTTCAGGGGCAGCTGTGGGTTCTTAGGACTTGTGCAAATCAGACCCAAGAGTCTCATATCAGGCACCCAGAACACTCAGGCTTTGATTTCACTACCCGCCATATTGGCCGGTAGCAATCGATTGCTCGGGGATTGATATATCGCGTCTCATCTAGACACGATATATCAATTCCCGAATGCGCTTGTATCGATTCCGGAACTCTACCAACCCGAACGGAGTTGCGGAATCGACAGGGGGAGCCGCGGACATCGATCCCGCGCCGTGAGGACGGTGAGTAATTCGATCTTAGATACTTCGACTTCAGCTACGTTATTCACGTAGCTGAAGTTGCATATCTAAGATTGATTTTCCCCCATAGCGTAGACCAGCCCATAGTGACCACCTGTGAAAAGTTTGGTTTAAGTGACTTGCCCATCATCACAGATAGGCTCTTTGAGGCAGAGGCAGGGATATAATTCCCTTATCCAGAGCAGCATTCAACTGCTTTAATCGTGAGCCCATGCTGTCTCTTCCTGCACTCCCCTGCCTCATTGACTACCCACCATTGTATCATAATGCATATTCACAAGGCTGGATTAAAGTTGCACAGGCCATTTTAATTCTGCCATTTCCTAACTTTGAGGGCTTGACTTTGCAACCTTCATAATGTTCTTTTAACATCTTTTTTTGTGATTAATATCAGTGTAATTTGCAGAAGTGAGTATGTTTGTCTGCCTTTTTGCCTAAACACGATGGGTATGATCCATAGCCTACTATGGATGAGTGGTTAGACCTCTAATCTGAAAGGAAGTCATTCATCTCAGCTACCCATCAAAGAGAGTTTCATTGTGCCACAGCATTTTTGGCAACCCAAACATGTGGTCTGCCAGACGTTGAGAAAATCAGGATGCTGGATTCTTGCACTGATCTCAACTGAGCGACCATTACAATGGGATGATAGAAAAATATGCAATAGTCAGTCTGATTCTTAGTCAGCCAATTCCAATTAGTGGCTTTTGTGCTATTATTCAAGCTATATGCAATGTGAAGCTGTGAAAATGATTCCTTATTTTATTTCACCTCATTCTTAGGGACTCAGAATAAATATGTTATGTATATGTTTGTGATATGCACACCAATTTCACAAACCCAGAGATTAACATTTATTTCTGTTTCTATTTAGTCTGTGCAAGTTTTCTATGGTATTTCACATTTCAAATGTGTTTTATTTGAAAAAATTCAGCAGTCTTCTCATCCCACTATTACCATTGTCTTGAAACTTATCTCAGCTATGTATCAAGTTTAGTGACATGTTTCCCACAGGAGAGCTGAAATTACAAAACCAGTTTTCCAGATTTCTTGCCTAATTTGTGTTGTACCATGAGAGATGTAACAGCATTCCTACATTTCCCTCTTTTTTTGAGAGACAAATTGTTCTTTCCCACCCTACTATATGTACGAAAAGAAATTAAACTACAGGCTTCGGTTTTTTGTGACATAGTCTTACCCAAATGTAATTTGTGTATATATTTCCTTTTGTGATGGGGTGTTCATTGCCTTGAAGGGGTTAATGTAGGCTAAGAAGGGGACCAATTGACCAGACAGGCCACAGCTGAGGGGATTCAGGTAGTTTATGTAAAGTAGTGGGAGACAGATATATTAGCCACAGGCTAAAGAAATCCCAGTTACCAGGATCAGCAAATGGCTGGGGACAATTAAGATCTTTCCAGAAGGCAGGGAGGACAGCTAGGTTGATTGGGACACCTGAAGCCAATCAGGGGCTGGCTGAAATCAGTTAGTCAGGTGGGGGCACGTGTCGGGAGTTGTAGGAGGAAGCAACACTGTTGGAGAGACTGAGCAGTACAAACCATATCAGGCATAAGGAAGGAGGCCCTGAGGTAAGGGTGAAGTGTATATTGAGGAAGTGGGGGCTGCTGTGGGGAAGTCGTCCAGGGAATTGTATATGCCGTATTTCTAAAAAGTCAGCTACCATATCTGATACTCTTAGGGTCCCTGGGCTGGAGCCCGGAGTAGAGGGCAGGCCCAGGCTCCCCCTTTTGCCCCCCGATAATCACGGAGACTGGGAGACAACAGAGACTGTACAAGGGAAGGTTGCTTCTCCTCACCTCCCTTGCTGGCTTATGGTGAAAATGGCTCAATAGGCTGTGACCCTTGCCTCTAGAAAGAGAAGGGCTATGTGGAGGGTCACAGTGAGCCTCTGAGGCTAGCAAAATCGCAGGACCCATGGAGATAAGGACAGAGCTTTGTCATAGATGATGGTATAGCTTTGTCATGAAGAACAAAGGTTGTTACTTGCACTGACATACTGAATAGCTGTGTGACCACCAGAACAGTCATAGCAGACATAGTCCTGATCCATGCACTGAAGAGAAGTTTGGATATATACCCAGCATTTCCAGCTCTTCTCTCTCTTTCTCAAAACAAACAAATTACCCTCCCCCCAACTTTGTACTTAAATAGCATCTCTTCTCTGAGAATCAGAAACTCTTTAGAAATAGTAGGTCACCCAATACCTTCTGAAAAGTAGGTGAGTATATTACATGAAATATTTACTGAGAAGTAAGCAGTGGTGCAGAGAGGTTAAATCACTGTCCCAAAGTCACATACTGAGTCAGTCGTAGGGTTGGAGGGGGGTACCCAACACTTCCGAATTCAAGTCTTGTGCAGTATTCACTAGACCACAAACCCCGGGACATGGCAGTGGATAGAAGCTAGAGTGATTCAAACTACAAAAAGCATTACGTAGAAGAATCTCATAGTTCCTCTGAAAACTCCCAAGTGGATAAGGCCCTACAGAGGCTGTGGCTGTATTACGCCCTTTGCAGTGACGATTTCTGCTTTGAGAGGGTCCCAGGGGAGCCATCCATTGACAACCCTATCCAAGAGCAGATCCTAAAGAGGCATGATTCTGTGAGCAGAAGGACTTCCTACTTATTCTCTGGGATATGTGGAATTTATGGAAAATCTTCTTGTCTGTTGCAGTATGTGGGTGCGATTTTTGTCCCCTTACTTAGCCTTCTTGCACAAGGCTTCCTTTAGGAGGTGGCAGTCAGGTAGTGTATCATGTTCGTTGTCTAATAGCTATCATTTTTAAAAGATGTTGTACATTGCAGTTATCACATGGTTATTGTAAATACAAGGACACTCCATAAATATCCTATGTCAGCACTATAATTTCTTCTAGGGAAGTGTTAAAGTTGCAGCAAAGCTAAGCAAGCACAAGGTTCAAATGGGTGTTTTGTCTAATGGCTCAGAGGCAAAATCCTATTAGTCAGCACCTACATCTAAATTGGTCAGTTGTTGGCATTATCAATACTACAACTCCTCTGTCAACAGCAAACAGAGGCCACAATCAGTAAATTCTCCTAAATCCTCTCAAATGACCCTCAAATCCTATTAAATCTCAAAGCACCTTCTTAAATCCTATTGCTGTTAATGGTAATAGTAACTATCTGATTGTGAGAATTTCCTGGACTGCCTCTCTGTTCACTCTTTATGTCTGAAACCAGGAATGTTAGGGATGGGTAGAAGGGCCATGTATAAGAGCTGCACTGGACTGAAGCCAGAATTATGTTTCTGCTGTGAGCTTCAGCACTGAAATCTCAAACCTGCTAGCCCCAAAGACAATCAGACAGATAACGTACTGTTACTGTTTACTGTCATTTATGGTTCTGCCCAACCGTGTTCTCTCTGGTACAGCAAAAACTGCCCACATGTGCTAGTTCTACTACAGTGCTACTCACTCAATACGTTCGAATTACAGGTAAGAGAATTGCTGCTCTTACAGCCCACCCACTCCTTAAAGCTCTAAAGAGTAGTAGTTAAGAGAATTGAAGGACTAGTCCAGCCTTGAAAAAATGAGAAGATTGCATTGCACTGCTGCTAATATTAATTTGTCAGCCCTCCTGGACAAGCATTTCTGGAAGATATATTGTTCGCTAGTTAGTGTAAACTGAGTGGCTACGATACATACCGATGAGTATCTCAAAGTCTTTTAATACCTTACATGTAGGATCATTACCAAAAAATCACAAAGAGAAAATAATATATTCACTAACAGCTTTGTAACTTGATAAGTAAATTGGCATTTACAGTGGAATCTGGCACATTCTGTGTTTGTCGCCCGTGCGCATTCCATTCCTTTTTCTACATTTAGTTGTATAGAAGTCATCATTGAAACTGAATGGGTATCAGTTGATTGAAAGATCCCTGGACAACTTCTAATCTGAACACAACAGACTAAGAGTCTGGAGGTGAATTGGGAAAAGAGCAAGTGTAAGAGATTAATTCAAGCTTCATGGTCAAGTCTCCTCCAAGTTTTACAAAGAACTTCATTAAGAGATTACTGGGTGATAACATAGTCAGTAGAGCTGCTCAGGAACTTTCCATCTGAATGATTTGCTAATGGAAAATGCAGTTTCTGCAGGAAAATGTCAGTTTTGCCAAAAAGTTTTGATTTTTTTGCTGCCTTTTCCCATCAGGAAAATCACAAAAAAATATTTTGTTTGGGGGTCAGTTCAAATCAAATCAGAATATTTTGTTTGTTGAACTGACTCAAAACATTTTGTTTCAGTTCAGCACTAGACTGCATTTCCTTAGGGCTCATTAGGGCTCATTGCTTCAGGGGAGCTGTGATTTGGGATCTCATCTCCTATGGCCTGGGATTGCTGGAGGACTATGTTGCATGGTGCAACACAGATACCCCTCTGACTTAGCTGTCTGGTTCATCATGAGAGTCATATAACTGACATAAGAGATGTCATATGGCCAGGGAGCCTGGACCACAGGGGAGAATGGGGACCTCAGGCTCCCAAACTCGGACTCCCCTGAGGCAAAGGGAAATAAAATTTATTTTGAGTCAGTTCCACAAAACAAAATGAAACATTTTGATTTTGAAATGTCAATGTTTTGATTTAAAAAATCTGGAAACAAAACACTAAAACATTTTGGTGTGCAAAATATTTTTATATTTCAACTTTTTGTCCTGATCTTGGTCAAAACCCAATATTGAAATAGTGACATTTTCCTACAGGGAAGATGTTCCAAATTTTGCCCAACTCTAATACTCAGCTAGTGAAACAGAAGATATAAAGACAAATTCATTCTTTTCTCTAAGTCTAGACTGTGTGTTTGGCTGAGATCTTCTGGTGGTTTGGCTTAGGGAAATATCAGAAACCTAATGTTTTCTCTACCACAGTACTGTTTCTGCTTTTAAATGTAAAAACACATGCTTGCGTATGTACTTTTAATAGATCCCAGGAGATGTCAAAGATTGTAAGTCTAAAATGCAGTGCAGGATGCTCTCCCTTCCATCTTTACCATTGGTTCATTTAAGCAGGTAATAAATACTATGAAATAGCCCTTTCATCTAGAAAAAATCACTTTACTAACATTTTCTTTAGCCTGTTGCTCAAAGTGATATGTTTGGACTCAGTAATTACTGCTGCAGCACTTGATTAGCACTAGATTTCTGGTAGTATCATTTCAACAGAATGTAGCCTTGCAAGAGAACTTCTTTTGCTGGTGAGGGAGGGAGGGAAGAAAGCTATCTACTATACCTTGGGAAAACAAACTAATTCATTTCAGCTTGTAAAAACAAACAAAAAAAAAGACTTCCAATTCCTGAGGTGCTTTGCCTATTTATCCTGGACTCCACTGAAGCAAGTTTGCCCCTTCATTCCAGTTTATGATTTGCTGTCTGTGATCTATCTGTCAAACTGATTGCATCGATGTACATTGGTGCAACTCAAGTCCAATTTATCTCCCCTTTGACCAAGGGGGCAATTCTCTTTTGATGTTGAGAGTTTTTATGAGTAGTAGTGATCCACGAACTGTAACTGCGGTACAGGATGTACTGTTCTCATCTCTCTGAAGAAGGAATCAGGCTACATTTCTGGCTTCAAACTGCTCTTTAAACAACACTTTCAGATCTCTACTCCAGGCATGTATGCAGCAAAGGTCCTGAAGCCATGGTATTATTGACTTCATTTCTGTCTTTGAAATTCTGTTTTCCACCAAATGAATAGCTTTTGCAGAGGGAAAACATGAAGAAGAGTGCATCTTTTATATTATGATGGATCAATTCAGGACATTGGCTCCAGTGTTGTAATGCTGAAGAAGCTGTTTCTAACTAAGTACACTTTTAAAATGTTTAATCTCAGCAGCATGTTAAACACACTCGATAAACCACGCTGTCTCCAACTTATGTAGATGAAATTACTCTGGTGTTATCATCAATAATTCTTTCTGTTTCTACTAAGAGCTGTTCAGCATTACTCACAAGGATTGAAAAATAGATCCAGAGGCTGCATAAACTACTATGAATGAAAACAGACATGACAAATGGAGGCTCTACCCCTTCATCACCCTGAGTATCCTGCCTTCTAACTTCTTAATGGGTGAAAGCAGCCTTTGAGGAAGCTGGGCCAGAGAAAGTTGGTTTTCTGGGCTGTATTGATTCCAGCAAGGGATATGTGGGGCAGGGATAGGACAAGGTCTGTAGAATTCAGCAATATGGACATGCATTTGCATGTTTATCTTCCTCCTCTCTCAACTCAGTATAGCAATGCAGCATCCTGGCATGCTACTTTGCTGTCTTCTGAATAGGACAGTCTGCTTCAAAGGCATTATTATGGTCTTCCATAGCCTGCACAATGTGGAAAACCACAATTAAGTGACAAGGCATGAAAGGTAAAATTTTCAAAAGGGCCCAAAATCACTTAGACATTATGGGCCAGATTTTAAAGGTATTTAGGGACCTAAAGATGCAGATAGGTGCCTAGTGGGATTTTCAAAAATGCCTAGGGGCCTAACTCCCATTAAAAACAGTTGTAGTTAGGGGCCTAGGCACTTCTGCCCATCCTGGAGGCATCCATCTGTTTCTTTAGATGCCTAAATTCCCTTAAGAATCTGGCCCAAGTCCCATTTTGAAAAGCCAGTTAGGCCCTTAGGAACCCAAGTCCTCTTGATTTTCAGTGACACTAAGTCCCATTTGAAAATGATTTAAGAAACGAAATCCCATTTAGTTACAGTAAAATGTTTTAAAGTATATGCCCCCAACTTTCTTCCTGATTCTTTCTTGTGCATGGGTGTAGCACAAAGTTTTTCTGCATGTGTATAGTGCTAAGAGAATGTAACAGGTGGCATAGCACTAGGCTCTGCAAACATTTGGGCATCCAGGTAGTTTTCAAGTACTCTGATACCATGTTGAATTAATACAGTGGTATAAATACCTTGATAGAAAATAGCTAATTACACTGTATTCTGTGTCTCTCCTTCCAAAGGGCTCAATCTTGAACCAGACTGTGCAATGGAGTACGGAGTAAAGGGTTGTAAGGAGCTCCCTTTCTCCCCTATGTCAACTGCGTGCATTGCCAGACCTAGCACCAGCTGCCACTGAACTGCTACTTCCCCTTCTCCATGGTGAGCAGGGCTGGAGGCTTGGATCAGTACCCCATGGACTGGCCAACACAGTTGAGCCAGCATAAAGATGGTAGCAAACTGCACCAAAAAGTGTGGTGCAGCTGAATTCCTGGGTAGAGCAAAGGGGAAGCAGGATTATTCTGTGTTGCTATCTGGTTCCTGTTCTACTTTCAGGGCAACACACTGCACCTTATCTGGACTGCATTGTGAAGTGTCAGCCTAGCCCCTGTGTATGTGCACAGAATGTTTTGGCCCTGCACACCTTCCACAGGCAGAGCTCCCATTGGTACCCGTGTCCCATGAAAGCATTCTTAGATGTTAAGTTGCTGTTTTTCTTGCTTTTGCTATTTGAACTGCCTGTTTCATTTCCAAACAAACTGGCAGCCCTTCCTCCTTGTTGGCAGTTTCTTGATCACATTTAAAAGCAAAGAACTGCAGGCAGCTGGTCATAGCATATAGCCTTCTCACCCTTCCATCAGTCTCAGTGCTCCACCCAGAGGTCTATGGCTATTGTGAGTCTCCTTTAGGTGAGCTTGCTCATCGTGGGTGTGCAAAGATGGAGACGCAGAGCAGCTCTTAGGAAGGCACTAGTGAATAAATCATTATAAGTTACTGGGAGGAAGATATTGAAACCAACATATAATTTACAACCTCTGGTGTAATTTATAGGCCAGAAACATGTTGAAAATAAATACGTTTACTTATGTAGTACCACACGATTGGCATGGATGACTCTGCAGATATTTTTTAATTCTAAAAAAGAGCTTAAAAGAAGATTCAGGTTGCAAACCAACATGTTAAAAACTTAGGATGTGCTAGAATTAAGGTGGTTCCCTCTGTGTATATATGATTCCATCTGTAATTATATGTTCCCATACTATTTTTCCCTGCCTCCACATACCACACATGGTTAAAGTCCATCCCAAAATAGATTTGGTTTGGATTGGTTTTGAACCTTTGCCTATTTTTTCCTTACTTTAAATTCTTTTCTACACGCATACCCTGTCTCTGTGTGTACCTGAATACAGAGAACCTCAAGACCTGTTGTAAGGCCTTTTTAGTCAGCCATGACTTTAGATAGTGGCAGTTCATCAGAAAGGCTGTCTCCCCCCAGCGCCTCCCACCCACTGCCAAACAGCTGATCAGCAAGGCTGCTGGCCTATCAGATAAGCAGCAGTGGGTGGGAGGTGCTGGGGGGAATGGGGTGGAAGGGGGCCTGCCAAGCAGCTGATCAGCGGTGGCTGGTGGGTGCTGAGCATTTTTTTTCTGTGAATGCTCCAGCCCCAGACCACGTATAGAGTCAGCGTGTATGGGTTTCAGTCGATTTTAAAAGTGAGGCTTACATTTATTTTAATTATTGAGCAACACCCAGACAATAAGCACCCTGTAAAAAAATCATAATTGCTAAATGCCAAGATACCACTATGAAACTAAGTAGCATCTTATTCAGCAAGTAGCTTCCCCAGAGGAAGGTATTATGTGACCCACACACCTCCTGGGTGTGGTGTTCTGTCCCCTCTAGTGGCACTTCGAGAGATTAATGAATCTGCTCTACAACCTTAGCTAAGGGCCATGTGGCTTTTAGCTCATGCAGCAGAAGCTCATGCATTTAGCTCCAAAGGTTCCAGGTTTGATTCCACCGCCCAACAACTGGGATCTGTTGGTGTTACAAGTGGGGGCTCATGTGGGGTTTCAACTGGGAAGTCTCTGAAGCTCAGGATGCACTTCATCAGCTAGGAGGAAGTATGTACCGAGACAACTTAGAGAGAGGGATTAATGAGTCTGCTGTACAGCTTTAGCTAAGGGCCATGTGGATTTTAGCTCATGCAGCAGAGGCTCATGCATTTAGGTACCAGGTTCGATCCTGCCCACCGACAACCAGTGTCTGTTGGTGTTACAGTTACTCAGTATGAATAAGCATGACAGAATCTGGCCCCCAAAACATAACTTTTTTAAATCTTCTGGTTTTTACTGATAGATTTTTGCCTAATTTTATTTGCTTTCAAAATATATTGACAAAGTAACATTATGAGTAAAATCAAACGACATTCACTATAATTACTCAAGCCATGAAAATATTAGCAATTTTTTTAACTTTCCATTTTTACTAATTTTTCATGCCTTTTCTTATTTTGCTACTGAAAAATAGATCAAAAGGCAAAGGAAAGAAAACAAAATTTTAAAACTCACAAACAAACAAAAATAACTTCTTTGGTATTTGGAAAAGTGGAAAATAGAGAAAAACAAATTATTGGATATTTTTTTTAAAAAGCCCATTTTTTCTGATATTTTTTGTTTGAAATATTTTAATCTTCTCTAATTCTCTCCTGATGATAAACCTATATTAGCAGGACAATGCTTCCTTTAACTTATGCCTTTCATTATTCAAATTTATTGTCAGACTGTATGATCTAGATTAAGCCTGTTTAGTCTAAAAACTTCTATATTGTCTCATAACTACCTATTATATTTGTACTACTGGAGCAAAGTATTCAGACAGAGGCTCAAGAGCTGCAAGTGGCTCTATTATGTGTCTCCTGCAGCTCTTTGCATATTAAAACGCCATGTGATTTAATTATTAAGCCATCTAAGTTATTAATCAATCAAGATGTTTTTACTATGTTGTTAACCAATTGTGCCTAATAAAATAATACTTGTTCGGTCATGTTATTGTGAGAATATATATCTATATATGTATATACACACTTCCCCTGTAATACTGTTAAATATGAACATATAGTACTATAGTGAATGAATGAACTGTGCCTCTTTTGAGTAATGTTGATGGGTAATTTGGCTCCTGAACCACTGAGGTCTGAGCATCACTGAGCATCTAGGGGCCCTAACCACTGATCAGGACCCCATTGTGGTAACTGCTGTATGAACAGCACAAAAAGATGACAGTCTTTTGCCCTAAGAGCTCACAGTCTAAGTAGCACATAAGACAACATATGGATACAGACAAGACAGGAAAGTATATAGAAACAATGAGACAGTACTGGTCAGCAGGAAAGACAGTGATCTCAGTACACCAGTAGCCGAACTGTTGTCAAGCGTTTTGTAGGCTCTGTGGCACAGGAGAGTTTTTAGGTGGATAATGAAGTAGCGCTGCAGATGTTTGCAAGGAGCACCTTCCAAGCATGTATGGAAGCATGGGAGAAAACATAAAGTTATTTATTTGAAAATTCAAACATAGGCAGTGAAGGCAGGCATCAGAGGCCGCTCAGAAGCGAGTGTTGACAGCTCAACAGAGAATGAGAGAAGACAGTTAAGGTGTGTGTGCCGGGGTTCCCTGGCTGCAACCTAGGCTGTGGGACCACTGAGCCCTCTGTCCCACCAATGTGGAGTGTCCCCCTCACACTGTGATGCTATGTCAAGCCACAAACCTCTGACAGGTATGGCACTTACACAGACATCCGCAAGCAGAAACACACCCAACTGATTTCAGAATAGCAGCCGTGTTAGTCTGTATCTGCAAAAAGAACAGGAGTACTTGTGGCACTTTAAAGACTAACAAATTTATTTGAGCATAAGCTTTCATGGGCTACAGCCCACTTCATCGGATGCATGTAGTGGAAAATATAGTAGGAAGATATATATATACACGCACACAGAGAACATGAAACAATGGGTGTTACCATACACATATAAGGAGAGTGATCAGTTAAGGTGAGCTATTATCAGCAGGAGTGAAAAAAAACTGTTTGTAGTGGTAATGAAAATGGCCCATTTCCAGCAATTAACAAGGAACTGTGTGTGGTGGGGGGGGAGGGGGGAATAAGCATGGAGAAATAGTTTTACTTTGTGTAGTGGCCCATCCACTCCCAGTCTTTATTCAATCTAGTTTGATGGTGTCCAATTTGCAAATTAATTCCAATTCAGCTGTCTCTTGTTGGAGTCTGTTTTTGAAGTTTTTTTTTGTTGTAATATTGCGACTTTTAGGTCTGTAATCGAGAGGCCAGGGAGATTGAACTGTTCTCCAACTGATTTTTGAATGTTATAATTCTTGACAACTGATTTGTGTCCATTTATTCTTTTACGTGCAGACTGTCCGGTTTGGCCAATGTACATGGCAGAGGGGCATTGCTGGCACATGATGGCATATATCACATTTGTAGATGTGCAGGTAAATGAGCCCCGATGGCGTGACTGATATGATGAGGTCCGATGATGGTACCCCCTGAATAGATATGTGGACGGAGTTGGCAATGGGCTTTGTTGCAAGGATAGGTTAGTGTTTTTGTTGTGTGGTGTGTGGTTGCTGGTGAGTATTTGCTTCAGGTTTGGGGGTTGTAAGCAAGGACTGGCCTGTCTCCCAAGATCTGTGAGAGTGATGGATCGTCCTTCAGGATAGGTTGTAGATCCTTGATGATGCACTGGAGAGGTTTCAGTTGGGGGCTGAAGGTGATGGCTAGTGGCGTTCTGTTACTTTCTTTGTTGGGTCTGTCCTGTAGTAGGTGACTTCTTGGTGTTCTTTTGGCTCTGTCAATCTGTTTCTTCTCTTCAGCAGGTGGGTATTGTAGTTGTAAGAACGCTTGATAGAGATTTTGTAGGTGTTTGTCTCTGTCTGAGGGATTGGAGCAAATGCAATTGTATCGTAGAGCTTGGCTGTAGACACCCAACTGAGTTACACTAATGATCTCCCAGACACTCATGAATCATCAATAGGGAGGCTCCAGCCAATTCCCCCCCAGCTCTCCTGCTTTCCATCTCAGAACTGTACCGTCTTGCCCTGGTCAGAAGCCTGGCCAGTATAAATTTGTTACCTAGTTCACCCTTCCCTCGATGAGAGAACACACACTAGCCTTTGTAAACTGAGCTGAGATTTCCCAAGCACTTCAACCAGAACACACTGTTTAGGTAAAATATAAAACAGATTTATTAATTACAGAAAGATTTTAAGTGATTATAAGTAGCAAACATAGAGATCAAAGTTAGTTACCTAAGAAATAAAAATAATTTTACAGACTAAATTCTATTAACTAAACAGGATTTGAATCAAGTAGTTGTGACAGGTTCAGTCACAGAGACCCCTCTGGGGACTGTTACCTGATGTGCTGAAACTACCTCTGAGCCCGTTTTCCCAGCCAGTTTGGGACTCCAGAACCTGTTGGTAATGTTAGCTATGCCATCAGTAGAGCTAGCACAATCCAGGCTAAATTTCTGGTTCTGAGGTTATCATTTAGACCTATTCACTAATCTAAAATAATGATAATTGCTCATACATACAGAAACTTTCTGTAAATTCCATTTATTCTTGCTGATTGCTTTCTCTTGGAAACTGAGTGTTAGCACGGCGCATTTCTTTCCAATCAGCCTGACTTAAAACACAGGTGCTTCAGATGTCATGAATTATATAGTTTTTTAATCTGAAGGGAAATGTGAGCATATGGAAAATAACCACTTCAAAACTTCTAAAGCTGCTGTGCTTTTCCTGATTGCTGCTTGAACACACAGGCTGCAATATATTCTAATTAGATATAGGATGGTTAAGTATACTTAAATATGGAAGTGGTTCCATTGAGATGGTATCTATATAACACCTGTGAATTGAAATAACCAAACAAAACAATACTGTATCTAATACAGTTTTCCACATACTAGTGAATAGTTCATCCATCATAATTTTTTAGGCTCCTCTGCTATATTGGAGTCTACTAGCGTGGATCCCTGCGTGTTTAAATTCACTGGGACTTCACAAGTTCAGGGATCTGTGCTAGTAGACCTTGATGTATTGGTAAGCTGAGTGACAGACTCAAAGAGCTCAATTTATTTGGCTTAACAAAAAGAAGACAAGGGGTGACTTGAGTACAGTCTACCTATGTGGGAACAAATGTTTAATAATGGCTCTTCAATCTAACAGAGCAATGTCTAACAAAAGCCAGTGGCTTGAAGCTGAAGCTAGACAGATTCAGACTGGAAATAAAGTGTAAAATTTTAATGATGAGAGTAATTAATCATTGGAGCAATTTACCAAGGATCATGATGGATTCTCGATCACTGACAAGTTTTAAATTGATTAGATGTTTTTCTAAGATCAGCTCTAGGAGGTATTTTGAGGAAGTTCTACGGTCTGTGTTATATGGGAGGTCAGATTAGATGATCATAATGGTCCCTTCTGACCTTGGAATCTATGAAGCTATGTAAAACAAAAAAAGAGTTAATTATACATATGAAATCAATGGGAATTCTGCATGTGGGGGCCAGGCTGGGCTGTGACTCTTCTTCCACAAATGAGTTAAGGAAGAATTATCAACCATCCCTTAAAGTTATTTTGGGAAGCCTGGCAGACTATTATCACAATATAAGATCATAAGCTGTGCATAAAGATGTAAACATGGAACAGATTTTTCATGATCAATGAACCTAAACATACCAAGTTGAGCAGATGCCGTAGTGAATCAGTGTGTCTTTCGGTGAATGTACAAATGAACAGAAATGTAATGTAAAGTAAACAGTGCCTATCCTGGCTTATATAATGCTGTGTTAGTCTCTTCTGATTTCCGTGGGTATTGCTAAATTGTGGTCTGAACATCTGTTATTGAATTCAAAGAGTTCGGTTGCCTGGATACATACAGTCAAATGTTGGATCAGACGAGAGAAATCCTTTTATTTGTATGCTGACGGCAACTGTCAGGCCTCCTCTCGTTTGTTTGTCTTCATTCTAACTTTGTCCTTCAGGGACCAAGTCTTGACTTTTAATCCTGATGTTCCAGATGACAGACATTTACTGACATCTCATTTGAAGGGAACTGGCTAAAGCAAAGAAACCTTTTCTTATGAGGCCATTCAATTGAATGCTCTATAGATAGGATTCTCTGCTCTCTCGCATTTTCTTTTTGAAGTCAAAACAGGGTAACTTCCCTTCTCCCCACCTTTAAACTCTACAGTGTATTTGAAATAAAAGGTTTTTGATTTAAATGTCCCAGTCTCCTGCTGGAGGGTGCAGATGAGTGTAGGTCACATATGATGCTATCTATAACTCAAATAACCATCTGAAGTCACTGGTTCCAATCCTCTTCTAATACTTTCCCAACAAACGGATGATTAAAAATATACAAAGTAACATTGAAACAGAAGTTTAATGTATTAAATAACATATATTCCATATACCATGAACATGCCTTCAAAAATGGAAGGAGATAATAGGAAACAGTGATAAATGCTTTATTCTTCTTCTATAGTTCATATGTTTTTAATATTTCCTCAAAGTGATTCTGTTACTGTACTGAGGTTGTGGATACCCCCCCAAAGTTTCCAGATATGATCCTAGCCCAGAAAATAGAGTATATTTCAATTCCTGAATAAGAACCGTAAGGTTTCCTAAAAACATTGGAACTTGGTTGTGGCTTTGCCAAAAGCCGTAAGAAAGGGGAAGTGTGAAGTGATACTGTCCTCTGAGCGGATCAGGAACCAGATTACAAATCTAATGATCTAATCCCTTGATCCCCTCACAAAGGGAGAAAGAACTACCTCGTCCCTGCCCACTCTCCTCTCCCATGCTGCTACTCACAGTAGCAAGTGCAGGGATGAAGCCAAGATCATATTTTTACCCTTGTTTGGTTTGTGTTCCACTCGTCCCTGGCTTTTCTACCTCTGTAATGTTGCACATTTTATACCAAATTAGACAGCTGGATGAATTCATACTTTGCATTAGCAGGGCTGCTAGTTACAGTTGCTAGTGAAAAGAGCTCTGACTATTTTTTTTTTTGAAGGAAAGATAAATCCTGAACTTAAAGACCAAACTGTAGTGGCATAAGTGGGCACAAATAAATGGACATCAGTGGGCTTGTGCCCACTTTCCCCAGTCGTGATTCTGGTCTGAGCTCTCTAAATAGCATTCCTATAGTTATTGAATTTTAAATGAACGTAGACAATTGAACACAACATCCCTTATTTAATGTGACTGGGCAAATTAATACACAAGTAATGATCATGCCACAGTTCCCGGATGTTTTCAAAACCTTCCCGCAAATATAACAGGTTGGAACCAATGGTCAATTAAATGTCTTTCGTGGAATTACAAAACAACAAGCACAAGTCACAGATTTTTAGGGTTAGTTGAATCATGTATTACAAATAAATGAACTGACAAGTGCGGCCTTTTTTCTTTTGCAAATGGTTCTTGGATAATCTCTGATTCACGTGGACATATTTGCAATGCACAATTTTAGAATGGGTTAGGGGGATCACTCTTGCATGGTGCTAAGGTATCTGCTGGAATGGGGTCACTTAGTGCAAGATAGAGCCCTATGAACCATATGAGACACCACAATAATCATCTTCACTTATGGAAAAATATTAATAACCTTTCTCTAGGTGTTTATATCCATAAAATAAAATAGACAATGTCCCTAGTGTACAGTTCTAAAGGGATGATTCAGAAACTCAAAGGACTGGAGGTTTTGGTCTGGCTGATCTCTATTTGGCACAAAAACCAAAAGGGTGAGGTTAGGGGTTATGGACTGTCTTATACCGCTTTTACATCCCCAATCCTAGCACCAGCAGGAACCCACTTTAGGCTCCAGTGAAAATTGCAGCAGCCTCAGGGTTTCTCTAATTTGGTTCAGCTGCTAACAGTCCCCAAGGGGGTCATGACTATGCAAGAGAGGGATCTCTGGAGTGCAGCAGTACTTTAACAGTGCTATGCATCCCTCACCACACCCCTGATGCTCCCTACAGCAGGCTCTGTGAGGTGGGATGGCCTAGAAGTTGTTATGCCAGCTCTATACACTGTGGGAATCCTGTGGCACTCCTGTGATAGGGTCTTAGAATAACTTCTATAGGACCCTATTTTTACATTCATCTTAAATTCAATAGGGAGACAATAAATAAACATACCAATAAGAAATGTAGCAAGTGTAAAGCCCAGACAGGAACTCTGTGGCATACAATGAAGATACAAAGAAGTAAAATTACTGTGGAAAAAGGAGACTATCAGTCATAGATCGTGAAGACTGACAGTTATTATCACTCATAATGACATCTCCATAGCAGGTATGAACAAGTCCCAAAGGCAATTCATCAGTGCTGCCCTCTCTTGCTTAATGATACACTGGTACATAGAAATGCTGCCATCTGAAAGGGATTGGCTTAGATCCATCCATCCCTTAGGGGGAAAAAAACCATTAAGCGAAGGGCTTATCAGGATTTTGATAGTGTCTACATTTCATGAGATGAGATAAGGTTGCTTAACTAAGTGTGTATCTCTATCCACAACAGCTGTGTTCAACTGAGCCAGGGCAAATCTTTCTGGAGAAGGGGACAGAATAATCACAGCTGATGGTCCATGACTATGGAATTTCCTATCAGTGGAGAACAGAATGTACTCAACTTTAACTCTTTGCAGAACACAATGAATGGACTACTATAACGTTTTATGGTAGCGTTCCCACACAACCCCTGAATGAAGAGGGCCGAAGAACTATGCATCTCTATTCATAGATCTTAGAGACATACCAAGGAACAGCTGAACAGTAAGATGAGAAGGGTTCTTTGCAGATATTAGTGCTTATTCATGATATCTTCTGCTAGATACCGTGGTGATGGGAATAGATAATAGAAATTCCTCAACACAAACTCAGGGTATCATTAGCCTAGTTTCATAAGTGTGACATTTATGTAATCCTTTTGTCCCCTCAATAATTGGCTTGCATTGTGGAATTAATCTGTACTCCCTAACTATGCCTAAATCTGAGTCCTGGCATGTGTATAATCCACTATTCCACATGTACTTTAATGTCATGGGGGTTGTTTTCATGTTTTAAAATTTTGTCTATATTCATGCGTTCCAGTTAATTTTAGATTGAAGTTTAGATGAAAGCTATTTGGTTACTCTTTGTATGGAAGGGGGAAAACTGCTAAAAAGGCATGTGCTTAATTTTTAATCCATCTCTATTCAGCAAAATGCAAATCCAATGTATGTCAGTGGGATTTAAGCACATACTTAAGGGAGAGACTTTCAGTATTTGGGATCTGGGTGCCCAACTGCCTTTGGAAAATCTCCTTCTGTGTGGTTTGCTAAACGGCTGGATTGAAGCATGCTGACTTGAGGTCCTGATCTTCTTGTTTATATATGAAATGCCTAACAGATTTTGGGCTCTATATAAAAAAAATTAAACAACAAAATTTGCGGCCATTACACCTGCAAACATAAAATATAAATCTGGCAAGCTACTGCTCTTCATAATTTGTGTTACGTGTGCTGGGGATGTTGATGGGGAGGCTACCTGAATTTGGTACCCACCTTATTTTATGATTATGAAAAATAGATACTGACAAAGTATCTGGAGCAAAAGCTGCAAATTTGAAATGAGATACCTGTATCCTATCCTAGGGACGATAAGGCTAGATAGACTGAGAAATGACATCCACAGAAGACTGAAATCACAGAGCATGACTATAATAATCAAAAGGCATCAACTACAATGGCTTGGCCATGTTGCTACAATCATCCCATATCAACTGCCTAAAATCGTTCCCTATGGAAGAGTGCATGGAGAGAGTAGCCGTGGACATCCAAGGAGACGTATAACATGATATATAAAACCATCCAGGCAACACCCACACAGATTTAAGTGGCAGCTCAAAAGAGACATGGTGGAATCTGCACATACCCTCCCCTGTATCCAAACTTTGCATTGGTGGTGGTAGTGGAGATGTTACCTAAATTTGCTATCTGTCTGCTACCAAAATTCTTAAGCATTAAATTCAAGTCAGATGTGTCTTTTTGCTAACAGAAATGGAAATGCTGGCAAAAAGTTCTTCATTCGTAAATGGACTTTGAAATTTCACTATAATGTCCAAGGGACTGACATCTTTCTCCTGTTCTGCACAATAAACTGAGCACCTTCAAATGTATTTTTCTTTTGGACATCAGTCTCTTTTTCTTTCATTTTTCTTCTGACACTGGTTTCTGTAGCAGTGCAAACATTCAGTCGCAGTGCTTCTGAATGAGAAAAATTCCACCCCTGAACCTATAAAGCAAAACAACTCCGCTCTCTAGCTCACAATTGTCCTCAGAGATTTCTCAATGTAAAATTAATTTGAAAAGGCTTTTCTTGATGCTGGAATCTAACTGCTCTGAAACGGTTTGAAGTCATCTTAGAAAAATTCTGAAGTTTTAACTGAATCTCTACATGGATGAAGGTTTATCTTTCACTAATATTGCTATAGAATGGGTTGTACTGTTGGATAAATTGAGTAAAGAATATCAATCAATAATAGCATTTTAATGTAAACTCCTAATACAAGTTAAAAATATTTTGCAGCTATGTCAAAATTCCATGAGTAGGAGGAAAATATGAGAATTTATATATGTAATATAGTTACAGGGAATTGCTGAGCATTCTATATTTTGCTGATGTAACTCGTTATTAGGCTAAGAGAAGTGGGATAAAGATTAAGAACTTAATATTGCCTGTGGAGCACTCCATATTTATAGCTGCAAAATGGCTTTTATTCTAGCACCTTATTTTCACTTGTTCATAACTATTAAAAATGCTCTAGGGGTGCCAACCTCATTCTGGGGAGAGAGCTGAATTCCATATTTTAAATATGGTCTGAGGTCTAGGATCTAAATAATACTCTTTATTCACAGCACAAGTCCCTCTCCCCTCAATGAGAGGTTTGTAGAAAGAGAAAGTGCCGCTGAGTACAATATCGTCTTTATGCAATAACTCACCTCTTAGTAAAGTATTCAGTGATTTGATATCAGCTCCAAAAGTTAGAGTTATTAATCAGTAACTTCAATGAATTTGCCTTGTCATCAGCTCAGCAAGCTGGAGCTGCCAAGCTAGACATCATAGCAACCAGTATGAATGAGGGTTCTATAGCTGGGCCCTGAACAAGGGATTTTTCTATTTAAATGTGATTTCTGCCCAGAGTTCCATTGAATTCAATCTGGGATTCATGCTCAGAATAAGGATAGACATTATACACATTAGTAAGTTTTAGACATTATACACATCTGAACAAAAGTTAGATGGAGAGGGGGGAAACGAACTAGATGACTCAAGGGACTGCTAATGGTTTATGTGGAGTCTATCCGATCTAGGTTACTGATCTTAGTCTGGCTGAGGTCAGCCATTACCCAAAGTCTTTCCCATCTGACTGCTTTTGGTGGCCTATCTATATAAAAAGATTCTAGGAATGTCACCTTGTGTGTCACTTTGAAGTCTAAACTGTCTGAGTCAGTGTGAAGCAATGAAAGCAGCTACACGCAAAAGTGAGAGCTCTTTTTGTTCAGATTATCAGCACGTTGAATCATCACTAAGTTTAGCAATTTGCTATGACCAATTCTTTAGTTCTCAAAAATTTTAACTTTACAAATTACACCTGTCTGCCAGCACAGGCTTTCAGCCACAATAAGGCATGTATCTATACCAGGCCAAGTATCCTAGACCACTGTGATATCAGAGGTAACTCAACCAATCACCATCCTTCCTCAGCAACTAATTTGTATGTGACTGTTTCATTGGTTGTAGGAGGAAGACTGCATAGATGGTAGATTAAATGGGCCAGCTGCCACACCCCTGTGACAGCACAAGCTTTCAGCTACTAGTTTGAAATTAATGGTTTCAGCTTTCTTTGTAGTGAACAGGGGTCCAGTTATAAAACCCATCACCACAGCTGTATCAGAGAAGCCAAGATGTGAAAGGGTTTAGAGACTGATCCTCCTTGTTAGGGGCAGAGGCATATCAGTAGAGAATAATGTAAGAGAAACATTCATGGCTCTTTTCCAGTGTGTCGATGCTATGGATGAACAGTCAACTGGGCTGTTCAAACTATTAGAAATAAGAGAGAGAGATGTTACAAATGAGAAAAGATTTTAGCTAAAGCAGATTAATCTGTGGTGTTCACTTTTTCTTTCCTTTATAAATCACTTTAGATTATGAATAGTATTTTAGTGATGAAAACTTATTGTTGCACTGAAATATGAAATCACTGTCACACCTGCAGCAATTTGGTTGGAAAATTTTACATATATGGTATATGTAACTGAAGTATAATGAGAAAAATAGAATAAAAAGGGGGGGAGGAATTATTATGTCATATCTTGAAATATATAGACTGCACTATTTAGAAGACTTATGGGAAGATTTCAGTTGGATTGTGATTGCTCAGCACCTCTGAAAATCAGGCCCAAGGTGTCTTAAGTTGTCCACTCAACCCAGAGGCTACTTGTGAAATAGTTCTGAACATTTCATTAACTAAAGTTTTTCATGTAATTAATTAAAATATTTGTCTAGTTTTTTTCATGTATTTACAGATGTAGAAAGCTAGTTTCAGGCTCAAAGTTCTAGTGAAGTGTTAATGTAGTTGGTGAAATACAACGGGGGGAAATTTTGGTAGTAATCTTTGATTTAACATTTCAATAGCAATAAACAGTTTGAGATCTCGTGTGTAATTGCTCCTCTTCCCCCATTGTTCCTGAAATTGGAAGTAATTTGGAATTGGTGAAATGGGTAATTCTTTAATGCCATTTGACTAGTACTGGAAAGGAAAGCAGAGGAGTGGAACTGTCACTCCATTGAGTTTTTACATTTTGGAGCGCAAAAAGATTGTGCTTGATTCTCATAATAAAGAAATAGATAATGTGTCTCCAAGATGGTAGTGTATGGCATGAACGTCTACATTATTCATCATATTATCCTTTGAAATGTGACTATGGGGAAGGGAAGGGAAAGAGAAAAGAGAAACAAATCATATGTTGTCTGAAACTTACAAAAAGTCATTCAAAATAAATGGCAGGTCATCTTACCTAGACTTTCTCCTTACTGTGTGTGTATTTTATTCTCCTACAGAAGGATTCATTTTCTATTCTTTTACACTGGCATGTTAGGATCATATGAAGTTTTTTAAATGTTCAGCTACCTCTCTCAAAAGAGGCATGTTCTTTTTATAGCATCTGGACAGACTGACACGTTATAATATACTCAAATCTTAAGGTATGTTTATTCAGTTAATTTAAATCTTACTGAATGAGGGTTAATGCTTTTGGGATACATTGTATTAAAAATCCAATTGGGTATGTGTTATTGTGGCATTGTATGTACCTTCTCTAGCAAGGATGGGGGATGCTAATGAACTTCTTTAGCTATCAGCCTTTGAAGTCACCCAAGGCAATATTATACATCTGTTAATTCAAACAGGATTTTCCAGAGACCCACAGACAAAGAAAAGACTTCTGTATAAAAACCCTGAGTTTAGGCTAACCTAAGCCCTTTTCCCTCATCCAGCAAATGGATGGGACCCCTGGTCCATGGAGGGCCACCATCCTTACGGGAGGACTTGGCCTGCTGAGGCCTCATATGACTGTGTGCTTGTTCTGAGTTGAAGCTCTGATGAACTTGTAACCAGAAGGATGCCCCTAGGGCAGGGTATTAAAAGACTGCATCTGCCAGAGCCCATGTGAGAGTTGGGATGAACTCTGGTTAGCTTATTAGCATGTGTATAGATTCTTTTATTAGTTTTAATGTTTCTCTGTAATGCTTTTTACCTTAGAAAACCAGTGCGGTAAAAGGTATATCTGTAGCAATTACACTGTTATCCGCTTCTGAAAAGAAAGCCAGCAGGTGGCCTAGGGCAACCTGTCTGTGCTGGGAATTACACAGTGAAGGTAATGGAACTGTCCAACCTGGAAATACCCTGATAAGAAGGGAAAGAGACAAATGTCTCCATCCAGGAGAGGCAAGAGCTGGGGAGCAGAAAAGCAAGAGTGGGTGCCCTTGTTGAGGAGAAGTAGAGATGCCATTGCTGTGAACTGTGACAGTCCCATCTATTGTATCTGGTATGTGTCAGTCACGCCTACCACAGCATGTCTGGGCCAGTCAGACTGGAAAACTGGCACATCTGAAGCCGTGATGGACTCAGACGTAGTTCTGATAAGCACATTTTGAGTGCCCATTCAAACTCTCTGAACCTGCTAGATCTCCTGAATTGAGCTGGAACACTTGTGAGAACAGGCTTTAACATAAGATGTCTGTTGTTTCCAATTTATCACAAGAACAGCCTCATTCATGACTAGCTGCCCTGCATGGGCATGCGTGACGTTCCCCTGTTGTTATCTGGACCAGTGATCTGCTAGATCACTCCAATCCTCGACTCTAAGAGCCAGCCTTACCCTGCTCTGCTGTGAGAACCCCACTCCCGGGTTGTTCCTGCACAGCCTCTAGCATGTAAGCTACTCCCAGCTACGTGAGTGAGCACTTTTGGTCAGCTGCTGCTTGGATTTTACAACCAAATGACACTAGCCAATATCTCTGGTCCCAAACAGAACCCTAGGAACCTCCATCTTGCAGTGTCCAGTTATGCCTGCTGGATGCTGCAAGGTTATAAACTTTTATCAATAGTGGCTGATTGACTACATTAGACAGCACTGCAACTCTGATGAAAAATTATCTGACACTTTAAATCTCTGTAAGTTTAATATAACAGGTAAAGAGTGTCTCAAGGGGGTGTTACATCTGTGGAATCTCAGTTTTATGAGGTGATTATAATGCAAGCAATTGACTGCCATGTAGAGTATATGCTAAATGATATCTTGAATGATAATGATGGTTCACACTTGGCAGTTTGACAGTGTTACAATCAATTTATAATTCCACAGAAACTGGAATGCATTTGTTACATCCAGATGACACTGGCAATACAATGTGATGAAATGGCAGAAGTCAGCACTGCCTAGCAACTTACCAAGGACTTAGTAACAAAAGGGTTTAGCAGCTTTGCCATCATCATAGCCAGAAATCTGAGTTCCTATTCCCAACTTCCCCATATGACCTAGCACAATTGTTGTATCACTAACAAAGCATTTAGAACAAGGTTTTCAAAAGGGACACATGATTTTGGGTGCCCAACTTGACACGTTGAAAGGGTCTAATGTCAGAGGATAACTGCTTAATATTTTCTGTTAATCAGGTCCCCTTAAAGTGCCTTGAATTAGGGTAACATGTAGAAATCTTGGCTTTCATTTTAAACAATATATAACTGATATGCTTTGGTCAACAAAGAAAGCCAGCATTTGTCAGCAGTCATGCTACAGCATTAGAGTGTAATAACCATGGCTTCTTTGTTACCGCTATCAACTGTTGGTATAAGCTGACTCTAATGGGGACCAGTTCATCACAGGTGCATGAGAGGGACCAGAGTTTTGAAACAACTGTGTGCTGAGAACTTGGCACCAAAACAAGACATACGAATCCTACATATAGTTATGAAGATTACATTGGTGCCAAACACTCAACTAACAGATTTGGATGTCCTAGCTAAGTACTCACATTTGAAACCTGCTCCTTGTAACCTAATTTATCCTGGCTTCTACATTATTTTGATAGGTTTGTATATAACAGATTTGTTCTTGGAAGATCTAAATTATTATTTTGGTTTGTTCAGTGTAACTTGTCAATGGAAAGCCATTTGTACTTGGATGGAGTACAATGCATTGCTGAATGCATTGCTCCTGTTTATGTGAATGAGGGCCCTCTGAATACCTTAAAGACCAAATCCTGCCTTATAAGTATAAGCAAGTCCCTTCTGAATGTTAGTGACTGGCCCATACAGTTAAACTGATAACACATCACAGCACAATTATGACCATTTCACCTTATTTTGGAAGTTCAGCCTGGGAAAACAATATTTTGGTGAATTATTCTTCAGTATTTGAAATGCTGGTTGTTTAGTCCTGGGAGTTGATGTTATTTTTGAATGTGCAATGTCTGGGTGATGTAACTTCATGCAACTGCTGTCTACTATCCAGAAACTTCTTCATCCATGTAAGCTTCAGAGCTTGAAGGCTTAGAGGGAATGGAATTCTCTGCTTCCTCCCTATAGGAGAAAAGGGAAACTAGCTTCTCAGGCTTAATTTAAAGTCCTTATAATTAGTTTACACATAATTCTAGACAGTGTGTGTGCTGCATTATTTGAAGTTGATGTTTTGATTTTAGGAATGATAGTAGCTTGTTAATGTGACTGTATTTTTGAAAGAGCATATCACTTATGAAAGATATACCCTGAAAAAAGTTGGTCACCCTGAGTTGTCAGGGAGTGGACTCTGGCTAATTTGGGAACCGTAATTCAACTAAGGGACTTGAGTGATATTGTCCATGGATCCAGCTTTGCTCTGGGTTTATCAACCATAGATTTGGAACCCTGTGTAGAATTGGTGTTGCATGAGGGGACTGCCCTTGTGTTACAAGAGTGGACTGGTGTGACAAATTGATGTGGGAGTGCTCTTTGGACATCACTAATACTGGATCCAGATCTGACACTAGTATGGTGGGTCTATACCATAAATACAGGTGGGCATTTCACCCTGGGAAAGAGGGAGAAGGCCCTTTCTAATAGTCACCTAACTGCTTACTTCTAAGAATTTTTAAGATACCATACTGAAGTGATTAGCCTTAATGGCTCTAATTCTTTCTGGCGGGGAGTTCCCCAACTAGTTTTGAACAAGAAGGAACCAGGCTGAGACCCACAGACAAAGGAGCATCTGAGCTGGCTAGGAGGATGTAAATGGATTCAGTTCTATTCTACTGATTTACGAGGAAGAGCCTATCTAATTTAGCTTGTAGTCAAGAGTGAGTTTAGAAGAAACTAAATATATGTGGTGTCTATTTTAATTTTTTTTCTAATGCTTTATTCCAACTACTATTTTAAAACATTTGGTTGTAAGAAGGCTGTAAGTCAATCTCATTGGTCACAGATTTCCAAAGGGAGAAAATGCAGGTGCCCAAAACCTCGCTGAGCCTGAAGAGGGATTAGCAGTTGGTATACAAGGAGCAGTGTACTTGGGTCATGGTGTGAGAATGGAAGTAATCTGAAAATCCATACTAAGACAGGTCCTGGCAAGAGGATGAACACCTAGGCTGGTATGCTCTCAGATACCAGAAAGAGGGCACAGAACGCTAACCCTGTAATAGTGATTGGATTAGGCTGGCAGTGGCAGAGCTGATGTATGGAACTAGGTAGCAGCAGATCAGAAGTGGTCTTGATGGTACTTCCTTCACTGGACTGAAACAGTCAAGCAGAAGTGAGTCACCACTGGAAGTCTACTCAGCTACTACCGAATCAGTCTGTATAAGTGTTAGCCATCTGTTTTTTATTTTAGAAAAGGTCCCCTAGACATATTATTGAACCTAGCCCTGGTTACTGCCACTGACACCTGCAGAAGGATCATACCTAACTCACCCACCATTGAATTGTAGCCAGGCACCAATGTCTGATATTACACATCAACACTACCTCATCACACTGGGACATGAAGTGAAGAAGGCCACTGTAACCAAGTGAAATTACAAGAAAGAATTTAGGTAGCAAGAGTGCAACTAACCCCACAAAAAATTAATGAGGACAGTGGTAGCAACAGCCTATTTTGTGTGAAAAGTGAGATGGTTCATTGATGAAGACAAGTGGCCGATAAGATGACATGATATGAAGTCTCTTGCAAAGGATGGCACTCTCCTTTAGAAACATGGCAAGCCATTGTTTCAGTAATGTGGGCAGAGAGCGTCCCAAGATAAAACACCAACTCCAATTCCTGAAGCAGCCTGTGTTTCTTTTGGAGATCTCCTTTTCAAGTACTGACCCAGCCCCAAACCTATATAACTTACAACATTGAACAATGTCCTAGCAAGAAGTGATATAGCTGGAGGCACACTCATCCCTCAGAGATATGAAAACTGTTATAACAGTGACTAGCAGGTTGTAAATATTTAAGGAAAAATACCATAGTTGTCAAGATACTGTTTTAAAAAGTAGCTCAGCTATTTAAATTGTGGTATCTGCCTATTCCAGAATATAAATTTGTAAATTCTCCTTTAGTGTGTTAGGTAAAAGACATAGTTACAACAAAGAAATATTTCTTTAATAACTCCTGTTAGAGCTAAGCACATAGATCTGCTCTGGCCAGTGAACAGAGAGTCCCTGAAGATTTTTCAAGTCAACAGGAAGTTATTTTTCTGACTGAAGGTTAATTTAGGCAGTAAGTTCTTCAAGGCAGTTTAGAGACAGTTTAATGGTCAATTAGAACACACACTATATATTATTCATTTAAAAAAACAGAAGCATTGTTTGTCTGTATGTTTACTGTGGATGAACCTGAGCTGTGAAACTTAATTCTGGATCCAGGTTTCAAAAAGGACAGATGTCATAAATAGATAGCTAAGGGTTCATGTTTCTTTTACCTGTAAAGGGTTAACAAAGGGAACCAAACACCTGACCAGAGGACCAATCAGGAAACTGTATTTTTCAAAGTCAGGGAGGGAATTTTTGGGGTCGAGTCTGGTCTTGTCTTCCTCAGTATTGAGAAGGTTCTCTAATCTCAATCTCTGTTTCCAAATTGGTAGTACAGGAAGAAAACATATAGCTTTAGGTGTTTGGGTTTACATGTGTGTAGCGCTGGAATGTTCAAATTGGATATCTTTTGAATCAGACGTATTCATATTTCTTATAAGCAATACCTATTGTCACTTGATGCAGAGATACATTCTTAGTCGTTTTCTTCTTTTATATAATTTCTTTTAAGACTGTTGAGTTTTTCTCTTGGGTAGGCAAGGAACGAAGGGAGGAATCTCTTTGTGTAGATCTACGGGGTGAAACTCTGCAGCACAATAGGAAGGGGGGGGTGGGGAGGACAGAATCTTTCTGTTCCTTGTATTGGGTTGTCTCTTTGTGGAATAGAGGAGACATTCTTCTGTTGTGAGTAAAGATTGCATCAACCCCAGGTAGCTCAGAGAGTGGGGTGGGAGAGAGAGGGGGAAGGGAATTGGGTATTCCTTGGCGGTAAGACCAGGCCTGGTTGGGTCCCTCCAGGGAAGGTTTGGGGAGACCAAGGGGGCCAAAACCCTGGAATTTGGAGGTGGCAGCGAGATCAAAGCTAAGCTGTAATACCTTAGAAAGGGTTCAGCTAGCACCCAGATTTGGACGCTAAGGTCCAGATTGGGATAGCTTAGAGAGATGGCTAGCGGTAGAAGTAAGAATCCAGAAGCCAGTAGGAAATGTTTTCTTTTCTCTGCTAAGGGCTTTTAGCAGAGAGAAAGGGTTTGGTTTAAAAAGGAGCCAGAGAGAATTTTTCTGATCTCTCCAGCTGGCTTGCATTAGCAGGAGCTATTACAGGTGACAAAACGGTCGAGTTAAGCAATATAATCCAATGGAAGAAGTACCCAGCAATACACATGCAAATAACTGGTTTTTCTAGTAAAAAGTAGCCAGAAGAAAGAAAAAGGACACAGTGCAGCACTGTGCCAGGAGACAACAGAGAGCCAGCAGCAGACAGAGGGCACCCAACACAAGAAAACAGGAACCATGACACAAAGAGGCCCTAAAAAGGACGAGCACTGCAACAAGCCAAGACAACGAAAATGAACAAAGGAACGGATGAACTATTAAGGCAGAACAAAAGCCAAGAAGGCAGCCCATAAAAGAATCAAAGAAGCCAAAAATGCAAGCTCACAGAAGAAACAAGAAGAAGAAGATGCAGCCCACAGAAGACAGATAGAACTCCAGAGGGAGAACACCACCAAGAAAGGAGAGAGGGACAAACAGAGAAGCAGAACGAAGAGCGCAGGTGACGCAACAGCTCCAGCCAATCCTAACCCCCCGGCGCCGATTGTTGTCAACCGCACAAGAAAATCCACTAACAAGGCAGTGTGACACTGAGGCCTTTAGAAAATGTGAAAAGCCGCATTGGGTACAGCACCTAAGACCAGTACATGCTAGAGCTGAGGTCACACCTCATGGACCTGAGCAGAAGTGGGCTGAAATGCCAAAGGACCAAATGATGTGAAAACTGTTTCAAACCAAGCCAGATACAGATGGGGATAACCCGGATCATATATATGTCATTTATAAAAAACAGAAGCATGTTGTCGTAGTTTCTGTGGATGAACCTGAGCTGGAAACTAATGGATCCAGGTTTCAAAAAGGACAGAGTCAAGTGAGTTGGATCCCAGGATTTGTTCAGCCTATCTATAGAGAAGCAGGCTTAGAGCTGTGCACCAGCTCTCCAGCCCAGGCAAAACCTGCAGCCCACTGCTCAGAGCTGCCGAGCTCCCCTCCAAAGCCTGGAGAGGACCATGATGAAATCAAATTGGAACTGTGTCGGATTCTAACGTGGGATGTCAATAGATGGTTCGGTCTGACCAGTCCTAATATTACCCAAAAGTACTAGGTAATGAAGCGTGTGTACAGACAAAACACATAGATCTTAGGGTCAAGGCAAAGATCCACATTATTAGATCTAAACTACTAGCAAATACCTTAATACTTATACACATACACCATACACTCACACACACACACACACACCCCCAAAATGTTCTGCAGCTGCTGGATAGTTACCAGTCCCGATTGTAGCTTGAGTTCATGGCTTGAGTTTGCAGCTGGGGATCATAGCTCGTGGCAGCTAACTGGCCAGGAAAGCTGGGCAGGAGGAGGAGCCGGGTCTCTGTCAGGCGCGCACCGATGCCCCTCGATGTTGATAGCAGAACGTTACCCAAAGTCTCTCATCTCACCCTTCTTTTTTATAGGTTTTTAGTTTGGATTCAAAGTCTATAGGTTTTGCTGAGTCACGCTGCCTCTGGGTTTGGTGATTGATCACTGTCAATTGCAGGCATGACTTTCAACCTTGAACCTGGCTTTGATCTTCCTTCTGCTGTTTCTTTTGTCCTTTTCTTTTTAGGGTGGATGCTTCTTACTTTGTTTAGGGCTGCTGTCTAGGTCTTCAGCCATTGATATTTGAACTTTATCTCATCAGGACGGGCTGGTGCTGGAGGTTAATTCTATCACCCATACATACCTCATTCACACATCTAAACTAAACTAATAACATTACAGCATGGCTCGCAAAAATGAAGGCTGCAGCACAAGCCTTGCACAAAATGGAGTAAGCATTTTAAAATGGGTTTTGAATTACAATAGTGCACAGAAGTTACAATGTAGGCAAAATGGCAAGTGTAATGAAATGATGAACAGAAGTTACATTGTAAGTAAAATGGCAAGTGTAATGAAATGGTGAACAGAAGTTACAATGATACAGTGAATAACTAAAAACAATTTCATTCACAATGAGTTCTACAGCTGTTTGGAATTTGGGACAAGTACCAAAAGTAAGAAATATTCATCCTGTAACGTTATAATTTATTTAATTTCTCACAAAAAATAGCTGTATCAGTCTTGCTAATATAATGAATTTCACCAACCTGTTTGTTAAAACCAATAGCTTTGTGATAAGGCATATGGGTTTTTTAATCCTCTCCATCACAGAGTGTGGGTTTGGCCACTCCTACAGTAAGTAGCATACATGTCAACTTTGTAACAACTTTGTCAGTGATGCAACATAAATAAGAAAACAAACTCCCTTGAATTATATACATCTGAAGCAGCAGTGATTTTGATTGTTTCTTTGTTTGTTTGCAAAGCAGTTCTATTTGTGAGAGTCAAAGACATATGTCACAACAACTAAGCTACTTAATTTATGCAGGAGAGTGTTCAGCAAATGCCTTTTTGACATTGAGCTGTTTTATGAATTCTTTTTTAATATTCACAAAATGAGATGCCTCACCAGATTGGGCAGCTAGACAGCTCAGATAGATTGTGAAAATTAAAGAGCAGGGAAAGTTTGATGTATTGAATATAAGTTTTATTCATGAAAAGTTAGAGACAGTTGGGGGGAAAGTGGCTGTGCAAATGAGTGCAGTTTCAGGGCAGTTTGAGCTTCATCCATCAGTTTGGTTTGTTCCAGTAGCCCATGGGATATATTGTCTGGAAGATGTGGAGCCTCTTATTACATATATACATGCATGTGTCAGTACATCACAAGCATGCTTCTTATGCTCACAAAAAATGTTATATGGTTATATAAAAATGCACTGTTCCTTTCTATCAATTATCTTTAATATTCTGTTACCACCACTTTTATTTCCCCCGGTATTCTGGACGGTCATTGGGGATTAAAAGGGCCAAATCGTCCAATAATTTCACAACTGTAGTGCAGCTATGCGCTGCATGTTGATATACTGCTTGCTGCCACTAGGGGATGGCTGCTGAGGCTGAACTGTTCCAGCTCCTGACTACAGGGTACCCCACCATCAATGGAGCACTGTTGGTCTTGCCATGCATTCTCAGCTGCCTGCAGTCTGAGGAGGTCCAAAGTAGGAATACAGCATTTTGATGGGGCTAGCTTCACAGAAGCAGCGTGCAGGGATATCTGTGTCTGCTCTTGCTTTTCCAGAACAGCCGCAAGAATGGGCATGTTCTGAGCCTAGCTGTGTGCGTCATGTGCAAGAGGATGAGTTCAAGGACTTGTGTGTATGGGGAAAGAGTGTTCAGGAAAGAGAGCTGATAAGGGTTCTTGTTTTGGAGGATGGGTGGGTGCTGGGGATCAGACAAGGTTCTGGCAGCAAAAAGCTCTCAGTATAAATACCCTCATGACACTTAGGATTTTGTTACCATCAATGGTCAAGAAAGGGAGATTCTTTCTTTAAAACTTGTGGCCAGCAATGGTGTATCCCATGTGTCTGTGTCCTGGTTTGGACCATGTTGAGTTTTTCCAACAGCGCTGGCACTCTGGGGGCAAACACACTTCTCTGTGCTGCCCAATTTAGCTGGTGCTGGAACATGACTATTGACATGGAGTCAAACCATCTCAGTGCCTTAATGAATTCTGCTGCCATACAGAATCCATAGCCAGCATTCTGTAGTGAACATGTTAATACTTCATTCTGGGCAGTGAATACCATATAGCCAGTGTACTCAGCTGTCTCCCTGGGGACTCTGCTAAAAACAATATCCCAGCTCAAATCAAATCCTGATGAATTAGAGGCCTTGATGTCTTCAATGTTACTGGATTTCACGATAAGAATAAAAAGAGCAAAATATTATTTCAGAACCTTTTATTGTGGTTCATCTGGGAAATTATCTGGGAGCAGATAATTTAATGCTCTAACTTTAACCAGCAGCAGAGGCTGCAATATGACATGCCAACCTCTTTTTTTCCATGAGAAATGGGTTCTACTTTTTTACTTGAAATTTATAAGCCTGGTTGCCAAAGTGACTTACAATTACTAATGACAGAGGTCAACAACTTATTTCTTAGTGGTAAGGCATACCCGAAAAGTTTGAATTTTAGACAAAATCTGTTTAAGACACATGGGATAAACTGTATACATAGTATGATTTGATTGTCTATATCCCAGGGGGCAGGTCTTCAGCTGGGGTAATTTGGAATAGCACCACAGACTTCAAGGAATAGAACCTAACAATGATGACAGGCTCTGGTAACAAAGTGACATTTACGGAAGAGCTATTCTGGAAAGGGTGCAGCAACAGGAGAGTGACATAGTATAAATTTGCAGGTGTTGCAAGCAGGAGGGAAGAGAACAAAGTGAAACTAGGCCAGGAAATCTAAACGAGAGTTCCCATGGACTTTAAGGATAGGAAGAGTGTGTCTTAAATCAGTAGTAAATGTGAATAACTCATGATTTTAGATATCTGGACCAATCCTTCAGCAGCGGTAAAACAGAAAAGATCAATTGAAGTCAATGCTTATTCTGATTTGCCTTCTCTAATGTTAGGCCCCATTTACTCTAACCACCTCTTCCATGGCCCTTCTACCTTCTAGGGACCTGATCCTTCCATCAGTTGTACAAGGGCAACTCCTACTGACCTCAATGGCTGGGAAGCTACACTATCTCTCTTCTTTTCATCAGCACGACTTCTGTACAAAGAGTATTCCATCATCCACTGGCCAGCTTCACAAATTCTCTGCTTCTCCTGCTCCCATCACTGTCACTCAGCCATGCTATTTCCAACCCGCACAAGCGCTAAAGAGTTGTGTTTTATGAAGTGCAAAGTAACAAAAAGTGCATTTCAATGTGGAAATTGCAAATGGAACATGTTCCATTTTAATTACAAAATTCTCCATCAATTCTCCTTCAATTTATGGTTGTTATCCAGACCATAATTGAGCCCAATGGTATTCTAAGATGCAGCTGGTAACAAAAGACTGAATGGAGTGAGTTAGAACTAAATACAGTTTGTGATCAAAATTACCCCTAGGCTTAATGTGTACTATTTTCCTCATGTCTCATGACAAATAGTAGTGTGAAGTACATTGCCAGACAAGTTTCAGAACCTGAGCTAACTCCATTTTCTTCATGTCAGAAAGTACTGCTAAATCATTGCCATTACCTTCATTCAAGCAGGCCCATGGTGTGGAAACTATACCTATATTATAGAGCTATAATTGAAATTGTAAGGCTAACTGCAGATTGTACAGCATCAAGTCTTCTAGCTGTAAGTGGGAGGTAAAGGAAATGAAACAAATGACTTTAATATACCTGCCGATCTTTTATTTCTGTCTAAAGCTTTCTTAGTCATTAAATAGTCCATAATAGAGAACATTTTAATTTACTGGCTTTATTCGTAGTTTTGACGTAATGTGCTGTGTTCCGAGAAAATCTTTGATATAAATATTCTCTTCTCCATCCTTAACATCCTGTGGCACAAAAGCAAAGTCAAGAAGATCATTTCATAGCAGAGAAGTATTTTAATTTTGACAATGAAATGCAGGAAAGCCTGTTTTGGCTTTCAGTGAATTTTATTTACAAGGTTTAAACATCAGCTAAGACAAGAGGGAAATAGGAAGGTACATCGGATATAGTGTTTAACCTAGACCTCACTATTTTACCAGTGTTCAAGACAGCATATGGAATCTGCTCCTTTGGAAAGCTTTTTAATAATTCAGACAGTACTGAGTATAAATCAAATGCAATATACAGATGCAGGAGTTTTGCAAAACTGCTATATCAGCGTAAAGGCTTGGCAAATGGATTTTTTGCCTGGGCTGGTGCATTTTTAGGGCAATTTTTCAAAATTGAAATAAACCCTGAAGATATCTCATATTCTGATGTGGCTTGGTATTTGACAAGGCCTCATGGCTATGCGTTGATCCTGTTGAATAATCATTGCTTGAGAGGAAAAGTATTTTCCCTCACCCACTCTTAGGGTACGTCCAGACTACCTGCCATATCGGCAGGTAGCAATCGATTTTTTGGGGATAGATATATCGCGTCTCATCTAGACATGATATATCGATCTCCGAATGTGCTCCCGTTGACTCTGGAACTCCATCGGAGCGAGGGGCGGTAGCGGAGTCGACACGGGGAGCCACAGACGTCAATCACGCGCCGTGAGGACCTGAGGTAAATCGATCTAAGATACTTTGACTTCAGCTACGCTATTCACCTCCCCCCCCCCAGTGTAGTTCAGCCCTTACTCAAGGATATAATTCACCCTAGTGCAGAGGGGTGATTTCTGTCTTTCTGTCTGTCTGTCTTTCCACAAATAAGATGCTGATACTCTGCACAGGGTTGAATTTCACCCTTGGGCATAAGCAACTGGATCCTTTTTGTCTTTTCCCACCTTGTTTTTTTTAAATCTTCATGTGTCAATTTTGGCAGGTGAGAACAAAGAAACAACCCACTACTATGGAAAGCAGGAGACGGGGAGAAAAGATTGCTAGTTTCTATTGTTAGCCATGTCACTGCCTCACTGTGTGAGGTTGGACAAGCTCACTGTGCCTGAGTCTGCCCATGTGTATACTGGGGTTAATATGTACCTTACTCAGAGGAATGTCCTGAGGCTAATGATTGTTTGTAGAATCTCAGCTGAAATGTGCTAGGTGAGTGAGAAATGCAATAAATCCCAGACACACTTGTGTTCATTGATAGCTTAATGGCCCACTCTTTCCAATTTTTCAAAGTTTAGTTACTTTTAGTGTTTCCACTTTTAGATTTACATTGTAATACATTTCCTAAGTTCTGTCACCCTCTAAAACAATGAAGTTTGGTATCTGCGATGTAAGGGCTGTAATAGGAGTAATGGAGACACAAATATTCCAGCACTAGTGAGTATTAAACAGAACAATGCATTTGGAAGTCAAAGTATTCTTGGACAGACCAAGGAAGAAAAGGCAGGAAACATAACTGATTCAGGTGGCCATCCAGTATTCCTATACTCATTTGCTTTTAATATCATCTAATTAGGATGCAGCTAAAGGCCATTCTCAATTTTAATTGCAATATAACTTGAGATACTCTGAAGTGGTTTGAGATGTTATATAAATGCAAATAATTATGCTCTGGTTCGACCACAAGTTGTTGGGCTCAGTAAAAGAGTTATTAGATAAATTAATCTAATAATTGCCTGTGTCATAAAGAAGTCAAACTAAGTGATCATAATGGTTAAAATCAATGACCTTAGTGTTATAATATTTAATTGTGATGTAAAAGTCAGGATTTGGTGAGATTATTAAATTAAAGGGCAGTAAATTTAGGCTTCATTTAGGCACAATTCCATGGCACTTATCTGAAAACCCGCTTCTTTGTGCAGCATACAGCAAGACACCTCCTGTGTGGCTGGATGTAGACAAGAACTGCCTTCATCAGATACACTGCCACATTTATTTGGAGCAGCAATGACAATTGACAGACACAAAAGACATTGGAGAGCTTCTCTGGCAGGGGTTTGAAGGTTCCTGGAGAATAATCTAATAAGTCTGAAAGAGGAAACAGATAGAGCAATGCTGGTATGTCCTGCTCTTTCAGTGACAGGGCCTTTACAGGAATCAGCAGTCAGGTCATTCGCAGACCCTAAATATGATCAAATGGAGCTACTCACTGCTGTCTTGCAGCTTGCAGGGAGGCCATGTCTGTGACTCACTTAGGCCTTGTCTACACTATAGGGGTAAGTCGACCTACGTAATGCAACTCTAGCTATGTTAATGACGTAGCTCAAGTTGACATAGCTTAGGTCAACTTACTGCCATGTTTTACCTTATGCTTCTCATTCCGGTGGAGTACCGGAGTCGAAGGCAGAGTGATCTGCTGTCGATTTAGTGGGTCTTCACTGGACCCGCTAAGTTGACCCCCGGTGCATCAAACACAGCAGCGTCAGGTAAGCATAGACATGCCTTCAGACACTGGAGATAGCATCCCAAGAGTTGTCATGGAAAAGAGCTGTGTGCAACTTCAGCAGTGAAACACTGAACCAGCTGCCTTTTACCTACTTTTAGGCATCGCAACTCAAAATTAGGCCCTAAAAGGGAACAAAACTTCCCGGGAACAAAACTTCCCAGTGAACATGAGAATGGTTTAGACTTTTCTTGGCTTGAAATTAATGGCTTCTTCAAACTCTGTGATGTACAAGTTTCCCCATGGTTTTGACCCTATCATTATTTTTTAGTTTTGGGGTTTTAAACTGGATACTCTACAAAATCAGGGAGTGTGAAATGAAAACTAAAATATGTTTAAATGAACATCAACCCTCTTGCCTGAGTTACGTACACCCATAGGGAATTCCCTGTGTTTTAAGGAAGCAGAATGGTCCTACTGACTCCTCAGTGGCTGCGGATGAAACAAAACTGAGTCCTTCAAGCACCAGTGTTAAATGTGTCTTGAGGAACAACTGAATCAGTGACCCTCGGAAACACCTGGACTTGAGCTGTGGAGATTCTGCTGGAATCAGACAGTGGAGAAAGACTGAGGAGGTTCTTACAGCTGGTTCTCTTGCTGTATCAGCAAATTAGCCTTTGAAAGTAAAGATTCAGCAGGAGAGCTCATCTACAGCTATTCTGTGATAGTTTCAGAATCTAGAGAGAGATTGTTCTCCACCATGCATATACAAGGCTTCCTGGTCTGTAATAATCATCCACTTAAGTAGTGAACCCTTAAACTTCGTGGGGTTTTTTTAGAAACTTTAAACTACTTCCCTCCATTTGACAACAAATTCATTTTTCAGTATAATTAAAGTGTCATTTTGATAAATAATTCAATCAGCCTCCTCCCACCTATGAATAGTTTTTCCCTGTAATTGTTCTTATTATGCTGAATTAAAACTATTCAAGAGAGAATAAGAGGTATTTAAGCAACAAAGATGAATAGGCCTTATTTACAATTCTCTTGCAATCCATTAACTGAGATATCAGCGTAATACAAATTTCACTCCTCTGCTCTCAGTTCCTGTTTACTAACTAAATGCTTTGAGTATGTTACATGAGATTTCTGCATATAAATGCTTAATCGGAATTCTATCTACAAAAGACAACTCCATGACACTTCCCCAAGTAGAAGAAAAGAAAATGCTCTTGTCCTTCCCATCATTCATTCAATAAAAAATAAAAAATAAAATTCTCTCAGGTGCAAAGTTTTGAGTTATTTCTGAATGGACTGTGAATCATGAGCTAAATCATTTAATTTTTATGTATCAATTTATTTATTTATAACTGTGACCTAGATAGAGTAGTATTTATGAAAATATGCCTGAGCTAGTTCATAAGAATGGCTATCTTGGGTCAGACCTTCTAGTCCAGTAGCCTCTCTCCCAGCAGCGGCCAGTGCCAGATGCTTCAGAGGGAATGAACAGAATAAGGCAATTTTAAGTAATCCAGCCCACCATCCACTCCCACTATCCACTTGCTACTCCTATTATAGGAGAGTAACTGTGGTATCTCAGAGCCATAGGGTGATGACTGCTGGTGAATATTGACCTTTTATGTACTTCATTGCTTTGAAAAGCATGTTGGAATTCTTTGAGTGACACTAGTAATAGTTAGCACTGTGCATTGTCCTAGTCTTGACAAACAATTATCTCAACATACCCCAATGAAGTAAGGAAGTAATATTCCTATTTTATAGACAATGAATTGGAGGCAGAGATGCTAAAACCAGCACCTAAAGTTTGGTGCCTGTGGAAGTGACCTGCTTTTTGCATAGGTGCCTAAAAGTTGTTTGGACAAATTTGACTCAAGTGACTTGATCAGGGCCACTGTGGAAGTCAGTGGCCAAGTCAGAACTAGAACTAGGAAGGATTTGATACACTAGATCAATAGACCTACATCTGTCAGTCAAGCTCTTGGCACAGCACCTCAACTGATTTCCTTTGGCTGTCAGTCATGCAACCATCCACACCACTCCACACCTTGAGTTTGTGTTGGAAACCTTTTCTCCTGTATCTTGCTTACTGGTCACACATTTTGCCATTAGCTGAAATAGTGAAATGACTCTGTAGAAATACAGCAATGTAAAATAATTCATAAATGAAAGGAGGAATGAACTTGCAACCTTCTTCGCTGCATTAAGCTGCTGTTACAGGCAAACCTTGATGGATGGACGTCAGAACTGCTTTCCTACAAAGAATGTTCTCAGAAGTCAAATAACCCTGTAATAGAAAATGTTTTCACTGGCAAGTGGTGGTGGTTGGGCTTTAAAACACTGTAAAATCGATCATGATCAGAGCCAAGTGAATATTTCATTATGAATATTTTTCTAAAAAGTATAGCACCTATTTTGGTTTATAGAATATCTGTGATCAGATTGTAATTTCCACTGATGTACTCAGTATTCTAGGTTTATTTTTTCCCATTTACTTTAACACTGAATTGGTCACAAGTAGCTCTGAGTTAGCTAATATTCAGTAGAGCCTGGACTGGCACCTTGCAATTCACAGAGGGAGCAGTGTGTCTTTGCACTGCTGTAGTAGCTAGGTAGGACCAAATTATGACTCAGGTACACTTTGGTCCCTGCTTCTACCTTGCTGTCTGAGAAAAGTAAACTGTGCCTGCCCTTTTCCGGTGTGAGCTCTGATCCGTCCAATAAAGCATAAAGCATGATTTCTGTCCCCTCCCTGGATAAGCATGCAAACTCTTTCAGCATGGACATAACTGCAAAGCTAATCTTATATTATACGCATATACACAAATATGCCCTGTGTTAAAGACCTTCATTAAGGTTGCACATTCTGGGATTCAGAAGCTGGGAAAAGTCAGAATGAAGGTTGACTGTTCAACTTTGATTCAGCCACCTTGTGTGTATGCATTGTGAAACAGTCTTTAATTACATGATCACACACTATTATTTCCACGGGAGCCCTGCCTCTCTCAGTGCACAGGATGGATTATACACACTAAATGAGCAGCTCCTGTATATTTTCTTTCTTCCTCATTGTTTTGTTGTCTGACTCCAGGCCTTATTTACTGCAAACTATACAAACCCTGCTCTGTAGAGGGAAGTGTTCATTTTCTCACAGACTTTTCTGCGGTGCTCATCACTACAGTATATGAATGCTCCAAACATTAATGAATATATTTTCACAATACCTATATGAGGTAAGGTATAATATACCCTGTTTACAGATGGGGAAGTGAGGCATGGAGAGATTAGAGTCAAAAGTATCCACCAATTTTGGGTGACCAAATAGAGACACCTAGGACCTGATTTTTAAGACTATATAGCATGTGATAGCAATTTATATAATCAGAGCACAGTTCCTATTGAGTTTATTTTCAGCAGCAAGTGCTCAGCATTTCTGCAAATCAGACCCCAGGGCAGGGGAGAAAATAACAATAATTTCTTACTGGTACAGGGGCCGGCTCCGGCCCCTGGAAGGGGAGAGACCTCAGGTGGAAGGGGTGGGCTGCAGGGGTCAGTCTCCCCCAGCCAGCCCATCTGCACTGCCTGGCTCCTGCTTCCCAAGGCTCTGGGAGCAATTTAAAAGGGCCTGGGGCTCTGACCTCTGCTGCGGTAGCGGCGGCCGGGAGCCTCGGGCCCTTTTAAATTGCTGGCCCCAGGGCAGCTGCCCTTTTGCCATCCCTGTCAGCAGCCTGCCGGTAGGGTCCTTACCAGCAGGGCCGCTGACGGGGTGGGGGAAGGGGCAGCGCTTTAACATGGGCTGCGTATGGACTGGTGCTGGCTTCTTAGTAGTACGCCGTACCGGCCTGTACCAGCCTACTTTCACCCCTGCCCCAGGGTCAAGTCAGGCACCCAGAAAGTGAGGAACACACGAGTGACCATGTGTGAAAAGTTTGCTTTATGTGACTTGACTGGCTTCACACAGGAACTCTGTAGCAGAGGCAGAGAGATCAAATTCCCCAAGGTAACATTCAACTATCTTAACCATGAGACCATCCTTTCTCTTCATTCATCTCCCTGTATCATTCACTACACACCTCCCAACTTCTGCAACAAATGAGGCAGTGCTCCTACAGACAATACCCTCTGTCACTACACAGCCCTGATCGATTCCCTTAGTACCAACCATCCTGTGCACTGAGTGAGGCAGAGGCCCTGGGGTAAAAATAATATGTAATAATATAATTAAAGATCTTATCATAATGCATATGTACAAGAGAGACAGGATACCTGAATTCTGTTTTTTCCTTACTTTTAAGTGCTTGAGTTTGCAAACTTAATCATGTTATTTTACCATAGTTTTTTTTTAATGTAATTTCCTGATTTTTTAAAAATCAATATGAAAAAGAAAAACCAGAAATTTGATCACAGGGCAACATATGGTTCAGCATGATTCATCAGCAGGATTGGAACCTTTAGCTCCCCTGCCACTTGAGCTAATGGAGTAACTGATGCAATACTAGATTGTCATCCTCTATGTGGAGGAGGTTGGGATACTTTGCCAGGGAGTTTACAGGTATTTGCTGACAGAAGAGGAAGGATGAGGCTTAGGTATCTTGAATGACCCTCTCCCAGTAGTGTCTCTTCCACACACTTGACTTCTCACCCACTCCATTGTCCTCATCTAGCCTTCCACACCTCAGGCTTCTCATTCCAGTTCCAGATTCCATGTCCAGCAAGTCCTAGTCTCACCACTCTGGCCTCTCCTTTCCAGTCCCCGAGTCCCTTTTCAGACTCTTTGCCCACTCATTCACAGCCCTATATCATCCCTTTGCTGCTTGCCCAGCCATTCCATTTTCTTGCTACACCTCGAATCCTCACCACCTCTGTCTCCTTTCCACCCACTGGCTGCCTGTCCCCCACTCCCCATTTTCCTCATCAGTTTCCAGTCCCAGTTTTCTTGCCCAGCAAGTCCTATTTTCTTCTTCTGCCCACTTGGCAGCCTCCAGTCCAGTTTCCCCCACTCCAGGCTCCTTGTTCAAATCAACTCGCCTCCTCTATTTCCTTTCCTGTGCTCCCTGGGACAGGAAGGCGAGACATTAAGAGCACAAGATAGGCAGGCCTCCTGCTTTTACTTCCTACGGCTGGCCCCAGCCCACAGCAACCCAGAGCTGCAATTGCAGGGAAATTCCTGCTCAGCCCTGGGCTTAGAGCATGCCTAACATGGACTGACTCTTTGGGGAATTTTGCTGCAAAGCTCCAGCAAGTCTCTAATGAGGATGTGCAAACTGCAGGGTTTTTTCCCAAAGACATATAACTTGAGCAGATTTGGGTGGAGTTTCACAGGGATGGCAAAAGGTGCATTCTCAACACAAAAGCCACCCCATACCAAATTTCAAGACAACATGGGGGCAGTAGAGCATCTCAAAGAGCTTGTCCAAATCTTTAAATATAGGGGAAACATCATATTTTTCCTAGCCCCACTCTTGGAAATAGATGAAACATGTTGGCTCAGATTTAAAAAAAAACACCCCAAAACAAAATCATCCTGAAATAGACATACAGCATGTAAAATTTTAGCCCAAACGGTTTGTCTGACAAAGTTATAAGAAAGTGAAAAGAGGGTCTTATAATAGGAAGTATCAGGGCACCCTTAATAATAAATGATGCTCCCAACCCACCTATAAGTTACATGTGCATTTATCAACTGTATTTACACACAGTGGAGTAGATATAATGAGGTGTCTTGTCTGATGTAGTCCCATATTTACATGTACATAGTATATTTAATTCTGTAACTACTGTTTTCATTCTTACTGATTCTTATCTAGCTGTTTCTGGGAAGTTATGCTGAAGATTGGTTGAAAAAATAAAGTAGCTACAATCAGTTTGCTCTGATCAGAAAGACTGTTCAAAATTGCTCTTCTGGGGGGAAAACTTAACTTCAGTAATAGAATGACAGTATGAACCCATAAAAAAAAAAAAAAAAGCCATGCAGTTTCCTCCTGCCAACATCCTCAACTGAATTTGCAAAGCTGATGATATGTTTAAAGGATGGGATATCAATCTTGTACCTGTAACTGTCTCATAAACCGAGTACACTTTTGACAATTTGAATTAATGCAGATGGATTGCAGAAACATGCAGTCTCTGAATCTGGTGAGGCAAGAACTGAAGTGAAGAATATTCTTCACTACTTTCACTTGGATTGATTTCAGACTGCTCAAAGTTCATCTACTGAGGAAAAAATGAATAGATGAATAAGTGGATGTCAGTTAAAACCAGATTGAAACTGTTTTCAATATTGCTGGAACAATTTGTACAGTGAGGGTGCTGAGAGCCATTGAACCAAACTGTAAACTCTGTCTATGATGGAAACCACTTCAAGGTAGGGGGTGCAGGAGCACCCCCAGCATCCCTAATATCAGCACCTATGTAAATAATTGATTTAAATAGTATTTGATTTGAACAAACATAGACACTTAAGGCTCTATGTCCCCTGGCCAGTATTTCAACAATCCACAAAAAAGCAAACCAGAAACCAGTCGTGACACAAGAGCTGGTAGACATTTTTTCTTCAACAGTTTTTTATTAAATATTGCTTCTTTCAACACTCAAACTGCTGTGTATACCCTCCTTTTTTTCTTTTCTGTCTTTTAATTTAAACTAAATTTAGAAATTTTGGGGTTTTCTCATTTCTCTGCTAGAATTAATTTCTGTTTTTCCTTTTTTTCTCTTTTAAACCATTTTTCTTTTGTTAAGCTATGTTTCAAAACTTCCTCCAACTTTCAAAAAGTTAATAGAAAAGGTAAAAGTGAAATGAACAAAATTAAAGATGTAAAGAAAACCCTGGATACTTTTGATTACACTTGGTGGCAAAAAGGAAAATAAATTTCTACATTTTTTTGAAAAAATATTTAATGAAAAATATACAAAATTTGTTCTATTCAAGCCCTGAAAATAGAAACAACACCAATATTTTGAAAATTTTTATGAATTATTTTGCTTTTTTGGCCACCTGTACTTGGCACAAAAAATTAGCTAGTCAAGAAAAAATGAATATTCATGCTCAGTTCCTATATATACTGTAAACAAATTTGTATTTGACTGCCTGCATAGCTTTTCTCAAGTGTTGGGCTTGGTAGGAAATGATTTACCCATCCTACTAGAATTTTTGAGATTTCAATTTTTTTTTTAATCATCTGATGATGAAAATTGCAATGAAAAGTAAAAATTTCAAAACATTTTGTGATCTGACAAACTGAAAAAAATGTTGGTTTGGGTCAATTAGAGCATTTATTTCATTAATATTGAACCATTTCTTTCTGATTTCAACCTTTTTTAGTGTAAATCATTAGTTTTTTTAAATGAAAGTTCATTCTGAAAAGAAAAACTGAAACTTTTCATTTCAAAAATGTCAAAATGGGACATTCTGAACATTTCAAAACTTTTTTCATCTTTTTTTTGAGTTGGGAAGTTAATCAAAATGAAGCCATCCCTGCATGTAGCTTCTGTTTTGACAAATCTGCATTTTTCTGAAAGAAAATAAAAAGGTTTGTTGAAAAGTTCCCAATCATCTCTACTCAGGTGCCAGCTCAACTAGATTCTAGAACACTAGTGCCATTCTTGTAGCAAGATGTGGTGCGTAATAAGTTGCAATCAGTTCTTGTTATAGTTGCTAAGTTGACTTGAAGCTTAACCTAGTGCAGAGCACATTACAATAACCAAATCCTGAAATAAGACGCATAAGCAATAGTAGCAACATATTCCCCTATGAAGAGAATACAGCCTCCTGAGCAGTTGTACATGTCTGAAAAAAGCCGTTCTAGTCAGCACTGCTGTATGAGTGTCTAACACCTCTGAATCTAAAAGGCTCTCTAAATCATGACTCAGCTTACAGGCTGCAGTGGGGCTGATAAAGGCCTCTGCTTCCCCCAATCTACCAATGTCACCTTTGTCTTCCCTAGCCTGGGCTTCAGCAGCCATGTGAGAGCAGCCTCCCCAATCACTAGCAGGCTGTGAGACACATTTAGCTGCACCCTCTGAGATGGAGCAAAAGGAACAGCAAAGCTGGGTGTCATTAGCACACAGAAAAACTTCCTCACTTCCTCTCCCAAAGGGCTTCTTTGTGCATTGAATAGGAGGGGCAACCCACCTGGGGAAGCTCCCCCAAAATATTCTCTGCACTCCCTCCAAGAACAGAAATGATGAATCATGAATTATCCCCTTCATTTGTATGGTTCAAGTATATTTTGTGCAGGTATCTAGATCATCTAGCATATGGGCCTTTCAATCATTATGACTAGATAAATATTTCCTTTTTAGAAAAAATGCATGAAGCTGGGTTGACAGCAGAGTCCCTTCTCCACAATGTAGGAATATCATTGCCAGTTAAGTCTTCTCTCAAAAGAATCCACTGAGAAGATTCCATATCTGATTTCATCTCTATGTCTAGAGGTGAAAGGTTACTTTGGTCTCCATGTCCTTTTATATTTTGTTGTGTCTGCTGGGATGGCCTGTTGAGCTGAGGACCCCTAGGAACTGGACTAAAGATCACAATTTAATATAGCACTTGACTCAACTAACATGTAATACTGACTTTTGGACTCATTGACTTGGGCTGGTTTGAAACCACTGATTTAGAAGTTAAGGGCACTAATCCCACTGAGGCAACTCATCTTCCCTTCTTATAATATATGTGCCTACACTTATTTTACTCTGTACAACAGAGGAGTGAGCTGAGCTAATGTGTTAGCATATTGTACATGACTAGTGTGCATTTTAGAAGTTTGGTAGTGGAATATACTTTCAACAATTCTATTACAGCTATACCTGGCTTAAGTCTTCTCCTTTCTCTCCATGACAGCCCAAATAGGGTCCGCCATTTAAACCTGGTGAATTTGATAAGAGGCCTGTACGGAAAGTTCATCTCAAAGCCTTATTCCTAATAGAATTATAAAAACCTATGAATAGCAATGAGGGGATTGGAGAAGCTAAGCTGCTTGTTCAGAATGTGCATCCATTGTAATGGCAGGCAAGCTTATTAGGGGTCAGTGAGCTGAGGGAGAAAGATGACAAATGGGAAAACATTTGTCACTCAGTTCCATGGGAATTTGTGAAAAGGCAGATTTTTCCGTATATTTTGCTGATTTACCCAGTCATTTAGAAACCCACATAACTGAAAAATAGTTTTTATTGGGGATTCCATTTGCTAACTGGAGAAAGTATTGGTAAACATATATTGATTATTGCACAGTGTAATCAGGTGCCCACCCCACACAAGTCCTGGTGGGGTTAAAGGGCTGGGCAGGCCGATTAACTGTCCAACTGCACCTGAAGAATGAGACAGGGAGCAGGTCACTAACTGTAAATGGGCTCAGGGCAGGAACAGGAGGGGTCTGTATAAAGCCCAGGAGCTGTGAGCAGCAAGGGGTTGGAAGGAAATAGTCTATAGTCACGCTCTGAGAGGAGGAAGCTTGGGCTGGCAAACGCAGGAAGAGGAGTAAGCTAGATAAGTAGGAAAAAGCTCAAAAGCTCAAGGAAACAGCAGCCAGGGGCAGGATGGTATAGACCTTGGCTGCTTGTTATAGAGTTTCTGGGCTGGAACCCACTATAGAGGGTGGGCCTGGGTTTCCCTACCAGCCACTGGGAAGTGGCACAAGGTGTTGGAGATGCCAGCCAGACAGCTGATCCAGAAGGACTTTGACAACCTCAGAAGGAGAGGACCTTAGTGACTGGTCAGATGGCCAATCCACAAACAGGAAGCTTCAGCTCCAGGAGTGAGAGGAGCTGCAGGGTGAAAGAGACAATGGGCAGAGACACCCCCAGAGGAGGGAGGTGCCTAGCAAGAGCTAATCCCCATAGCTGTCAAGAGGACGCACCACCAGCGGTGAATGAATTCTGTGATGCACAGTGTATTAGAAGTGGATTTATTTTTTCTTCTGGAGTAATAGTTCTAGTTTAGCCATCAGGGAAGTGTCTGTAGATGGTGAATCTGAGTCTACTTTCATTTACACTGGTGTAAATCAGGAGCCATTCCACTGAAGTCAGTGAAGTTGCACCATTTACATCTGTGTAAGAGAAAGGAGAGTCAGACCTAATGTATCCCTGCGTGCATGAAAGATATAGCTAATCCATAACCACCTAAGGTATCACGCTTGTCATTATGCTACAGACCATGACTACTGTGAACTTCATGAAGACGAAACATTATATGTGCCGTACATAGCCTAAGTCTGTCTTCAAGCTTCCGAAGGTTGCTGTGCTTCAAGTCCTGTGTCTAATGTAATAAATCCCTGGCCAACTAGAACGCCATGGTTGTCACTAGAGTTAGACGGAGAAAGGTCATTCTTTTTGACAGGATTTTTCACAATATGATTTCATTCCAATCTGGAACAACTCCTCCAGCATTTCAAAATTCTCCAGGAAAGGGAATGGAGCCACAGCTCCAGAGCAGTCCACCTGGACCCTGGAAGTCTGGGCCACTGAGGTCCTGGGATCGTGGAAACTGGGACTCCAGGGCTTCCAGGCTCTTGGTCCCCATCAGCCTGCCAGGCAAGCTGGCAGGAAGCAGGCTGGCAGGCAAGGTTCCATCAGAACTCCATGAAAATGGATGAGCCTCCACAAAGTGTTTTGATTTTGGTGAATCAGCACATTTCAAAACAAAAATGTGTAATCAGAATTTCTCTGATTGTCTCTAGCTGCCGCAGAGTGTGCATTCTCAGAACTCCTCAGCTGCAGTGACAATAGTTGCCTGTGTTGGTGGAGTAGAAGGATTTCGGTCATAACACTTGAGGTGAAGGGGCAGGCTCTTCATTAGCTGTTTAAGAGTGTCGGATCTATGACAATTGTACATTTCCAAGTCCATCCAGTAAAAGAGAGTGGTACAGATATGCACTAGCCTGCTCACTACAGTAATTGTGTAGTCTTTGTACGAATCTATCTCTTCAACTACCATCTTCACAACATATATTATTCATGGAAGACTTTTCAGTTAAGTGCACAATGTGGGGACAAAATTGAACATTATCTCATGTATACATAAACAGGACAATTCTCTGGACAATTGTGCTTATTTTCTTGAGATGCAAAGTTTTAATATGGATCTGATTTCTCAGTCTAAAGAAAATAGGGGGAAACATTTAAGACAAAATAAATTAGATGCAGAATAAATTCACTAGGTTGTGTTTGCTAGAATTGGTCTGTAGTCAAACTTCATTAACGTTACAGTCTCATTAGTAGGTTTACAAATGTAAGCGTTCTAACAACTCTCCAGTGACCTCAGCAAAAGCCAAATACCAAGCAGTGCAGTCAACTTAGAATGAGAGAGTGGTTTCATACTGCAGAAGCAGAGAAGGTATTAAATTCTTTATCGGCTCAATGCACTTGCTGTTGATCAGTGATCGCCTCCAAGGCCTGTTAGGCTTCTTACAATGATAGAATGAATCCACTCATCTAGTTCTATCGCTGAATCTTTTTTGACAGAGAAAAGATAAACCCAAATGCAACTCATAACATTCAAGCAGATAGTACAGCTGCTGCATTTCTTCTCTTGATTCCTGGTTCAATAGAGTGAAATCACCTTTTTACAACTTACATTTCAGAACATACATGGCACAGTTCTGTCAATCCACAATGGTAATCAAGCTGGAGTCGAGTCAAGAGTGGTACCTTTAAACAAAGGAGATGCCTAAGAGACATATGTGTAATGTGTCACTCACTATATGACCTCCCTCCCAATCACTGTGTGCCACAACCTAGAACAATACCATTTTCAGAAATCTTATCCACTGGGGGCCACGGGGGTACTGCATTTAAGATATCCAATACTTGCCAATACTGATTAGCAAGTGCTAGTGTCCACCGATGGATTTGTAGTACAATAATTGTACTTAGCATGCACATAACCTTTCTTATTTAGATCTCAGAGGTGGACTGGACTGGATTAAGGCCAACACTATGATGCCCCCCCCACCCCCTTCCTTGGAGTGTCAGTACCAGAGGGCTCCCTTCCATGTAACCCTCTTCTCCCTACCAGGAGTGGCAATTGCATCTCCTCCACCCTCAGGGTAGCAGAGGTCCTCTCCCCTCCCCACTCCCAAAGGTGCAGGAATGGCAGTAGGGCCCCTTCAGTACTCATTCCAGCATCTCGTGAATAGTCTGTGTTCTGTACTCTTCTCTAGCCACACACAGAGTTCTCTGCTGGGGTGATGTTGGCAGAGGTGCCCAGAGTAATGGGTTCTTGGGGTTAACACCACAATGTGATACAAGGGGCAGTTCTCCTCTCTCAGAACTAGTGATTCAGGCTCTCTGCAGACAACATTGTATTAGTTACCCACCCATCATTTTTTGATCTCTCTCTGCAACCATGAGGGCTAGAGACAAAATAATTATAATGATAAATTGAGATTCTGCTGTATTAATGTGATTGCAGGAGCTGGAGCTCTTGGCATGGGCCTAGAGTATCTTTACCTTAATCCAGCTCTGGTCAGTATGTTTCCTTAGCCTCATTTCACAGATGGATAAAGCAAAGCACAGAGGTTAAAAGGCTTGTTTGCTATCAGACAGCAAGTTGGCAACAAAACCAAAGATTAAACTGAGATCTCCTTAGTCCTAGTCTTGAGTTCTCACCATTGGATCAGACAGCTTCTCAGGATAAATGTGATCCAGATCAATTAAAAATATTGTCTCCTAAAACCAACTCAAATGTTTCTAAACTAAGGTGAAGTTACTCATATTTGAGGACCTTTTGAGAGACTTTGAGGGCCACTTCAGAAGTGTGGGGTCTCAAATGGCTTCTGTTTCTTGAGGGGGAAATTTAAGGATCAAGGAGAGGACATCCTGTTCCCCTCCCCAACACTCTTGTCCTAGAACCCTTCTTAATATCCTAGATTCCATATCCCTTAAACTCTCTCATATTGACCACCTCTGCCCTTCCTGTGAAGATCTGAAGAGCAAGGCCTATCACATAAACAATTACAATTCTTTGCTGTGAAGAAAGGAGAGCAAGTTGAGTAGGAAGAGCTTTCAAAACTTCCATCATTAAGGATTTATTAAAGTTATTCAGTTAGCAGTTTGTTTCAATATTGCTGTCATTTAAACATTAAGGTTCCCTGGAATTAAGATATTAGGCCAAGTGTGGAAAATAGCTGGGGATTTTAGGATACATCAAGAAGAATATGGCTCCATGAAAATAACATTTGGAGTTAATTACAGGACCAATGGGTTAGAACAACAGGCAGCTGCCAACAGTCCCTGGATATTTACTTATTCACGGTGAAATGAAATCCAGTGACTGAGCAGGGAAATGTAACCATAATAGAAAACATGACCAGAATATTCATAGATAAATGTATTTAGCGTTAGAGTCATGCAGAAAATAAAGTACTATCATTTAAGGGGAGTTGGATATGTCTTTTAGGACGCTTTTCTCATTTTACTTTGAGCTACATGATCTTTGTGTAGCAATATGTTTTAATTCAGCACACCCTGCTTATTTTAAAAAAGATATTAAAATAAAAAAAGATGAAATCTAAGGCAAGACAAGGAAAAAGCACCATATTAATATGACCTGTGTGTACAGAGGTCTGGGAATGCATTAGAATATGAATGGGTTCATTTTAATCTATATGCATCTAATATTTAACATTACCCCATCATTGTCAGTAGATATTGCACCATGAGAATTCTGTGCCTACCCAGCATCAAAGAGTAAATTTCCTCTTTTACGAAGGATCAGCACAAGGTTTAGGTGTAGACCCTTCTCAAGTCCTCAAAATAGAACTTAAGTGGCACTAAGTGATGCATAGCCCTTGTATGGACTCTCTGCAAAAGGGTGAATTTCACCTCTAGACTGTAATTGCATTTTTTTTCATTATGTTTATGTGGTTTTCTTTTGAATGGAGTCATTGGGTTTGGGGTCCCCTAAATATCGTTGGGAGCAGGGTAAGTCCCACGTGTTCTAGAATAGGAGACTAGATATGGTTGGCTTTTCTCATAGTATACGCTTAGAACAAGACATGGTCAGAAAATTGATTTTTTTTTCGCCTGTGCAAAAGTTTTTTGTTGAGGCGAAAAAAAATTGTCCTCTGAAAACATTTTGACTTTAAATTTTGAAGGGGGTGGGGGTATGAAAAGCCAGAGATTTCCATGGAAAGGAGACCCATTCCATGAAAAGTCTCATGTAATCGAAAACCCAATTTCCTATCAGAATAGTTTTGACAGAAAATTTTCTGCCAGTTCTACTTTAAAACATAATTTCAACGGATTACAGTCCCCCTTTGGGTAAATGGATACAACTCCCAACCATGTGTGTTAGGGCTCAATTTGGTACAAGTCTTTAGGTATATTGTCTTAACTTTTCATTTTATCCCTAATGTATTCCTCACCACGATTCACAATAACACCCAGTCCAGCCAGCAGTTTCAAACCTGCCATTTGGAAATTAATAACTGAGCCCCACTACAGACATTTTTCCATGCCAAACCTTACATCTGAGCTCTAACTACACATATTAGTATCACATTCTGTTTCTGCTGATATTTAGCAGAAAAACAGTAGATTCGGCCTTTGCCTAATGTGGCTCCTCAAATCTCAGTTTCTATTAGAGCTAATTTTCCAGTGACTTCAGACTGGTTTTGGCCTCTGGGGGGCGGGGCCTGCCCATTATGGGAAAATTGATTTTTAATAGCTACTGTGCATGTTAGTTCTTGCTTCCATCAAGTGCCACTGAATCTCATTCTCCTTAATATACACAATAGTTTGTTTTTTTTTCCCTTTTGGCTGGATTTAAGTCAGAGTTTTATAAGGGAGTCAGACTTTTACAACTATAATCTCTATCAATAGCTGGCATGTCACAACATGAAATGCCCACTGTGAAGTTTCATATTAGTTATAACTCAGGTGACCAGACAGCAAGTGTGAAAAGTCGGGACAGGGCTGGGAGTTAATAGGTTATCTATATAAGACAAAGCCCCTAATATTGAGATGGTCCCAATAAAATTGAGACATCTGATCACCTTGTTATAACCCCCCTATATCTTGGATATTAATTTGCTCACAGAATTACCCCTCTGTGTCTGTTGCCCCTCCCCCTGTCTCCCAAGCTATGTTCGATATTTACAGCACTGTTCATATGAAGAAAGCGATCACAGTCTGCCCATTGTAACCTACATTTTTACAATGGAGTCTCTACTTTCTTAATGAATTAATTAGAAAGGAACCTTTTACTCACGGGCCTATCCAACGTAGAGAAAACTAAAGCAATTCAGTTAACTAATGGTCAAGATTTCAGTAATTCTTGAGAATCAGCATTCAAGGCCTCAGTATGGGGCCATACCACCTTGTGACACTTGGCAACAGTACAGAAAAGCAGTATAGGAATCCATTCTTTTACTTCCTGATGATGGGCCAGATCTTGGCCTCCCAGAGAGAAACCCACAGTAGAGCTTAAGGTACTTGGGAAAACTTTCCAAATTTACATTCATTCTGTGTTTGAGGGTTTATGTGTTAAGAGGTTTAGGTGGTGTTTACTCTCCAACTCCTCATGGAGTGCCCATATACACAGAGATCTGGGAGATCCTTGGGGCTCGAGTGGAGTAGGAGGGAAAACAAAGGTCTCAAAATTTGGAATAGCTGTAAAGAAACACTAAAGGTTTCCTAGTTTTATTAACTTAGTTTTTATCTCAAAGGGGGGGATTAGGACTGGGCAGGGGAGATAGAACAAAATATATTGAATTTACTGCTACATATGCAGTTAGTTACAATATGGACTGCAACATTGTGATCAGTAGTCCAGCTATCTTTCACAAACCCAGGCACTGTTCTGCTAATCTGATGTATTTCAAGTTATGGGGCTTCAATCACAGCCTTGAATCTTGGGTGGCTTTTTATACCCAGGCAGAATGGACATAAAGTGCTACCTTTCTTGACTGGTTGCATTGTACGCCTACTTTGCCTAGGTGAAAAGTATGCAGGAAAATGGAGAATCAAGTCCAGTTAGTTCACATATTCCCGGTAAAACTTAGTGAAATGTTTTATTTTCCTATTCTGGACCAATAGTCATGTAACAGAGACTCCTCCATGCACTGTATTTAATGACTTGGAAGATTTTAATGTTGGTGACACCTAGTCATATCTTATATTCAAGTTATTTCTATGTTCAGGAAAAGCCACTTGAAACAGGTATTTCAAGTTTCTTCCTAGTAAATCAAGTCATTCCGATAAAACTATGTCATTCCTCTGACTGTTTTGCAATGAAAACTTTTACCTATTCTATCCATCTCTGTATCTCTTTGTATAATGTCTGTCACCAGAGTGTCTGGAACCCATGGTATTATTTAATCTTTGATGTTCCGTAGGGAAAGCATCTCCTTTAATGGCATAGGAATAAAATGGATAAATACTAGTGTTCCATTTAGATGCTTCTTGCTTTAGGAGAACTTTAGTCTTCTGTTAACCCAGATCAACTTCAATTTGTAGTTTCAAAGCATACAGTATTGCTGTTCATTATACTATACTAAGGAAAAATGCTTCAAAATCAGACCTCTAACCTATAGTATGTCTCACATAGTATGTGATTGAACTATGTTGTCTGTCCTCAGAGGGGTTGAACAAGTTGTTACAAAGTCAGTGGGCTTAGTCCTTCAAGCTGCTAAATGCCCCCTAAATTCATGTTATCTTTACAAGTCCCAACCACTATTGCTTACCATCTCTCTGGATTTAGTCCATAGGAACTGATTTTGCAAATTTTAATTTGTGTAGGCCATGCTCTGTGAAGAATCTCATTGACTTCAGTCAGACTGTTTGTGTGAGTAAGCACAATGCTTGTGTAGCAGGGTTCGCAGAATGCTGTCCTGTATTTGCATGATGCTGACCTTTCTGATAGTGCCCAATTTAACTTTAAAATTAAACTATCTGGATAAAGCAAAGTAACTTACAATAATTGCTTTCAAATTGAAAAAATGCACAGTTTCAAACTTAACTCCCCAAGCGCTGAACTAAATTAACCTCTGTCTGGTAAATGACAACTGTTGTTTTGTTCTCTTGGAGAGCAATTCCTCCCCATCTACCTCCTGCAAAACCTTGCTTTTTCAATTGCCTGATAGACATGATTTTTTTTTTTATTTTTTTTTTTTTTTGCCAGCACTAGGCTACCACAAGTGTACTACGTTCATGGTCTTGTTCTACTAGTAAGTGGAGACTGTCTACATTCCAGGAAACCTCTCACCCTTTGATTGCACAAACATCACAATCACTTCTAGTGAATAAGTAGCTCTTTGTTCCTATTCCAAAGAAAATATAGACAGCCCTTCAGAGCAGTTCTGCTTTCTCTCCTTTGCACTTCTCTGAGGTATATTTCATATAGTTTCAGTCCCTTAAAAACCAAAATACTTCTGTACTTCCACTCAGGTTGAGAAAGTTAAAATGTTTGATTGGGAAACATAGGATGAGATGGCCAAGGATTTGCTGAAATACAAGAATGTACCACACTCAAAAAAAAAAAAGGGGGGGAAAGGTCAAAAGTGGAGCTGCTTCATTTATTCATTACCAATTTAGTCCATTTTTTTTAGTTCACAAGTTAGTCATGAACCGATCCCAGTTTCCACAAATGCATTTGTTACTCCTAAATGTTCGTAGAGCTGACATTCTCGGGCTATGGATGGTTCACCCTAAGTATTTGTGTATGATTGATCAAAGATCAAAAGATAGGAAGTATGGCAAGAGAGTAACCTGGCTTAACCAGGAAATCTGCAATGATCTAAAACTCAGAAAAGAGTCCTACAAAAAGTGGAAATTCAGTCAAATTACAAAGGATGAATATAAACAAATGACACAAGTATGTAGGGACAAAATTAGAAAAGCCAAGCCACAAAATGAGATCAAAGTAGCTAGGGACATAAAAGGAAACAAGAAAACATTCTACAAATACATTAGAAGCAAGAGGAAGACCAAGGACAGAGTAGGCCCATTACTCGGTGAGGGGGGAAAGACAATAAAAGAAAATGTGGAAATGGCAGAGGTGCTTAATGCCTTCTTTGTTTCGGTTTTCACCAAGAAAGTTGGTGGCGATTGGACGTCTAACTTAGTGAATGCCAATAAAAATGAGGTAGGATCAGAGACTAAAATAGAGAAGGAACAAGTAAAAACTTACTTAGACAAGTTAGATGTCTTCAGATCACCAGGGGCTGATCACATGCATCCTAGAATACTCAAGGAGTTAATAGAGGAGGTATCTGAGCCTCTAGCTATTATCTTTGGAAAGTCATGGGAGACGGGAGAGATTCCAGAAGACTGGAAAGGGGCAAATATACTGCCCATCTATAAAAAGGGAAATAAGGACAACCTGGGGAATTATAGACCAGTCAGCTTAATTTCTGTACCTGGAAAGATAATGGAGCAAATAATTAGAAGATAATAAGGTGATAAATAACAGTCAGCATGGATTTGTCAAGAACAAATCATGTCAAACCAATCTGATAGCTTTCTTTGACAGGGTAACAAGCCTTGTGGATATGGGAGAAGTGGTAGATGTGGTATATCTTGACTTGAGTAAGGCTTTTGATACCGTCTCACATGATCTTCTCAAAAACAAACTAGGGAAATACAACCTAGATGAAACTACTACAAGGTGGGTGGATAACTGGTTGGAAAATCATTCCAAGAGAGTAATTATCAGTGGTTCACAGCCATGCTGGAAGGGCATACTGATTGGAGTCCCTCAAGGATCGGTTCTGGGTCCAGTTCTGTTCAATAACTTCATCAATGATTTAGATAATAGCATAGAGAGTTTGCGGATGATACCAACCTGGGAGGGGTTGCAAGTGTTTTGAAGGATAGGTTTAAAATTTAAAATGATCTGGACAAACTGGAGAAATGGTCTGAAGTAAATAGGATGAAATTCAATAAGAACAAATGCTAAGCACTCCACAATCAATTGCACACATACAAAATGGGAAATGACTGCCTAGCAAGGAGTACTGTGGAAAGAGATCTGGGGGTTATAGTGGATCATAAGAAAAATATGAGTCAAAAGTTTAATGCTGTTGCAAAAAAGCAAACATAAATCTGGGATGTATTAGCAGGATTACTGTAAGCAAGACACGAAGTATTTATTCCACTGTACTCCACACTGATTAGGCCTAAACTGGAGTATTGGGTCCAGTTCTGGGTGCCACATTTCAGGAAGGATGTGGACAAATCTTGATGAGCGCACGTCCTGCATGGTAGTAGATGACAAAATAATGATCTAAAGTCTTTAGACCAGTATACTACATTATCCATTAGGCGGAGATCACTTAAACATAACTTTGAGATATGTGGCCTTCAGTCTGGCTTGTGAGAGAGAAGAGAGGCTGCGGATACTTGAATCACAACAAGTCTGTCACAGTACGATAAAACGGTCTCTATCTATAGTGAGAGGAAGAAACAAGTATAGTCTCTTCTTTATACTGTAAACTCTGCTATTGTGACGTAGTGTAGACAAGAAGCAATGGGCTTTAAATTCTGCAGCAACGGAGGTTTAGTATTGGAGACGATCTAGTGGAATAGCTTCCATAAATACTGTCAGAGTGGGTTCATAAGCACCTAAAAATAAATTGTCGATAGCGGGAGTTGCCTGGAATCTCCACCACATCGTTGTATTTTTAAGAGCATGGTTGGAGCGAAACACCTGAAGGACTATGGGTCTAGATTATACTCTTCAAGTCCTCTCGTGCGTTGAGTGCAGGGGACTGGACTAGATGACCTCTCGAGGTCCCTTCCAGTTCTATGATTCTGTGAAATAATTACATGATATTGTTTCTATTCAGTGACTGGATCAATGAAATTTTAAACTAGACCAATGAATAAGTAATGATAAAGCACATTTCAGTATGAAATTTGGGATGAGTTTTCATTTGTACAAGACTGTGTGAAACTTAGGAATAATGAACGTTCTCTCAAATACTCATCAGAATACTCAGTGAATAATATGAGCCTGTGAATAAAAACACTTCTATTTAATGTATTCGTGAACCACTTTCATACCATTTGATCAGCTCTGCAGTAATTAAAATCTTGATCTGTTTAATTTAGAATCATAGAATTGCAGAAGTTAGTGATTATCTCATTCTCCGATCATCACAGCACTGTTTTCTACCGTACACGGTCCAGCACCTTAGCTGATCTAGTTTTAAATGTATCAAGCAATGAGACTTCCACCAGCTCCCTAGGGGAGACAACACATATTCAGATTAAATGGTCCTCTTCTTAATTACATCTAATTAATTCTTAAATTTTTATTCTTAGTTATATCCTGTGTAACCACCCTGAACAATTCTTCCCACTACTTGGTGTTCAAACCTTCAAAAACTGTACTTGAAGGTGGCTGTATGTCCAGTACAGAATGTTACGTACCTCTTATCTCATGTTTTTTATCAGTATAGACTGTATATTGTACAAAGGTGGTTGGTATCATTAGCCCTATTTTATAGATGGGGAAATTGAGGCACTGAGTGGTGTTGGACCAAGGACACACAGCAGATCAGTGGCAGAGCTGGAAATAGAACCCTGGTCTCCTGATTCCCAGGCCAGTGCTCTATCCACTAGACAAGACTGCCACCCTACATGCAATACTTAAGGCTTGAATTTGCAAAAGGGAGTTAGATGCCCATATTCCATTGAAATTAAATGAACTCAGGGTCTTAGCTCTTCAAGGCTTCTTTGCAAATTCCAGACTAGTTCCTGAAAGCTTCCATTTATCTGTCCCTTCAGCCCCTTCACTGTGTAATTCTTCTCAGAAACTTTAATTTTAAAAATATATATATTATTATTAGCCAAAGGTGTATGCATTTAATGTAAGTCAGCATTTGGGGGAAAGCTCACTGTGCTAGGTTTCTCTGTAACTTGTGTGAAAACATTTCTGGAAAGAGTCTTTTAAAATTGAACAACAAAGCTCTTTCTTTCACCCTGAAGTGGCATTTCTGCTGTAGTCATTGCTACGATATATATTTCACAATATATCTAAATCCAAATTCCTGGCTCTTTATTTTTGCACTTTGATTCTTTCACCCAATGTACGGAAGTATTTCAATAACATGACTTCTGCACTGATCATAAAAATTCTTGAATTCTTCCAATTAACTGTAAGATAAGCATCATGGAGACCTAGTGAGAGTGACTGAACAGAAGATGTTTTCTCTCTTGCTTCGATAAGTCTTTTATGGGTCAGAGAAGCATTCAGGACTTTGGACAGTTAAGCAAACTAAACTGAAACGTCTCTGCTTTGCCCGTTACTAATTCTGATCCTTTGAATGCAATTGTGTAACTGTACTGAGCACTCCAAAACTCTTTACTAGACTAGTGCTAACAAAACAGCCAGGGAAGAGTCCCTGCAGAAAAGTTGTAGACCAATTAAAAAATCTATCCAAGTTTTATTTTACAAGTCATTTTTAATTGTGACTTGAATACAAATCAGATTATATAAATGATTAACTTTGGTTTGAATCAGCACCATTGTTTATCAAAAGAGTGAGTCTATTGTGATGTCCGCTAGGAACTGAACTGTGACAAGTAACTCATTTCATATGATCCACAGCACACTTGCTGGACAAGAAGTGGCATTCTCAGACATTCAATCAGTGGCTTCAAATATGTGAAGTAAATACAGTGCTGGGAGAAGAACAGGTTTTGGAGATTTTTTTTTTATTAACAAAATCTGTGTGCACAATACTTCGTGTAAAAGGTTAATCCATATGTTTGACAAGTGCTAATGTGCCATTCAGGGCTATGCTACAATTATTGTCAATGAGGTAATTAGCATTCAATTTGAAAGCATTTTAAAACTGTTAAATAGTTAAAAGTTATGGCAAGCCAGACTGGATCACTGGCGCAGCTCTTTCCCAAAAGTCTCTAAGGTTGTATCTGTACTGCAGCTGGGAACATGCTTCCCAGCACCGGTAGACAAACGTGGGTTCGCTCTGTTCTAGTTAGCGCATTAAAATTAGCCGAGGGTAGTGGAGGCAGAAGGTGTACATACCCAGGGGGTCCAGGCAGGTTTGTGCTCAAGCGACTTGCCCAAGCTGCCACCCATGCTACTTACTTGACTTCAGAGAGAGCAGGATTAGGCCAATAGTGAGCACTTTTGAAAATGCATCTTGTTCTTCCCTCACTGGTATTTCTTTGGGCCTTTTGAAGAGGGATAATCATACTTTGGGCTCTGTTTCTTTCTATGCATAGAAGCCTGCTTTATACTGCTTTCGTCTCCTTCACACATACCAGAGGGATGTTGAGACCCTGAAGGACCTTATCCTACTGATGTGATTAGATTTGTCAGTGAACTCCCTTGAGCAAAGGCTGCAGAATCAGGCCCCAAGCACATGAGATACTGTCTAGTTTGTTGCTGTAGTTGTCAAAACCAGATGAGAGATTTGACTTCATACTGAGAAGTCAGAAAAATATGACTTAAGTCTGCACACAATTCTGATCAATGCTAGTGAAACATCATGAAGACACTGCAGAAGAATATCTGTAAGGAGCTTCCATACCCACTGTGTTAGAGCTGGATGAATAATGTAAGCCTTTGTTCATGATCAATGAACAACAAATGCAAAAAGCTCAGCAATATTTCACAATCGATCTATTAGCCAGCTCTACCTTGTCTACAGTTTCTCTCTTTACTCTGTTTAAGGAACTGGTCACATAGCTTAGTGATGTTGTGGTGGTAACTGGCAACTGTCTTCTATGCCCGTGTAACAGTTTGGAGAAGGAATTCCATACCAGATTTACCAACTATACATTGAAGACAGCTGGAAATTTCCTGACTGTCCCTATGGGATAAATTGTGTTACTCCATTGACTCGACCAAGGAAGAATTTGCCTCCCCTCCCCACGTCTGAGAAACCCAGTGAGAAATTAAGGAAAATCTGCAGGACAGTAATAGTGTTCCCTTCAGTGAGGGCCCAATATGCATCAGAAATGGATGGAGTTCTGCACTGCACCTGATTGTTACACTGAAGATAATAGGGTATATTCTTTCCCAATGTGATCATTACATTGTGTGGAAGCATAGTGTCCTGCACATTCAGATCTTTAGAAAAATGTGTTGATGATCTTTAGTTCCAGTGAAAGGTGCCAGACTGACAATCATGAAGAATGAAGACCTTCCCATATGGGAAAGATGCAAAGCTTGGGCAAAGGTAGGCCAAATTTGTTCAGCATCTGTGTGCCTCAACCCTATGCATAAGAGACAACCTCTTGTCTTCAGAAGAAAGGACATGAATTTATAATTCATTTAGTCCTTGTCTTTTCTGCTGAGATTGCTAATTACCATTAACAGTGCTGGTGGTTTATGTTGGGGACACTTTTCCACAAGGAACTGCTCTGAAGCCACCAGGTCATTTCACTTAGACCCCTGGAAGGCCATCAGATAGCAATTTTGTTGCTACCAATCTTGGATGTATTTGAAATGGTGACCTGTTACTCGAAGGGAAAGGTCCATGACCTCCTACCCCTTTACGTGCATTTATGTACCCTAAATGTACTTAAAAATATAAAGGATAAACATGTTTTTTTTTCTGAAAATCTTTCCTTATAATTAGAATTATTTTAACACTCTGGGTTAATCACAACACAAAAGAAATATATCAGTTTTCCCATAGTCACATTGCATTTGAGTGATGTAAATTAAAATGTTTTGACTGAATAGCATGAAGAAGAAAATTGCGTAACTATCACCATATTAAAACAACAAAAAATGCAATTTTCAAAGTACAAACTTTTAAAAAAGAATTTCTGCCTACATGCCACAAAAAATCATCTCTTTTCCTTGCTTGAATTTTTGTACCTAAATAGAAATAATTACCCTCAAGAAATGGGTATTTTCACACAGGCAGTGGAAAAAATCAAATATGCTTGATCTACTGTATGTACATTTAACACCTAAGAGTTCACAACTGACTGAAGAATCAGTTACTGTCACATCCATGAGTAAGATGTGAGTTTTTGAGTGTCTCTTTATTAAATTCATAGACAATTTCAATTACAATTTCAAAACTACATGTGTCTTCCAATGGTAACATTCGTTTTTAATAGTAAATACACTTACTGGGGATAATGTCTTCAAAGAGATTTTTTTCTATTTGAGATTCTACTTTTCATTGATCAGTTTTCGATAGTAGCTAACTTCATTTTTCTGAGATAGCATCTGTAATACTTTGCCTTTACCTTGACTCTTCCGACCCCTCCTCCAGCTACACCTCCTTTATGGAATTTGCAGATATTTTCTACATCTCTGGAGCATGGCCATTTTTACAATGCATGTTCACATGAAACCAAACCAGAAAGGAATTTGTTGATTGTAAGTAGGATTTGGAAGTAGACTATGTAGCAAATAGCTACAACTTATGACACAGAAGGCCCAACAGCATAAAGCTTTAGGTCTCTGGGGTTTTAATAAAAGTTTAGGTTTGGTCAAGGGCTCCTACCTAGAATAAAACAATATATAGGAAACCAATTTTAAAATATTGTAATGAATTTCCAAGTTTTTGTTCTAATTAATTGACATTCACTGCCATGAGTTGGTGTGCACAAAGCAATGCCATATCAATTCCTTAAGAGTTTTGTGATGATATGAAAACTCTGCAGGTGTACAGTGTATGCACATTGTATTTGTATGTATTTTGAAGGAAATAACTTTACTATTGGTCTTTAAACCCTGTCTCATGCATTAAATTCTCTAATTTGGTCATATTGTAGGTAGGCATGATATTGAGCAATCTTAACCTTTTGCTTGTACTGATAAAAAACTTCCAGCATATGCACAGCTCTAGGGGCTAGGTCAGCAGGGCTGGTGCAACCATTTGGGCAATGTAGGCAGTTGCATAGGGCACTAGGATTTGGGGAGCGGCATTTTCTTTGGCAGCAACCACGGCAGCCGGATCTTCAGCTGCTCTGGTCACCACCAGCAGTTAGCCGGAGGGAGCTGGGGCAGGGGAGCGTGGGGAGGTCTGTCTGCAGCAAGTAAGTGGGGGGAGCAGCACGCAGGGGAACTCCCAGCCCCAGCTCACCCCTGCCCCGCCTCCTTCCCGAGCACATCAGCACTGCTTCACTTCTCCCGCCTCCCAGACTTGCGGCGTCTAAGCTGATTGTCGCCACAAGCCTGGGAGGCGGGAGAAGTGAAGCAGCGACAGCGTGCTCGGGGAGGATGCAGGGCAGGGGTGAGCTGCTTCACTTCTCCCACCTCCCAGACTTGCAGTGCCAATCAGCTTAGGCGCCGCAAGCCTAGGAGGCGGGAGACATGAAGCAGCAACAGCGTGCTCGGGGTGGAGGTGGAGCAGGGGTGAGCTGGGATGGGGGCGTGTCTCAGAGAGGAGGGTGGGGGGTGGGGAGCTGCTGCAGAGGGGAAAGCGTCTGGGGGCCGGGGTGCTCAGGGATGGGCGAGGGTGCAAGGTGGAAGTTTTGCCTAAGGCGCGAAACATCCTTGCATCGGACCTGTAGGTCAGCCCCACTAGTTCCATACACAGATCTTCTTCTAATATGCAAGATGCCAGGCAAGCCTTAAGCTGTTTGGGATTGCTGCAGCAATTCAGCAATTGGAGCTGGTGCTGCAGAATCTCCTAGCCAGCTATCCTTGACTACTTGGTGCTGCAGGGTGAGCGACTGACTGCAACAGCAGCAATGGGGCAGGCAAGCCTTAAGCTGCTTGGGGTAGAAATTCAGTAGCTAGCCTCTGGCATTTTGGAGGCAGCAGTCAAAGTTTCTTGGCTGTACTTTTTCCAGCTCTGACTGGAGTAAAATATGATGTCCAGGAATGTCTCCAAGACGCTAGTAAGTCAGAGGAACAGGAAAATATGTGGTGTAGGGCTGGCCTCCCTCCCCTCAAGTCGATCACCCCTTTCAGCCTGCCACAGTAACCAGACATTTTTCCCTGGTGTTCCAGGATGAGCCTTGGACAGTCCTGGTTGTGGTAATTATGTTGAACCCATTGTCTCCAATATGGTTCAGACACACATCCCTCCTCTGAGGGCAGCTCTGACTCCCAAAGATCTGAAACTGTCGGGGTTATCTTTATCCCAGACTTTTCAGGTTCGTTGTCTGACCGCAAGAGAGACAGGCAACTCAGCAAAGTCCAAAACCAAGTTCTCTATTGATGCATGCACACAAGCAACAAAGAACAAGCCCGTTCTCCACAGAGAACCAGAACCAGCCCCCTCCTTTCTTCAATACAGCACAAATTTATATAAGCAAGTTTACATCACAGTTAAAGCATTTAATTGCCTGCGGTTAATTAACAGCACCTGCGGAAGCATTTGATTACAAAATTCATGGCCTTGAGCAGTTCCTGGCGCACAAGCATCTTTCTTATCAGTACTGAGAATTTTTTTATCGGCACTTCCCAAGCTTGAGTGCAAGGTGCGGTTTATCCACCCAGCTCCTGCTTGCTGACTTCATTCACCCACCTTCTGAGCCCCCCTTGTTCATGCATCAAGTGTGTGATCACCTGCTCAGCCTATCTTGTGGGCCTTCGGGCCCACTTTAAAGAATCCTATCTATCAAAACTAAACCAAAAAACCCGCAAACAAATTACACCAAGAAAGTAAAACAACCCTCTCAGAATCTCTGTGCTTCTTCCATCAGTTGTAGGCACTGATCCTGTTCTCCTGGCAGCTCCCTCAGATAGGTGGACTTGTGTAGTAAGGCCTTGCTGGCCATTTTCCCCGCTCCTTCCACTGTTTTTTTCCCCCCCAACTCAGAGAGCCAGCAGACCAGTATGGCCCATAGTGCCAGTCTAATGGGGCCAGTTAATTCTCTATTCACCTAGAGGGACCAGGTTTCTGAGGTCCAGGATGGTATTATTTCTGATCAAAACCAGAGAAAAACCACCCCCCAGAATAGTGAGTGGGGAAGGGAAAGAGAGAGTGTGTGCGCAAAACCCCATAATATCCAACAGCTCGTGGTCAAGGAAATGACCTAGGATATGGGAGTTCTGGATTCCGGCCCTTTCTCTGAGGCAGTGACTTGAACCAAAGTATCCAACAGCCCAGCTGAGCTGAGTCCCCTAACTACCAGGCTATTGGCTATTTTGTGAGGGCAGGGAGGTTCTCTTTCTTTTCATTGAAGATCTTTGAAAAGTCTCAGTTTCATCCTGAGGTGGAAAAGGAAACATTTCTAACACCCAAACACAGGATGGGAAAACCATTTACTGTCAAGCTCTACCTATGACTGCCACTGACTTCTGTGATCTGATTGATTATAAAGGGAGCCACGTGAGTGGATCCCAGGTCAGAATTTGTCCCTTTCTCTGTATGCAATTATAAATGTTTGTAATAACTTTTCAGCTCTCAAAATTCCCAGTAAAGTTTAGCTGTGGCTGACTGAGCTGGAGTTTCTTACAACATTGCAGTGGAGCTGGGTACAAGACCTGTAGGCCTAGTGGTGACTTTAGCTTTCCAAGTGGACTTTAATTCTTCTTTCCGCTCCTTCTCTTGCCCAGGGTAAAACATAACAGATCAGAGTCTCAGCTGGTGTGAGCTGAAGAATCTCCATGGGGGTCAGAGCTGCACCTAGATACAATATTCTCACTCTGTTTGTTACATAAAAAATCAGCCATGGAACTGAAAGAATACTGCATGAATGTCTAAGATGAAATATTTGCAATGACCTATTCATGAAAGTTAGTCAAACAACAATTTGTAAACAAGCTAGGAAATAGTTCTGCACGCCTCTGACAATTTAGCTATCTGCTTGAAAATGTTTTATGAACAAAAGATGTGGCTAATACGTTATTTGTTGTTAATAATGCAGTCAGCTCTGTTTTCTAGTTTACAGTGTTAAGGAGAGGCAAAATCTATAAACTCAGTGCAACAGCTTTGCTGGTAAACCACCTGTAGGGCTGAGAAGCAGCATAGTTTAGTAGAGGGGGCACTGGGTTGTGAGTCAGATCTGGGTTCTATTCCCAACTTTGCCACTGATCTGCTGTGTGACCTGGGTCAAGTCACTTTATCTCTTTGTGCTTCTGTTTCCCCTCCAACCCACAGTCCATCTAGTCCACTAGATTGTGAGCTCTTTGGGGCAGGAGAGCGTGATTGTCTCTTACTACGTGTTTGTGCTGTGCCAGCATAACAAGGTCCTGATTTGGTTGGGGTCTGTAGGTGCTACCATAATGAATGTCAGCCTTAGAGAGGTCACCAGAAATCAAGCAAGTTAAGTTGTTAACAGTGACTTGCTATTCTCTGTTGGAATTGTGATAACATTAAACTCCATCTTATGTTCTTATATCCATTGCATTCTACCAAAATCAATAAGTGGAATACTGTAATCAACAGATATGTCCATGCGTTATGAGTTATATTTTTCCTTACACACTCAACAATCACATACTTTCAGTCAGTATGTCCTTTAGTTAGCATTGAGAATGCTACAAGAGTAAAGTCTTAGAGCATGATATTTTGGCTCCTCTCTGGAAGGCTGGCATTGAACACATACAGGAAGCTGCCTCCATAGACTCAGTAGATTTCTCTCTATGTAAAGGTGCAGTGCATATAAATATAAGATACTTATCATGTATCCCACACTATTCATCACTTGATGGTGCCATGCACTATTTGTGGATTCTCCAAGGAAATGCCTATGGGGGTAAATTGGATAAAGTAAACAACCTTCCCAATAAGAAACCTGTATGACCTGTGTGTCATGGCAGTTGGTCACCAGTGGCCATATCGGAGAAATCAGAGCTGCGTTTGTCTTCTACGGATCATGAACATGTGCTTAACACATCAATCAGCAAATCAAGAAAGAATGTGGGACACAAGAACTGTGGGCCATACACTCAAATATCATAAAGGAGAAAGAGCCAGAAAGACTCAGGAGCATTAAAAATATACTTCCCTTAATGTAAGGTCCAACAGAAAGTGACATAACTTCAGTTACAGAAATTCCTGTAGCATCTTCACAACATTTCAGCTCCCAGCTAAAGTAAAAAGTCCCAGATTTAGAACAGACCTTTCAAATTGAGCTGATCTGAGTCTAGCATCAATATGACAAACACTGCAGCTTCCCTCTGGAACAGAGGAACTCCATCAGCAGCACAGTTTTCCTGAGGTAAAATTACCTCACAGTAAGAGACTAACCAACCCTGCAGAGCACATGGTGCAGCTAGTTCTACTTTTGGAACTAAAAGGAAATTCATAATGTATAGACTTACACCAACCAACCCACTCACTCATCCCCAGGATTTCCCCACTGCTAGAGATGGACCACTCTGTCACAGAGAAATAGCCTTGATGGATGGATTCATTTCTTTAACATAATTGATTTTCTACCACTAGGCATGTCGGATGTTGACCCATGATGATAAGTGTTAAAACACCCACTCTCTAGGTGTAAAATGTGAGAAAGCAGAGAGCTATGATTCGGTCCTTCAGGGAAAACCTTCCCTTCTAAACTTAAATTGATGCACTGTAGGTCAAATATGAAGATTCACCAGAAGATTACTTTGAAGGGAGATTCATCACTTCGAGGAAGTGTATTTTATTACCACCACAAATTTCATAAGGGACTCATTTTGAAATTAGTACTTTCTCTTAAATTACGTTGTTGCTCAGAAACTTCTGTGTGGCTAGAAGGGTTTTCTGTTTTATGAACATATCTGCTATGAACCACACTGCACCCTCCAGCTATACAGAATGATGCTGATGATTAGAGCCTTTAATGATAAGAATTTTAAACTGACGTCTCTAAGACATGCCATGAATAGAAATCACATGGTCCTATTACTTCAGTAGAAATGTTAATTGTAAGTGACACTTCAGTAACTGATTCACAGAAGAATTTGTTTAGATATTCCAGATACAGAGTTACTAGTCAGACTATGTACAGGTATCCAGCCATTTCCCTGTTTGCCATATCCTCCTATCCATTTCTTTTATGCTAAACATTAACTGATTTCTTGGGAAGGCTGACTGTCAGGAAAATTGCAGAAGAGGACCTATTTTGGGAGGAAGCTGTGGAGAATGAGCCATTCTGCCCAAAGGCAGGGGTAACTTGTTTCTAATAGTGGCATAATTTAAGCAGCATGCAGAGAGCTGAAGTTGGATGTCAATACTAAAAATGCTCCTTTTTGGAGTTCCACCATCAGAAATGCAGGATTTCTGGAACTGGCCATATTTTAGAGCAGAGGTCGGCAACCGTTCAGCAGTAGTGTGCTGAGTCTTCATGTATATGCTCTAATTTAAGGCTTCGTGTGCTGGTAATACATTTTAACATTTGTTAGAAGGTCTCGCTATAAGTCTATAATATATAACCAAATTACTGTTATATGTAAAGTAAACAAGGTTTTCAAAATGTTTCAGAAGCTTTATTTAAAATTAAACTAAAATGCAGATCTTATTAGTTTAGTGTGATCCTGGCCCTTCCTTTTCCTTGCTGAGTTTTCCAATGTCTGGTGGTACGTATTTGGATATTCAAGCTGCACACAGGCTTCTGAGTGATCAGTTGATAACTGCCTAGCAGGAGGTCAGTGGCTGGAACCCCAGATCGGCAGCTGAGGTGAGTGGAGCTGCCAACTGGTAGGGCTGAGCAGGGCCAGAAACCTGGTCCCTGTCTGGCAGGGGGCCTGTGCTGGAAACAAGGTGTGTGGGGCTGCAGTGGGGACCCCGGCTGGCAAGGGGCCAGCAGCCGGAACACCAAGCAGCAGCGGGCTGAGCGGCTCAGCCTGCCCAGCTCTGGGGTTTCAGCCACTGGCTTCTGCCAGCCAGGATCTCAGCCCACTGCCAGCCTGGGGTTCCTTCCCCCAGGCCAGCAGCGGGCGCTGAGTGAGACCAGTGGTGGGACCCCGGCTGGCAAGGGGCCAGCAGCGGGAACCCCAGAGCTGCGCTCAGCCCGCCCCAATCAGGGGTTTTGGCTGCCAACTCCTGCCAGCTGGGATCTCAGCCCACTGCCAGCCTGGGGTTCCTTCCCTCAGGCCAGCAGTGAGTGCTGAGTGGGACCCCAGCTGGCAAGGGGCCAGCAGTGGGAACCCCAGAGCGACAGCAGGCTGAGCAGATCAGCCCACTGCCGCTCTGGGGTTTCCACCACTGGCTTCTGCCAGCTGGGGCTCAGCCCGCTGCCAGCCTGGGGGAAGGAACCCCAGGCCAGCAGCGGGTGCTGAGTGGGACTGGCGGTGGGACCCCAGCTGGCAGGAGCCGGTGGTGGAAACCCCAGAGCGGCAGCAGGCTGAGCAGCTCAGCCCACCCTTCGTGCCATCAAAAATCGGCTCACGTTGCCAACCCCTGTTTTAGAGTAATGCAGAAGCACATATATCCTAACCTGAATATTGTAGCTCAAAGGAATTCATGCTTGCTGTAACTGAGCCACTTTGGGATTGGTGAAAACAACAAGGAGTCCAGTGGAACCTTAAAGGCTAACAGATTTATTTGGGCATAAGCTTTCATGAGTAAAAAAACCACTTCTGCAAATACATCGAGTGAAAATGACATATGCAGGCATTATATAATGACACAGGAAGAGAAGGGAGTTACCTCACAAGTGGAGAACCAGTGTTGACAGGGCCAATTCAATTAGGGTGGATGTAGTCCACTGCCAATAATAGATGAGGAGGTGTTAATTCCAGGAGAGGCAAAGCTGCTTTTATAATGAGCCAGCTACTCCCAGTCTCTATTCAATCCCAAGTTAATGGTGTTAAATTTGCAAATGAGTTTTAGTTCTTCTGTTTCTCTTTGAAGTCTATTTCTGCAGTTTTTTTGTTCAAATATCACTACTTTCAAATCTGTTATTGAATGTCCAGGGAGATTGAAGTGTTCTCCTACTGGCTTTTGTATGTTACCATTCCTGATGTCTGATTTGTGTCCATTTATTATTTTAGGTAGGGACTGTCCGGTTTGGCCAATGTACATGATAGAGGGACATTGCTGGCACATGACGGCATATATAACATTAGTAGACCTGCAGGTGAATGAGCCCCTGATGGTGCAGTTGATGTGGTTGGGTCCTCTAAGGGTGTCGCTAGAGCAGATATGCCGACAGAGTAGGCAACGAGGTTTGGTTTCTTGGTTAGTGTTTCTGTAATTGCTTCAGATTGGGGGGCTGTCTGTAAGCGAGGTCTGGCCTGCTTCCCGAGGTCTCTGAGAGTGAGGGATCATTTTCCAGGATAGGTTGTAGATTGTTGATAATGTGCTGGAGAGGTTTTAGGTGGGGGTTGTATGTGATGGCCAGTGGGATTGGTAGAACTTTAAGTATTTCAGTAACCCCTCACTATATTAGGCTGTGTCTACACTGACACTTTCAGCGCTAACACTTTAGCGGTTCAGGGGTGTAAAAAAATCCCCTGAAGGACAAAAGTTTTAGTGCTGAAAAGCGCCAGTATAGACAGCACTAAATCTATCACCTCTTGTTCGTTTTTTTTTTTTTTAATCGCCAGGAGATCTCTCCCCCAGCAATAAAGCGTGTCTACATTGCCCACATTACAGCTGCTGCGGCCACGCTGTAACATGGGCAGTGTAGACATACCCTTAGACTTGGTTGTCGAGATGGGAGCCAAAGATTGGAATGCCTAAAGGGAACTGTGTTTGGCTTCTAGTTAACGAGTGTGGTACAACAGAAGCTCTTTTGTTACTGGCTTGGTGAATTTAATTATAGAACAAACCACCAGTTTTGGTGATTGCCTGGCCTATTTCTTGCAGTCTGTCCTGAATCTGGCTCATGCAGGCACCTATGTACAGCTCTTATTTTAGAACTTTATGATTCTTCATCTTAACTTGTTTTAACTGTGCAGCCACGTACTGAGAAATGTAGTCTCTTATAAGGACCACCATTTTTTTCATTGTACACTTGGACTAAAAAAACTCAGTTTGTTGCTAGGACTGCAAGATATTCTATTTTAATACTCACAATACATATTTTTAATACATGTCCAGCACTGACATCAACACTGATTTATTTAAGAGGCTTGTGTGGATTTTCATATGGGCTATAAGTTGGTGTTGAAACCCCTTTCATTGTGAGATAGTTTTACTCACTTGGGGGAAAAAATGACATTTGCTCTTTATAAAAAGAAATTTGTTTTGAAATGACTTTTCAAGCAGCAACCTATTTCAAGAGATGTATTTGCATTTGGCTGAAGGCTTTCCCGTTCTGTCAACAAAGTTGATTCCATGAACCAGCAGTGATTCGTTCTGCCCCCTCTGGCTATTACAATTAATCTGGTGAGCATTCTGGCTTCCAATAATTAGTGTGCATTGAATGTGAATTTTGAATGATCCTTTAGTGTGGGTTACGTGCATCAGATACACATGAGGCTTGCTCTCAGAACTCTTTTTTCCTTAGTCCATTTGGTGTCCCAGCTTAGCAAATCAGACACGCTGATTTGTGTAAATAATTCAGATGCCTCAGTTTTCATCTTTGGATCTGCAACCCACTTTAGTGGCATAGGCCTAGATTCCCAAAGGTATTGAGGCACCTAAATACCTTTGAGGATCTGGTGTACAGGTCCTGCTGGCTACCATAATCCTTAAATTATTATAGCTGCAAGCTGTTGAGTTTCCCTTATCTAGAGAGGGTTTTAGATTTCCATTTCAGAGAACTAGTATTGAGATAGGGAGCCTTTAGTCCCTTAGTACCTCATATAATTGTGATCCAGGCCTAAAGTCATTTCCATCTGTTCTCTGATTGACACTTGATGAAATTAGTTGGTTAAATCAGTCCTGTTTCAAGTGGGGAAAAGGTTTTCATACCACAACTGGCACCCTTGTTGTCAGGGTCTGTAGAGAAGCCAACAGTAGTAGAATGAATTGCACTCTGACCCTTTGTCTCCAGCTTGGGATTCAGACATCTAGGTAGAATAACGTGCAGGAGGCTGGCCATGTGGCTTGCTGTACGGTGGCTCTGCAGTGAATAAATGCAGTAGGACACCACTAGTCTTCAGAGCAATCGAACCAACAGCTTTCAGTAGTGTTAAATTGACTTTACTTTTCAACTTCTTGTTCCAAATACACCACACACATTCCAGACAGTTTTGTCACTCTTCTGCCAAAAGAGCCCTGTTAGAGAATAGTGTTTAAAAAAGCAACTAACTGTACAGTGGTATAAATGAAACATCCTCCTGGAATCCTTAGAGTATTAGGCCAGGCTGTGGAAGGTCCTGAGCAGACATGCCAAAGGAAGGAAGAGGATTTCTATGCCTTGACACCTTATACGGGGTCCAACACAATGTGACTGGGGAGTACAGTGCATGCTGGAGCAGGCCAGGTGTGGTGGGAAACATACATATCACCTTCTCCAGTGATGGCAAAGTATGTTTTGGGGACTTAAGAATTTTGGCTGAGCCAGTCTGAATTCTTCCTGAGAGTTCCTGCTGCAGCATGGCCCTTCACACAGCTGGAGCTATGAACAGCATCTATCCCCTAAAGAGATGGCTGTAATGCAATTTGGAGATGTGTGAGAAACTGTTTGGTCCTGTCCATAGAGTCTAGGCCTGTTATCAGTCTTAGCTCTAGCAAGTGATAATGCAATCTCTGAATATAGTCAGTTGCTTTTGTAGATGGGCCCATAAAAACTGCTATTTGAAATTGTGTCTTGCACTGGTGAGTTAGACATTAATGCACTGTAGACCTCCTGCATGCTACTGACTTATTTCTTCAGCCATCCAAAATTTTTCATTGCTGCCACAAGCTACCTGTCTAGTTCCATCACACTGACTGATGATCCTACCTCAGGTCGGGCCCCTTGTGCATAGACCACTTTCATCTTGGACTACTGGAAAGAGGACAGGGAATATGCACTGTGGAGCAAGGAGTGTTCAGTTCTCAGACATCACAGCATTGATTTCAAAGTTTGATTTGTCAGTATTAAGGATACTAGTTTTCCTGTCAGTGATAACTTTAGTTGTTCACCCGTCCTGAAAGATGGAGAAAACTGGCTCAAACCACCATCTTTGCAGCTCTTAGCTTCCTTTGGGAGTTAAGACTCTTGTGAGGTTTCTTACCCCTAGCTCACAGGAGGACTGACCCCATATCAGAGCCTAATGGGACAGAAACCCAACATAATGCAGAGCCAACCGCTGCTGCTAATTTCCGTAACTAAAGCTAAGATTTTAATAGCTGCATATTAAATGAAATAGTGACTGCTATTAAAGATGCAGCAACAGTCTGCCTGCCGCCATTCTGGGTCTGACGGAGATCAGTGCAAATGCTGTAGTTAATGAGGGGGAAAAACAAACATTCCATGTGAAGTGACTCTTCAGATGTGGTACATTAATACCTGCTGGGGAACTGCAGCAGGTTCAGTTCTCACCCTGCTCCTACATACACAGTCCAGACATAACCCAGTCCCAGCTTACACTGGCTGGCCCAAGTCAATCATGGATTTTTGAGGTTTTCATACTTCCAAGATAAACTGCCCTGTGGCCCTCATAGATACTGCAACCACATGCAGTATCTGTCACAATGGCTATTGAAGGCAGAGAGGGCTCAGCTGGAAGGAGAACGGGAGGAGGGAGGTTGGTGCCTGCTCTAGGAGAAGAAAGAGTTAAAAACGGAAAGGCTGCTGGGCCCCTGGAGCTTGTGTTGGTAAGGGGCATAGCTTTGTTTTGTGTTATTTTGAGAGTTTTTGTGTCTGCATTAATAAACCATGCTCTGAGAGAAGGGCCTGAAAGAGACTTGGATGGGGGAAACAGGCCAGCAGCATTACAGAGTGCACAGCACAAAGGGCTAACACTCCAAATAAACTGGATAAAACAAATGGGGAGAAAAGTATTGTCAACCTCATTTTAGAGATGGGGAGAACTGAGGCAGAGATTAAATGATTTGCCCCAAGGTCACATAAATATGTGGAGGAAGAGCCAGAAATTGAACTCACAACAGCTAGGTTCCCATCCAGGGCTTCAACCACCTGACTGTCCTTTTCATTTTCAGTATTAATGAGAACCACTGAAATATGAGTATCTGTAGAGATAAATAGTTTAAGGTTACTTATGCAAACTTGCTGCACAGTGGGTAGGGAGGAGGGAAGCATATTTTACATTAATATTATTTAGAAACAGCACAGTCTAAATTAAACCATTAGCATGGTACAGTCCAGCCATTTTTTTTTAAATGGCCCCAAGATTTAAAGGGGTCTTTCATTTTGAGAAATATTTAAGTGTAGTAGTTTTGGAGCAATATCTTCCTTCATGTATGAATCAATCAGCTATAGGCACAGAATCTACTATTTAAACTATAAAGTATTTTTAGGAACAAATTGGATATGTAATAATTTAGTGATTTGATCAAAAATGCAAACTGCTGTCACAAAATGGAGCATTGCTTTTTAAAATGAATATAGGATTATTTTTAAGTGTTAACCTGTGGATCGAGGACAGTCTCCTTTTCTCACTATTCAAATCCCTCCTGAGCACCCATTTCTTCTATGGGACTCACAAGTACTAAACGATATGCATTACCTTTCCAATTTACAAGCAAGGAGATTTATATCCATCTTCAAAATCTCCCACTGTGTGGGCATTTTGCCGGCTATATTTTACTCTTAGCTTGTAAATTGATTAGAAGCAGAGACTGTGCCTTTGCTTCTTTTATAACACGGAGCATATTGTTGGCACATAAGGAAAAAATAAATGTCGGAACAGAAGAAACCTTCCTGTTTTATGAGTCAGGTGCTAGTCCAGTTGTTTTAGCAGTTGTCAGCAGGTGACTGGCCTTACTTACTTACTGGGTATAGCCTCCTCCTGTGGCACACTTAGCTTACCTTCCAGGTAGGTAGATCACTGATTAAATCCAGCCTCCTTGAAGTGTTGAGAAGATTGAAGCCTATGGAGAGTTAGAGGGGGGAAGGAGGATTCCAGGTATGTGGTGCTTGAAAATGACCCAAAGTGGCTCAATAGTGGTTGTGGGTATAGGCTGAGTAGAACTGAAAACTGGCTTGGAGTGTAGGCTGAAAATTCCTGAAACTTGAAGGTAGACTGGCCTTTAGGAAGGAGAGGCTGTGCCTAGCTTGAGACCAGGGTGGAAAGGCTGGAAGGTTGGGGAATACAACCTGAATATGTGGATATTGAAGTAATAGTTAACCTAAAACTGGCAAAGGTACTTTTTCCCACTCAGTTTTCAATAATCTGCTCTACTTTGTGATTAATTCTCCATTTGATGTTTAGAGGGGGAAACAAAAATCTGCCTTCCAGTGGAAACAGCAACTTGGCATTCCATGCTTGATGATGAGTTTCCTTCAGGCATATGTATGTTGATATTCCTCGTCTCATTTTGTATGAACAAAGCTTCCCCAGCAGAAAAGTCTATCCTTCAAAAGCAGCTAGTTGCCTGTAATGAGGTTAAATTTATTGCTTTGACCAGAGTATAAGACCCAGCTGTCATAAATGGATAGGTAAGGTAAGGGTTAAGTTTCTTTTACCTGAAAAGGGTAACCGAACACCTGACCAGAGGACCAATCAGAGAACTGGATTGTTTAAAGTCAGGGGCGGGAATTTGTATACTATACGCGGGGTCTTTGTTGTTTTCTTAGCTATGAGAAAAAGTTCTTCTTCCTAATTCATCTCCTTATATAACTTCTTCTAAAACTCTGTAATACCCAGGAACCGGCAAAGTATATCAGCTATGAGTCATTTGGGGTGTATTTACCTGTATGTATAATTTGTTGTTGTGACTGGTTTAGAATTGGGCTATATTTTAAATCAGCACTGTTTCTTATCTTTCTTAAAAGCCAAAGAGCCTGTATTGAGTTTCTTAAATGCCAAGATGATTAGTTTTATATTTTCTTTTCTTTTTTCTATTAAAGTTTTCTCGTATAACTGTGAAAGTGTCTTTATCCTTAGGAGGCAAAGGGAAAAGCCAGGCTGGTGGCTATTTTCCCTATTGGGTCAGGGAACAGAGCAGACTAAGGGAAAGAGACGACAAATTCTCTGTTTCTGGTGGTACAGGTTTTTCCCTCATTCCTGGAGCAAGGGTGTGGGCAAGCCCAGACTGTGGTATTTTGGGCATCTCCATTGTCCTGAGGGAAGGCAGAAAGCTGGTTTCTTGGGTCACAGCAGCTTAGCCGCGAGCAAGCCTGAATAGGAGGGGGAAGGGGTTTTTCCCTGCTTTAGCATCAGGATTGGGAATCTGGGTGTCCCACCAAGGGGGTTGGGACACCAGATGGGAGGAAGGGGATCAGGCCCCATTGATTACTTGCCTGATCTGGTGGCAGCGAGGAATAATCCAAGCTGGTAGTGGCTTGGGGGAGTTTAGGTAAGCCCCCAAACTTTGGACGAAAAGTCACAGGTTTGGACAGGACCAGACTGGTGGACACTAATCCAGGTCTGGACTGGGACGGCTAGATTACCACATGGTGTGCGCGGATTGGAAGTATAAATCCATAAGCATAAGCTACATTAATTTTTCCTTGCTAGGCATTAGCAGCAGAAGGAAATTGCGGTTTTAAAGGCAGGACAGATAAAAAAAAATTTTCTTTTCCTGCGTTTCAGCAGTTCGCATTTTACTAGGCTCATTAATGAGAGCCATTAAGAGTCATGGGTTGACACATACCTTCTCTTTCAGAGGGCCTTGGAACTAGCATCACACAGTCCCAGGGAGGAGAGATTTGGTTTTACAGACAGGTCAAAAATTTTTTTTCTTTTTCTCTTGGCTGCTCTTAGCATCTTATCTTGTAAGGAAGACAACAGGGTTTTTTACAGGGCTAGAGAGCTTTGAATTTGTTTTTTCTGCTTCAGTTTTTTTTTGCTTGCTGTAAGCAGCTTGAAATTTTTTTTTCCTTGCTGCTACGCAGCTTGCAAAAAAATTTTTTTTTTTTCATCATTACAGAGACACCATTACATCATCTTTTGGTATAACAATGAAAACTTAAAGTACGCCAGCGCAAACTCACACAGGTAAATACAGTAGCTTTGGTTGGTTCAATTGCCATCCCAAAACAGAGCGTAGGACAAATGCTGCAGGCAGGCAGAAAGCCAAGCAATCAGAACACAGACACCAGAGGCAACTCCAACACAAGAAAACAAACCATGAAGTTTCAAAAGAATGAGCAGAAAAAGGAAGAGCCCGGTCTACAAGCCCAAGGTACAACGAAATAAACATAGGAGAAGCTGAACTACTTAAGGCCAACAGCATGCCGAGGAGGCAGCTCAACGAAGAAGATCAAAAGCAAAAAGGCAGATCAGGAGCCCCAAAAAGGCAGATCACGAAGAAAACAACAAGAGAAGAGGCAATTGCACAGAACAGGAGAACTCAAAAGAGAGGCTCACCGCAGCCTGGAATTAGAACGGGCTAAGCAGCAGACCCACAAATCCTAACCCTCCGCCACGCCCATTGTTTTGTTCACGCACGAAATTCCAGCACAAGGCAGGTGAGGAACCCGGAGACCTTCTTATGAAAATTCGAAAGTGGTCTGTATTGGGTACAACATCCCTGAAAAACCAGTACATGTATTAGAGCTGAGGTCACACATCCAGTGACCTTGGCAGATGTGGTGGCTAAAATGCCGAAGGGAACAATATGAATAGATTAAAACTGTTTCAAACCCAAAGCACAGAATCCAGAACTGTGGGATAACCCGGATCACGCCCGCGGCGTTCAGAACCAAATGGAAACCAGGGGGTCCTTTCCGACCACGCTACACGTTGGGAAGCATTGCGACGCCTTGATATCAGGAATCACCAGGTCAAACCTTTGAGAATTGCGCTCACCTCATATGCATTGGAGCAGTTCTGGATGGTGTTCCTGAGGAAATAACACGGGTATTCACACTAGATGGCAAACCCCACAACTTCTCACCGAGGCGGGGAGATGGAGCCAAAATGATGCCGTGGCAAGCAGAGCAAAGAAATCTACTGTAAAGGGGAGTGAAAACCCCAGGAGCCACCCAGCATAAACCCTACAAACCAACGAAGGGCAACCCTAAAAAAAAAAAAAAAAAAAAAATACCCCAACCCCCTACAAACCAAGAAAAGCCGCAGACACCCTACTCCTTCCCACTCAACATTTCCCATGACTTCCTTCAATCCAGTACCCGTTAATCTGCGAAATCTATCACGTTGAAACGGGACATATCAAGGCCAACACTGCCCAAAGGCCAAACTGCCCGAATAACCCCACCCAGGTGCAAGTCATTGCACCCCCAGCGGCCTTAAGACCCCCAGGACCCAGATATCATCTCAAATCCCTTGGAGCAAAGGGAAAAGCTGAGAGAGTGGGCGGAAAGATAGGTTACCCGTGGAGAGACACGGGAGCCAGTGTCAGCTATCCGACCAATCCTTCGTCGATCCCAAAAACCTCCATCCCCAACCCCAGGGGGGGCGCAAAGTGACCATTTACCTTTCATGTCACAAGCTGTGACTGCCTACGCTAACTGCCTTCCCAGTACAAGAGCTGGTCGTGAATGTGGACTTTTGCAGTCTATTGACAATTATCCCATCCCATGCTACTGGAGAAGACTGGCCAATCAAGTTAAGCAGTCCCAGAGAGAAGGAATGGTTACACCGCAGCAAACCAGACAGCATTCCGACCCATTCCTATTCCTGAGCCGTCCACAGGAAGACCTGTCTGGTTACCAGGAGCCAACTGAGGTGTAGTGTGAACCCGTGTCCATGTCAACGGTCGAACCAGCCACAACACCTCAGTCCAGACCCGGAACTGGACAGCAACCAGCACAAGCAAGCGCAACACACCTTCAAACCCCAATGCCAGAAGGACCAACGAGCCTGAACTTGCAGCAAGCAACCAACATAACCAAGAGGCTCAGGCAGAGCCTGAAAATACCAACCAGGTGCACCAAGCCACAGACTCAAAACCCATTCCAATACCTATCACTCCAGAGGGACCAAGCCAAGTCCAGTCTGAGGGAAGAACTGGACGTCCCAGCTTACAAGGGAACAGTTTCCAGACTGACAGAGGAAGGCAGATGACAACCTTCAGACAGCTGGGCGGCGGCAACGGAGCAAACCCACCCGCCTCTCAGCTCTTCTGACCGATCCCGGTATTTGTTATAGAACCAGGACTTTTATACAGGGAAATTCTTCCTGGTGGACGCCAGGAACAAGGGACAACTGCACAAGCGGTTGTGGTTCCAACTAAATACAGGGAAAGCTCTTGAGCTTAGCCCGAATGATCATCCCAGTGGTCATGTGGGGTGAACACAGAACCAAAGACATGTTTGGGGAAGTCTTTCTACTGGGAGGGGAGGCAGAAGTTGGCCGGTCATGTCCAGTTCCTGTGAGGCTGGTGCCAAAGAGTCGGAAAGCCTCAAGATCTGGACCAAGGCCCTTCTCCAGCCACTCCCCATATATTGAGGTCCCATTTAGCGAGTAGCTGTGGATATGCTGGGTCCTTTTCGGAGAGGACACCCAGGGAAGGCAAAGTACGTACTGAACATTTCGTGCGGACTTTGGCCTACCCGATGGCCAGAAGCATGGCTCTGGGTAACACCAGAGCTAAAGCAGTGTGCCAGGCCCTAACGACATTGTCACACAGGTCGGTTGGCCCTACCGAAATCCTACCGAATCCAGGATCTAATTTCCTGCAGGCCCAATGGAGGACTCTGTTGGGAAAATCAATGGGGGTGAATCACCTTGGGTTGCCACCCATACCACATCAAACCATGGCCTCGTGGAAAGGTAATGGAACATTGGGGCATATCCGTTAATTCGATTAATGAAGTACTCCAATGACTGGGACCTGTATTGCAGCAGTTGCTCTTTGCTTACAGGGCTGTACCGCATCCCAGTTTAGGTTTTCTCACCCTTTGAACTGTGATGTACCATGATTAGGGGCCATTATAGTTGGTGAAGTACCAATGGGAGGGATTTACACCTTCGCCAGGGACTAATCATCGGATTTTGTGGAGCAACCTACAAAACCCTCCGCCATTTCTCTACCCTTGAGCTAGAGAAAACCACAGGTAGCAGGGAGAGCAAAAGGCCCTGGTACGTTATAACGATACCAGAGACCGTATCCTGGTCAAGAGAGGAGACCAGGTTATGGTTCTTAAAGGCGCAACAGGTCATAAGATGGAAACATACTGGGAGGGGTTCCGTCCAGCCCTGGGAGTGTTTAACTACTCATAGCATTCCGATTCCTCATCTAAAACCCAAAGTGACCAAATGTTAAATTCTCTCAAGCCCTTTATTCAGAGGACTACAGGTTGTCAGTTTTACAGTCCAGAGCCAGAGGACGCAGAGTTGGCATGAGGCGTCTACTATGACGGCAGAAAGGACGGGGCGTTGGAAGAGAGTAACCTCTCCGGAACGTCTGCACGGGCAACCAATCCAGGAGCTGTGCACCAACTCGCCCATGTGTTCTCAGCCACTCCAGGACTGACTGAACGGGCATACCACTCATCGACAGGTAATGCTCACCCAATTAGAACACCACCCTACCGGGTGGTCCACCCCACGCAACAAGGCCTGCTATACAGCGGGAGATCCAGAACATGCCTACAGATGGGTATATCCCGCTCATCTACCAGTGCATGGCATCTCCGTGGTAGTTCTGGTACCCAACCAATGGGGAATACGCTTTTGTGTGGCACTACGTAAGCTAATCAGGAGTGACTTCGTCCAGACACTATCCAATGCCACGCACTAGAGCTATTTTGGAAAAGTTGGGACGTGCCCAGTCATCTCTACCATAGACTTAACCAAGGGGTACGGCAAGTACCATCTAGACGAACCTGCCAAGGAAAGGTCAGCGTTCCGCCCTGCAGGGGGTATATGGAATTTAATGTACTTCCTTCGGGCTGCGAAATGCACCCGCCACCTTTCAGAGACTGGTAGATGGTCTACTCTGCAGGACTGGGAGAATGCAGTTGCCTACTCGATGATGTGGCCATTTTTTCTGACTCCTGGCCGCACACCTAGAACACCTGGAAAAGTCTTTGGCCGTATCAGGCAGCAGGACTAACTGTTAAGGCCAAAAAGTGTCAAATAGGCCAAAACAGAGTGACTTACCTGGACATCAGGTGGGTCGAGGAACCATACCCCCTACAGGCCAGGTGGATCCAAAAGTGGCCTGCTTCCCAAAGTCAAAGAAACAGGTCCAATCTTTCTTAGGCTTGGCCGGGTATTACAGGCGATTTGTACCAAGCCAAATCGCTGCCACCACTGACCGACTTGACCAAAAAGCCCCAGCCAACTACAGTTAAATGGACTGATGAGTGTCAGGAGCCTTTACCAACTTAAGGCGACGCTCAGTCTGACCCTGTGCTCGGGCCCCCAGACTTGACAAACCATTCCTAGTAACCACCGATGCATCTGAGCGTGTATAGGAGCAGTTCTTATGCAGGAAGGAACGGATCAGAACTCTCCCGTCCGTGTTCCTCAGCAAGAAACGATCGGAGAGGAAAGTCACCTGGTCAGTCAGTGAAGAAGGAATGCTATGACCATTGTGTACGCCTGGAAAAGCTACGCCCATACGTTTGGGGACGGCCGGTTCCAGCTACAAACTGACCATGCTGCGCAAAGTGGCTTCATACAGCCAAAGGCAACAACAAGAAACTTCTTCGTGGAGTCTAGCTACTCAGATTGATTCGAAATTCGACCACATTTCAGGAGCTTCTAACAAAGTGCTGATGCACTCTCCGTGAGAGTTTCCCAGAATACACTAGTAAAACTTTCCTGACAATGTTGAAGTCTTGTACTTTGCATGTTATTTCTATGTGCTGGTGTGGTATTCCTCGTGAGTTTAAAGTTTTAGGTAGAAATCACCTCCAGTGAAAGTTTCTACGTCGGTGATTTGGGGGGTGTCATAAATGGGAGGTAAGGGTTTAAGTTTCTTTTACCTGAAAAGGGTAACGAACACCTGACAGAGGACCATCAAGAGAACTGGATTTGTTAACAGTCAGGGGGGGAGAATTTGTATACTCGGGGTCTTTTTGTGTTTCTTAGCTATGAGGAAACAAGTCTTCTCTAATTTCTCTCCTAATACTTCTTCTAAAACATCTGTAAGTACCCAGGAACCGCAAAGTAATTCAGCTATGATGGTCTTTGGGTGTATTTACCTGTATGTTATTTGTTTGTGCTGGTTTAATTGGGCTATCTTTTAAATCAGACTGTTTCTTTATATTTTCTTATAAGCAAGAGCCTGTATTGAGTTTCTTAATGCAAGATGATGTTTTTATATTTTCTTTCTTTTTTTCTATAAAGTTTCTCGTTAAACCTTGTGAAAGTTCTTTTCCTAGGGAGGCAAGGGGGAACCACCGGCTGTGGGCTATTTTCCTATTTGGGTCCAGGGAAAGAGCAGACTACAGGGAAAGAGACGAAGAATTCTCTGTTCTCTGGTGGTTACAGTTTTTTCTCATTCCTGGAGCAAGGGGGGTGGCAAGAGCCCAGCTGTGGGTATTTTGCATCTCCATTGTCCTGAGGGAAGCAGAAAAGCTGGTTTCTTGGTCACACAGGTTAGCCGCGAGGCAAGCCTGATAAGGAGGGGAAGGGGTTATTTTCCCTGCTTTTAGCATCCAAGGGATTGGGAACTGGGTGTCCCACCAAGGGAGGGTGGGGACACCAGACGGGAGGAAAGGGGGGATCAGGCCCCATAGATTAATTCCTGATCTGGTGCAGCGAGAATATCCAAGCTGGTACGTTGAGCTGGGGGAGTTTCAGGTAAGCCCCAAACTGGACGCAAAAGTCCAGGTTTGGGACAGGACCAGACTGGTGGACACTAAAGTCCAGGTCTGGGACTGGACGGCTAGATTAACCAACCAGCCCAGAACATGCAGCTTTTATTATGGGGAGCCAAAAATTGCAGTGAAGCCTGTGCTGTTTGAAGAGCTGTGGTCTAATTACTAAAGCAATGAGTTTCTGAGTAGTGCATCAGAGAGGAGCAGCCTGTGGAGTGCGAAGTGAGACTCATCAAGAGATTAATGTGGAGAACTATCCCTGTTAGTGAAGGATTCTCCCTTGTGAGTCCCATGTTTCCCTGGCCTTGCTCCTTTTGAGCAACAATAGTCGGCAAAACACTTCAGTGCATTGAATAAGGCAGTAAAATAGGAAGAAAATAGCAGAGAAGTGCTAAACATAGATATTAAGCAGGTGGAAAGCATTGTGTTCTTCTGCTTTCTAAACTGTGCCATCTGGACTCTTGAATTAATGCTTTACAGCTAAGATTCAAAGACTAGCGTAGCACTTGGAAAAGCATTTCCAAGCCCAAGTCCTATTTTATAGAAATTGGGGGGAGAGGGCTCAGATCCTCAAAAGAGTATTAGGCACCTAACTTCCATCTATTTCAATGGCAGTTAATGTGGTATATTGACTTTAAAATCTCAACCGTTTCTTGCGTCCTGCTTGCAGGCAGGGCTCTGTAGGGAAGTGTGGTCTGGAGGTAGTGGCAGTCAGTCTGCAGATGCCCAGCGTAGAGTAAGGTGGGTTGAATTGTGCCTCTTGGTTTTAGGGAGCAGCCTTCCAGCACAAAAGTATTTAACTTCTCGGTGTGTATCATGGAACATAACAGGTAGGACCTAAATACTTTGAGGATCTGAGTTCCACGCATTTAAATGCTTCTCAGAATTTTACCTTGGCCATCTAAATTGAGGCCTCTAAAATTGTATTGAAGCACCCGAATAAGTAACCTGACTCTCTTTTTCAGGAGCAGACAGCAGCTCAGTTGTAATCAATAGTCACTGTTGTGTACCTGGCACTTTTACTGTGTACAAGGCCAGTTTTTCGGGGTGGCGAAATATGGATTTAGGAGTCCAAATGTAAGTACCAGTTTGCAAAGGCTTGACTTACACGTGGAAAATCAATCTGCCTTTCAAGGAAGGAAGATAGCAGGACTCAGAAGGCTGTATGTAGAGCTGAATGGTTTATTGCTGTGCCTAAGTATTAATTTTGCTCTTTTTCATCAGTGGTTGGACTGCATATATATACACCCATGAAAAGAAAATGTCAGTTTCCTCAGTGAGTAGTTTAGGCTGCAGATTGCTCTTAATTATGTGCATGCATTTTGCATCAACTTTTCAAACGGAGTTAAGGCTACATGAAAATTTTCATCTATTTAATAACTCAACAGGTAATTCCTTCAGAGACCATGCCCACAGACTCAACTTTAGTGGTAACAGCAGCAAAGGGATGTTCAGCTTGCACTGCATGCATATATTTTGTCCTTTAAAAAGCCAAGTATGCAGGGCTAGGTTCTCAGCGGTGTCCAGTGTCTGCCAAGTGGGACGAGGGAAATCTGCAAAGGAACCACTTGCTCCTTCCAGATTCCTGGGCTAGTTCTATACTGGCCAGGCACCCATTTAGAGCAACATCAGGGCTGGTTAACTATTCTTTCCCAGGCTTAGGGCTGAATGGGGTGGTGTGGCAATTGGCTTTTCTATAAGAGGCCGTACTGGGTCAGACCAAAGGTCATCTAGCCCAGTATCCTGTCTGCCAACAGTGGCTAATGCCAGGTGCCCAGAGGGAGTGAACCTAACAGGCAGTGATCAAGTGACTCTCTCCTGCCATCCCCGTCTCCATCCTCTGACAAACAGAGGTTAGGGACACATTCCCCTACCCATCTGGCTAATAGCCATTTATGGACTTAACCACCATGAGTTTATCTAGTTCTCTTTTAAACGCTGTTATAGGGTATGGCTACACTCACACTTTACAGCACTGCAGCTTTCGCACTCAGGGTGTGAAAAAACACCCCCCTGAGCGCTGCAAGATACAGCGCTGTAAAGTGTCAGTGTATTAGGGCGGCAGCGCTGGGAGCGTGGCTCCAGCGCTGCACACTATACCCATAGAGGATGAGGTTTACGTGCAGCACTGGGAGAGCTCTCCCCAGCGCTGCCGCTCCGACCACACTCACACTTCAAAGTGCGCGCGCAGCGCCTTGAAATTCCAAGTGTAGCCATACCCATAGTCTTAGCCTTCACACCTCCTCAAGTAAGGAGTTCCACAAGTTTGACTGTGCACTGCATGAAGAAGGACTTTTCTTTTATTTGTTTTAAACCTGCTGCCCATTAATTTCATTTGGTGACCCTAGTCTTGTATTATAGAAAAGTAAAATAACTTTCCTTATCCACTTTCTCCACATCACTCATGATCTCTATGGCAGATGAGGAGATGCAGAAGCTTTGGTGCAGCGGGGCCTGAGCAAAGACAAGAATGTGGCCCATATAGTAAATAGTTTACTTCTCCTCTGTGTTGTTCAGAGACATCAAATGGTGGCTGAGCTATAATGTAGGTGATTGCAGAGAGGATTAAAGGTTCAGTTTTTTTAGTTGTCATAGACAGTACTCAGATGATAACAGTTTATGGTAATATAATTTTGTAAATAAACTCTTGAAGTGAGTGTTTCCAAGTCAAGTCACAAATGTAAATATCAAAAGACTGCTTAAAAGGGTAAACTGTGAGTGGTAAATGGGAGGCTTGTAAAACCATGCCTGTTTGTTCTAAACTCTCAAATTCGTGTTGGAAACCTAAGAGCCCTGACTCTGGTTTGACTACATATGTGCATAGGGTAACACAATAGGGCCCTGCATGAACTACACTTTAAAAGCATTAATTGCTGAGATGCAAACACACATAGGAATAGCTATTACGTCAGTACTAAATGTATTTCCAAAGAGTCGGAAAGCCTCAAGATCTGGCCAAGGCCCCTCTCCAGCCACTCCCCCATAATTGAGGGTCCCATTTCAGCGAGTAGCTGTGGATATTCTGGGTCCTTTTCCGAGAAAGACACCCAGGGGAATACCCGGTCCTGATGAAACTGCTCAAACAACCATCTTTGCAGCTCTTAGGCTTTCCTTGGGAAGATTAGACTCATTGTGAGTTTCTTACCCTAGCTCACAGGCAGGACTGACCCATATCACGAGCCTTAATGGACAGAACCCAAACATAATGCAGAGCAACCGCTGCTTGCTAAGTTCCGTAACTAAAGCTAAGATTTTTAATAGCTTGCATATTAAATGAAAGTAGTTGACTGCCTTATAAAGATGCAGCAAACAGTCTGCCTTGCCGCCATTTCTGGTCTGACTCGGTATCCAGTGCAAATGCGTAGTTAATGGGGGAAAACTGGTGTGATTGATAATACCTGCTGGGGAACTTGCAGAGGTTTCAGCTTCTCACCCTGCTCCTAACTACACAGTCCAGACATACCCAGTCCGCTTCACACTGGCTTGGCGGGGAGTGGCGGGGGCCCAGTCATTTCATGGATTTTTTGGATGGTTTTCATACTTCCAAGATAAACTGGGCCCCTGTGGCCTCATAGATTCTGCAACCACATGCAGTAATTTCTGTCACAATGGCTATTGAAGGCAGAAGAGGCTCAGCTGAAGGAGAACGGCAGGAGGGAGGTTGGTGCCTGCTCTTTAGGAGAAGAAGAGTTAAAAACGGAAAGGTGCATGGGCCCCTGAGGCTTGTGTTGGTAAGTGGGCATAGCTGTTGTGTTTTTTGAGAGTTTTTGTGTCTGCATTAATTAAACCATGCTCTGCGAGAGAGGCCTGAAGAGATTGATGGGGAAAACAGGCCAGCAGCATTACAGAGTGCACAGCACAAAGGGCTAACACTCCATAAAATGGTAAAACAAATGGGACGAGAAAAGTATTGTCAACCTCATTTAGATGGGAACTGAGGCAGAGATTAAAATGATTTGCCCCAAGGTCACATAAAATATGTGGAGGAGAGCCAGAAATTGAACTCACAACAGCTAGGTTCCAATCCAGGGCCTATCAACACCACCTGGACTGTCCTGTTTCATTTTCATGTATTAATGACGAACCACTGAAATATGAGTGTTATCTTAAGAGATAATAGTTTAAGGTTACTTATGCCAAACTTTGCTGCCAGCAGCGGTAGGGAGGAGGGAAGCATATTTTACATTAATTATTCAGAAACAGCACAGTTAAATTAAACATTAGCATGGTACAGTCCAGGCCATTTTTTTAAATGGCCCCAAGATTTAAAGGGGTCTTTCATTTTGGAAATAATTTAATGTAGTAGTTTTGGGACAATATCTTCCTTCATGTATGAATCAATCAGCTATAGGCACAACCGAATCTACTATTTAAACTATAAAGTATTTTTAGGAACAAATGGATATGTAATAATTTAGTGATTTTGATCAAAAATGCAAACTGCTGTCACAAAGGAGCATTGCTTTTTTAAACTGAATATAGGATTTTTTTAATGTGTAACCTGTGGATCGAGGACAGTCTCCTTTCTCACTATTCAAATCCTCTGAGCACCCATTTCTTCTATGACTCACAAGTACTAAACGATATGCATTACCTTCCAATTTACAAGCATCAGGAGATTATATCCATCTTCAATAAATCTCCCGTGTGGCATATTTGCCGGCCTATATTTTATTCTTAGGCTTGCTAAATTGATAGAAGCAGAGACTGTGCCTTGCTCTTTTATAACACGTGAAGCATATTGTTGGCACTAAGAAAAATAAATGCGAACAGAAGAAAGCCTTGCCTGTTTTATGAGTCAGTGCCTAGTCCAGTTGTTTTTAGCAGTTGTCAGCAGGTACTGGCCTTACTACTTACTGGGTATAGCCTCCTCTGTGGCAATCACTTAGGCTCCTTCCAGGAGAGGAAATCACGATGTAAATCCAGCCTCCTTGAGTGTGAGAAGATTGAAGCCTAGGAGAGTTAAGAGGGGGGGAAGGAGGATTCCCAGGTATGTGTAGCTGAAAATGACCAAGTGGCTCAATAGTTTGGTGTGGGTATAGGCTGAGTATAACTGGAAACTGGCTTGGAGTGAGGCTGAAATTCCTGAACTTGGAGGTAGCTGGCTTTTAGGAAGGAGAGGCTGTGCCTAGCTTGAGACCTAGGAGTGAAAGGCTGGACGGTTGGGGAATACAACCTGAATTATGTGGATATTGACGAAGTAATAGTTAACCTAAAACTGGCAAAAGGTACTTGTTTCCCACTTCATTTTCAAATAATCTGCTCTAACTTTGTGATTATTCTCCATTGAATGTTTAAGGGAAAACAAAAAACTGCCTTCAGGCTGGAAACAGCATACTTGGCACCATGCTTGAATGATGGAGTTTCCTTAGGCAATGTATGTTGATATCCTGTCTCATGTTGTATGAACAAAGCTTCCCCACCAGAAAAGTTTCCTTAAAAGCAGCTAGTTTGCCTTGTAATGAGGTTAAATTTATTGCTCTTACCAGAGTATAAGCCCAGCTGTCAAAATGGATAGGTAAGTAAGGTTAAGTTTTCTTTTCCTGAAAGGGTAACCGAACACCCTGACAGAGGACCAATCAGAGAACTGGATTTGTTAAAGTCAGGGGCGGGATTTGATACTCGGGGTCTTTGTTGTTTTCTTAGCTATGAGGAAAAAGTCTTCTTCTAATTCTCTCCTTAATACTTCTTCTAAACATCTGTAATACCCAGGAACCGGCAAAGTATTCAGCATGATGGTCTTTTGGGGGTATTTACCTGTATGTTAATATTGTTGTTGTGCTGGTTTAATTGGCTATATTTTAAATCAGACTGTTTCTTATTTTTCTATAAGCAAGAGCCTGTATTGAGTTTCTTAATGCAAGATGATTGTTTTATATTTTCTTTCTTTTTTTTCTATAAAGTTTTCTCGTTAAACCTGTGAAAGTGTCTTTTTCCTAGGAGGCAAAGGGAAAAGCCAGGCTGTGGCTATTTTCCTATTTGGGTCCAGGGAAAGAGCAGACTACAGGGAAAGAGACGAAGAATTCTCTGTTTCTGTGGTACAGTTTTTCCCTCATTCCTGGAGCAAGGGGGTGGCAAGCCCAGCTGGGGTATTTTGCATCTCCATTGTCCTGAGGGAAGGCAGAAAAGCTGGTTTCTTGGGTCACACAGGTTAGCGCTGAGCAAGCCTGAATAAGGAGGGGAAGGGGTTATTTTCCCTGCTTTAGCATCCAAGGATTGGGAATCTGGGTGTCCCACAAGGGGGTTGGGGACACCAGATGGGAGGAAGGGGGATCAGGCCCCATAGATTAATTCCTGATCTGGTGGCAGCGAGAAATCCAAGCTGGTAGTGAGCTTGGGGGAGTTTCAGGTAAGCCCCCAAACTTTGGACGCAAAAGTCCAGGTTTGGGACAGGACCAGACTGGTGGACACTAAAGTCCAGGTCTGGGACTGGACGGCTAGATTACACATGTGTGCGCGGATTGGGAAGTATAAATCAGACACATAGCTACATTAATTTTTTTTGCTAGGCATTAGCAGGCAGAAAGGAATTGCGGTTTAAAGGGCAGACAGATAAAAAAAAATTTTACTTTTCCTGCGTTTCATCAGCATTCGCATTTACTAGCTCATAAGAGAGCCATTAAGAGTCATGTGGTTGACAATAGCCTTCTCTTTCAGAGGGCCTTGAACTGCATCACACAGTCCCAGGGAGGAGAGATTTGGTTTTTACAGACAGGTCAGCAAAATTTTTTTTCTTTCTCCTTGCTGCTCTTAGCATCTTTATCTTAAGGAGACAGACAAGGGTTTTTACAGGGACTAGAGAGCTTTGAAATTTGTTTTTCTGCTTCAAGTTTTTTTTTTGCTTGCTGTAGCAGCTTGAAATTTTTTTTTCCTTGCTGCTGCAGCTTGCAAAAAATTTTTTTTTTTTCATCATATACAGAGACCCATTACATATCTTTTTGGTATAACAAATGAAACTTAAGTACGCCAGCCAAACTCACACAGGTAAATACAGTAGCTTTGGTTTGTTCAATTGCCATCCCAAAACAGAGGCTAGGACAAAATCTGCAGGCAGGCAGAAAGCCAAGCAATTCAGACAACAGACACCAGAGGCACTCCAACACAGAAAACAAACCATGAGTTTCAAAGAATGAGCAGAAAAAGGAAGAGCCCGGTCTACAAGCCCCAAGGTCAACGAATAAACATAGGAGAAGCTGGAACTACTAAGGCCAACAGATTGCCGAGGAGGCAGCTCAACGAAGGAAGATCAAGAAGCCAAAAAGGCAGATCAAGGAGCCAAAAGGCAGATCCACGAAAGAAAACAACAAGAAAGAGGCAATCACAGAGAGCAGGAGACTACAAAAGAAGAGGCTCACCGCAGCCTGGATTAAGAACGGGCTAAGCAGCAGACCCACAAATCCTAACCCTCCCCGCCCATTGTTGTTCACACGCACAGGAAATTTCCAGCAAAGGCAGGTGAGGACCCGGAGACCTTCTTAGAAAAGTTCGAAAGGGTCTGTATGGGTACAACATCCCTGAAAAACCAGTACTCGTTAGAGCTGAGGTCACACATCCAGTGACCTTTGGCAGATGTGGTGGTAAAATCGCGAAGGGAACAATATGAATAGATTAAAACTGTTTCAAACCCAAAGCACAGAATCCAGACTTGGGATAACCCGGATCACGCCCACGCGGCGTTAGAACCAAATGGAAAACCAGTAGGGGTCCTTTCCCGACCACGCTACTACGTTGGGAAGCATTGCGACGCCTTGATATCAGGAACCAGTTCAAACCTTTGAAGATTGCGCCACCTCATATGCATTGGAGCAGTTCTGGATGGTGTTCCTGAGAAATAACACGGTACTTTCATAGATGGCAAACCCACAACTTCTCACCGAGGCGGGGAGATTGAGCCAAATGGATGGCCGTGGCAGCAGAGCAAGAAATCTACTGTAAAGGGGAGTGAAAACCCCAGGAGCCACCCCAGCATAAACCCTACAAACCTACGAATGGGCAACCCCTAAAAAAAAAAAAAAATACACCCACCTACAAACCAAGAAAGCCGCAACCACCTATCCTTCCCACCTCACATTCCCAGTGACTTCCTTCATCAGTACCCGTTAATCTGCGAAATGCTATCACTGTCTGAAACGGGACATATCAAGGCCAACACTGCCCAAAGGCCAAACTGCCCGAATAACCCCACCCAGGTGCAAGTCATTGCACCCCCAGCGGACCTAAGACCCCCAGGCCCGATATTCTCAAATCCCTTGGAGGCAAAGGGAAAAGCTGAGAGTGGGCGGAAAGAAGGTTACCGCGTGGAGAGACACGGGAGCACAGGTCAGCTATCCGACCAATCCTTCGTCGATCCCAAAAAACCCTCCCATCCAACCCCAAAAGGGGGGGCCCAAATGACCATTTACCTTTCATTTCACAAGCTGTGATGCCTACAGCTGAAACTGCCGTGTCCAGTACAAAGCTGGTCGTATGTGGACTTTTGCATGTTCTATTGCAATATCACCATCCCATGCTACTGGAGAAGACTTGGCCAATCAATTTTAAGCAGTCCCAGAGAGAAGGAATGGTTACACCGCAGCGAACCGACAGCATTCCGACCCATTCCTATTCCTGAGCCGTCCACAGAACCTGTCTGGTTACCAGGAGCAACTGAGGTGGTAGTGTTGACCCGGATCCCATGTCAACGGTTGAACCAGCCACAACACCTCAGTCCCAGACCGGAACTGGACAGCAACCAGCACAAGCAACGCAACACACCTTCAAACCTCCACATGCAGAAGGGACCAACGAGCCTGAACTTGCAGCAACAACGACCATACCAAAGAGGCCTCAGGCAGATGCCTGAAAATACCACCAGTGCCCAAGCCACAGACTTCCAAACCATCCAATTACCTATCACTTCCAGAGGGACCAAGCCAAGTCCCAGTTCTGAGGGAGAACTGGAGTCCCAGCTTCAAGGGACAGTTTCCAGACTGACAAGGAAGGCAGATGATAACCTTCAGACAGCTGGGCGGCGGCAACGGGCAAACCACTCCGCCTCGCAGCTCTTCTGACGATCCCGGTTTGTTTATAGACCAGGACTTTTATACAGGGAAATTTTCTTGTCCTGGTGGGACGCCAGGAACAAGGGGCAATGCACAAGCGGTGGTGGTTCAACTAAAATACAGGGGAAAGCTCTTGAGCTTAGCCCAAATGATCATCCCAGTGGTCATGACTGGGAGTGAAACAGAACCAAAGACCATGTGTTGGGTGAAGTCTTCTACTGGGAGGGAGGGCAAGGAAGTTGGCCGGCTAGTCCAGTCTGTAGCTGGTGCCAAAGAGTCGGAAAGCCTCAAGACTGGACCAAGGCCCTTCCAGCCACTCCCCATATTTGAGCGTCCCATTTTCAGCGAGTAGCTGATGGATTATTCTGGGGTCCTTTCGAGAGGACAACCAGGGAAGCAGTACGTACTGAACATTTCGTGGACTTTGGCCTACCCGATGGCCAGAAGCATGCTCTGGGTAACACCAGAGCTAAAGCAGTGTGCCAGGCCCTAACCGACATTGTCACACAGGGTCGGTTGGCCCTCCGAAATCTACCGATCCAGGATCTAATTTCCTGCAGGCCCAATGCGAGGACTCTGTGGAAATCAATGGGGTGAATCACCTGGGTTGCCAACCCATTAACCACATTCAAAACCATGGCCCCAGTGGAAAGGTTAATGGAACATTGGGGCCATGATTCCGTAATTCGTTAATGAAGTACTCCAATGACTGGGACTGTATTGCAGCAGTGCTCTTTGCTTACGGGCTGTACCGCATCCCAGTTTAGGGTTTCTCACCCTTTGAATGTGATGGTACCATGAGTTAAGGGGCCATTACAGTTGGTGAAGCTACCAAGGAGAGGATTTACACCTTCGCCAGGGACTAACATCTGATTTTGTGGAGCAACCTACAAAACCCTCCGCCATTTCTCTACCCTTGTAGCAGAGAAAACCACAGGTAGCTGCAGGGAGAGCAAAAGGCCTGGTACGTTAAACGATACCAGAGACCGTATCCTCAAGAGAGGAGACCAGGTCTATGGTCTTAAGAGCTGCAACAGGTCATAAGATGGAAACATACGGAGGGGCTATTCAGGCTGCAGAGCCCTGGTGTTAACTACTCATAGCATTCCCGATTCCTCATCTAAAACCCAAGTGTAACCAATGTTAATTCTCTCAAGCACCTTTATTCCAGAGAACCTACAGGTTGTCAGTTTTACAGTCCAGGAGCAGAGGACGCAGAGGGCTGAGGCGTCTACTATGACGGCAGAAAGGACGGCGGCGTGAAGAGAGTAACTTCACGGAACGTCTGCAGGGCAACCCAAATCACAGGAGCTGTGCACAACTTCGCCCATGGTTCTCAGCCAACTCCAGGACTGACTGAACGGGCCATACCATCATCGCAGGATTGCTCACCCAATTAGAACCACCACCTACCGGCGTGTCCCCCCACGCAACAGGCCTGCTATATCAGTCGGGAGATCCAGAACATGCTACAGATGGGATATCCCGCTCATCTACCAGTGCAATGGCATCTCCTTGGTAGTTCTGGTACCAACCAGATGGGGGAATACGCTTTTGTGTGCACTACGTAAGCAAATCACGGGATGACTCGTCCAGATCACTATCCAATGGCCACGCACCGATGAGCTATTGGAAAAGTTGGGACGTGCCCAGTCATCTCTACCATAGACTTAACCAAGGGGTACGGCAAGTACCATCTAGATGAACCTGCCAAGGAAAGGTCAGGTTCGTTCACCCCTGCAGGGGGTATATGAATTTAATATGTACTTCCTTCGGGCTGCGAAATGCACCCGCCACCTTTCAGAGACTGGTAGATGGTCTACTCTGCAGGACTGGGAGAATATGCAGTTGCCTACTCGATGATGTGGCCATTTTTTCTGACTCCTGGCCGCGCACACCTAGAACACCTGGAAAAGTCTTTGGCCGTATCAGGCAGCAGGACTAACTGTTAGGCAAAAAGTGTCAAATAGGCAAAACAGAGTGACTTACCTGGGACATCAGGTGGGTTCGAGGAACCATAACCCCCTACACCGCCAGGTGAGGCTATTCCAAAAGTGGCCTGTCCCAAAGTCAAAGAAAACAGGTCCAATCTTTCTTAGCGTTTGGCCGGGTATTCAGGCGATTTGTACACACTACAGCCAAATCGCTGCCACCACTGACCACTTGACCAAAAAGCCCCAGCCAACTACAGTTAAATGGATGATGAGTGTCAGGAAGCCTTTACCAACTTAAGGCGACGCTCACGTCTGACCCTGTGCTCGGGCCCCCAAGATTGACAAACCATTCCTAGTAACCACCGATGCATCTGAGCGTGGTATAGGAGCAGTTCTTATGCAGGAAGGAACGGATCAGAACTTCCATCTGTCGTGTTCCTCAGCAAGAACTATCGGAGGAGGGAAAGTCACCTGGTCAGTCAGTGAAAAGGAATGCTATGCATTGTGTACGCCTGGAAAGCTACGCCCATACGTTTGGGGACGGCCGGTTCCAGCTACAAATGACCATGGCTGCGCTAAAGTGGCTTCATACAGCCAAAAGGCAACAACAAGAAACTTCTTCGTGGAGTCTAGCTCTCCAGATTTGATTCGAAATTCGACCACATTCAGGAGCTTTCTAACAAAGAGCTGATGCACTCTCCAGTGAGAGTTTCCCAGAATACACTAGTTAAAATTTCCTGACAATGTTGAGTCTTGTACTTTGCATGCTTTTATTTCTATGCTGCTGGTGTGGTATTCCTCTGTTTAGTTTAAAGTTTTAGGTAGAAATCACCTCCAGTGAAAGTTTCTACTGTCGGTGATTTGGGGGCGTGTCATAAATGGATAGGTAAGGTAAGGGTTAAGTTTCTTTTACCTGAAAGGGTAACGAACACCTGACCAGCAGGACCAATCAGAGAACTGGATTTTTTAAGTCAGGGGCGGGAATTTGTATACTCGGCGGTCTTTGTTGTTTTCTTAGCTATGAGAAACAAGTCTTCTTCTAAATTTCTCTCCTAATACTTCTTCTAAAACCTGTAAGTACCCAGGAACCGCAAAGTAATTCAGCTATGATGGTCTTTGGGGTGTATTTACCTGTATGTTAATTGTGTGCTGGTTTAATTGGGCTATCTTTTAAATCAGACTGTTTCTTTATATTTTCTTATAAGCAAGAGCCTGTATTGAGTTTCTTAATGCAAGATGATTGTTTATATTTTCTTTCTTTTTTTCTATAAAGTTTCTCGTTAAACCTTGTGAAAGTTCTTTCCTTAGGGAGGCAAAGGGAAAAGCCAGGCTTGTGGGCTATTTTCCTATTTGGGTCCAGGGAAAGAGCAGACTACAGGGAAGAGACCGAAGAATTCTCTGTTCTCTGGTGGTTACAGTTTTTCCCTCATTCCTGGAGCAAGGGGGGTGGCAGAGCCCAGCTGTGGGATATTTGCATCTCCATTGTCCTGAGGGAAGCAGAAAAGCTGGTTTCTTGGTCACACAGGTAGTTAGCCGGAGGCAAGCCTGAATAAGAGGGGAAGGGGGTTATTTTCCCTGCTTTTAGCATCCAAGGGATTGGGATCTGGGTGTCCCACCAAGGGGAGGGTTCGGACACCAGAGGGAGGAAAGGGGGGATCAGGCCCCATAGATTAATTCCTGATCTAGCCATTGGGCCAGCGGAATATCCAAGCTGGTAGTGAGCTTGGGGGAGTTTCAGGTAAGCCCCCAAACTTTGGACGCAAAAGTCCAGGTTTGGGACAGGACCAGACTGGTGGACACTAAAGTCCAGGTCTGGGACTGGACGGCTAGATTACCACACCAGCCCAGAACATGCAGCTTTTATTATTGGCATGAGCCAAAAATTGCAGTGAAGCCTGTGCCTGTTGAAGAGCTGTGGTCTAATTACTAAAGCAATGAGTTTCTGAGTAGTGCATCAGAGAGGAGCAGCCTGTGGAGTGCGAAGTGAGACTCATCAAGAGATTAATGTGGAGAACTATCCCTGTTAGTGAAGGGATTCTCCTTGTGAGTCCCATGTTTCCCTGGCCTTGCTCCTTTTGAGCAACAATATCGGCAAAACACTTCAGTGCATTGATAAGGCAGTAAAATATGGAAGAAAATAGCAGAGAAGTGCTAACAATGGATATTAAGCCAGGTGGAAAGCATTGTGTTTCTTCTGCTTTCTAAACTGTGCCATCTGGACTCTTGAATTAATGCTTTACAGCTAAGATTCAAAGACTAGCGGTAGCACTTGGAAAAGCATTTCCAAGCCCAAGTCCTATTTTTAGAAATTGGGGGGAGAGGGCTCAGATCCTCAAAAGAGTATTTAGGCACCTAACTTCCATCTATTTCAATGGCAGTTAATGTGGTATATTGACTTTAAAATCTCAACCGTTTCTTGGTCCTGCTTGCAGGCAGGGCTCTGTAGGGAAGTGTGGGTCTGGATGTAGTGGCAGTCAGTCTGCAGATGCCCAGCGTAGAGTAAGGTGGGTTGAATTGTGCCTCTTGGTTTTAGGGAGCAGCCTTCCAGCACAAAAGTATTTAACTTCTCTGTGTGTATCATGGAACATAACAGGTAGGAACCTAAATATCTTTGAGGATCTGAGTTCCAACGCATTTAAATGCTTCTCAGAATTTTACCTTGGCCATCTAAATTGAGGCCTCTAAAATTGTATTGAAGCACCCGAATAAGTAACCTGACTCTCTTTTTCAGGAGCAGACAGCAGCTCCAGTTGTAATCAATAGTCACTGTTGTGTACCTGGCACTTTTACTGTGTACAAGGCCAGTTTTTCGGGTGGCTAAATATGGATTTAGGAGTCCAAATGTAAGTACCCAGTTTGCAAAGGCTTGACTTACACGTGGAAAATCAAATCTGCCTTTCAAGGAAGGAAGATAGCAGGACTCAGAAGGCTGTATGTAGAGCTGAATGGTTATTTTGCTGTGCCTAAGTATTAATTTTGCTCTTTTCATCAGTGGTTTGGACTGCATATATATACACCCATGAAAAGAAAATGTCAGTTTCCTCAGTGAGTAGTTTAGGCTGCAGATTGCTCTTAATTATGTGCATGCATTTTGCATCAACTTTTCAAACGGAGTTAAGGCTACATGAAAATTTTCATCTATTTAATAACTCAACAGGTAATTCCTTCAGAGACCATGCCTCACAGACTTCAACTTTAGTGGTAACAGCAGCAAAGGGATGTTCAGCTTGCACTGCATTGCATATATTTTGTCCTTTAAAAAAGCCAAGTATGCAGGGCTAGGTTCTCAGCGGTGTCCAGTGTCTGCCAAGTGGGACGAGGGGAAATCTGCAAAGGAACCACTTGCTCCTTCCAGATTCCTGGGCTAGTTCTATACTGGCCAGAGCCCCATTTAGAGCAACATCAGGGCTGTGTTAACTATTCTTTCCCAGGCTTAGGGCTGAATGGGGTGGTGTGGCAATTGGCTTTTTCATAAGAATGGCCGTACTGGGTCAGACCAAAGGTTCATCTAGCCCAGTATCCTGTCTGCCAACAGTGGCTAATGCCAGGTGCCCCAGAGGGAGTGAACCTAACAGGCAGTGATCAAGTGATCTCTCTCCTGCCATCCGTCTCCATCCTCTGACAAACAGAGGTTAGGGACACCATTCCTTACCCATCCTGGCTAATCGCTCATTTATGGACTTAACCACCATGAGTTTTATCTAGTTCTCTTTAAACGCTGTTATAGGTATGGCTACACTCACACTTTACAGCACTGCAGCTTTCGCACTCAGGGGTGTGAAAAAACACCCCCTGAGCGCTGCAAGATAACAGCGCTGTAAGTGTCAGTAATTAGGAGGGCAGCCGCTGGGAGCGTGGCTCCAGCGCTGCACACTATACCCATAGAGGATGTGGTTTACGTGCAGCACTGGGAGAGCTCTCTCCCAGCGCTGCCGCTCCGACACCACTCACACTTCAAGTGCTGCAGGGCAGCGCTTTAAATTCCAAGTGTAAAGCCATACCCATAGTCTAGCCTTCACACCTCTCTCTCAAGTAAGGATCCACAAGTTGACTGTGCACTGCATGAAGAAGGACTTTCTTTTATTTGTTTTAAACCTGCTGCCCATTAATTTCATTTGGTGACCCTAGTTCTTGTATTATTAGGAATAAGGAATAAACTTTTCCTTATCCACTTTCTCCACATCACTCATGATCTCTATGGCAGATGAGGAGATGCAGAAGCTTTGGTGCAGCGGGGCCTGAGCAAGACAAGAATGTGGCCCATATAGTAAAATAGTTAATCTCTCCTTTGTGTTGTTGTTCAGAGACATCAAGATGGTGGCTGAGCTATTAATGTAGGTGATTGCAGAGGATTAAAGGTTCAGTTATTTTGTGTCATAGACAGTACTCAGATGATAACAGTTATTGGTATATAATTTTGTAAATAAACTCTTGAAGAGTGTTTCCAAGTCAAGTCACACTGTAAATATCAAAAGACTGCTTAAAAGGGTAAACCTGTGAGTGGTAATGGGACGGCTTGTAAAACCATGCTGTTTGTTCTAAACTCTCAAATTCGTGTTGGAAACCTAAGAGCCCTGACTCTGGTTTGACTACAATATGTGCATAGGGTATACACAATAGGGCTCTGCATGAACTACACTTTAAAAGCATAAATTGCTGAGATGCAAACACACATAGGAATAGCTATACGTCAGTACTACAACTGTATTCTCTCTGACAGCCATGCAATTGCCATTAATTTAATGAGAGAGTAGGAAAGGGAACAATGATGTATTTGGGGAGGCTGAGACATCCAGAATTATTTCAAATGAGATTAACAGCATCACTTTTGAAGTGGTCCAAATGCCTGAGAATTATTATAGTCACGCATGATCTGTCCAGCGGGCAGTCTAATCCGGCTAGCTTTTAATATCCTTGAACACTATTTTGATGTGCACTTCTCTGATGCATGGCATGTGCCAAGACTAGGTAACTGACCATGGCTACAGGGTGTAAAGGTGTGCTAGAGAAATTTCTGCATTTGGTTAGCTGTAACTATGCCACTACACACTCCTGTCTGTTCTATCACCACAAAAGTTGAGGGGCACATTGGCTCAGCGTAGCAAAGCACTGAGCAACTCCTGCTGTGACAAGTACCTTCTGCCCACTGGCTTTAGTACAATAGCAGTGTCTGCACTGGGAAAGTACAGCTCAGATCATAAGAAATAAGATGGCTTATTTGGGTCAAACCAAAGGTCTATCTAGTCCAGTATCCTATCTGCCGACAGTGGCCAAATGCAGGTGCCCAGATGGAATGAACAGACCGGTACATCAAGTGATCCATTCCAGCTTCTGGCAAACAGAGGCCAGGGACAGTCATCCCTGTCATCCTGGCTAATGCATTGATGGACCTAATCCTTCATGAACTACTAGTTTTTTTTGAACCCCTCCGTTATGATACTCTTGGCCTTTCACAACATGCTTCTAGCAAGGAGTTTGACAAGATTGATTGCATGGATGGAAAAAAATACTTCCATTTCTTTGTTTTAAACCTGATGCCTATTAATTTCATTTGGTGATCCCTAGTTCTTGTGTTATGAGACAGAGTAAATAACATTTCCTTGTTTACTTTCTCCACACCAGTCATGATTTTACAGATCTCAATCATATCCTCCCTTAGTCATCTCTTTTCCAAGCTGAAATGTCCCAGTCTTATTAATCTCTCCTCATATGGCAGCTATTTCATACCCCTAATCATTTTTGTTGCCCTTTTCTGAACCTTTTCCATTTCCAATATTTTTTTTGAGATGGGGTGAGCACATCTACATGCAGTATTCAAGATTTGGGTGCTCCATCTTATTTATGGATTTATATAGAGGCAAAATATTTTCTTTCTTGTTATCTATCCCTTTCTTAATGATTCCATACATTCTGTTCGCTTTTTGACTGCCGCTGCACACTGAGTGGAAGTTTTCAGAGAACTATCCACAATGACTCCAATATTTCTTTCTTGAATGGTAACAGCTCATTTAGACCCCAATCATTTTATATGTAGAGTTGGGATTATGTTTTCCAATGTGCATTACTTTGCATTTTGTTGCCCAGTCATCCAGTTTTGAGAGATCCTTTTGTAGCTCTTCGCAGTCTGTCTGGGACTTAACTATCCTGAGTAGTTTTGTATCATCTGCAAATTCTGCCACCTCACTGTTTACCCCTTTTTCCAGATTATTCATGAATATGTTGAATAGGCTATCCCAGTACAGACCCATGGGGGACACCACTATTTACCCATCTCCATTCTGAAAACTAACCATTTATTCCTACCCTTTGTTTCCTATCTTTTAACCAGTTACTGATCCATGAGATCCATGAGAGGACCCTCCTTCTTATCCCATGACAGCTTACTTTGCTTAAGAGCCTTTGGTGAGGGACTTTGTCAAAGGTGTTCTGAAAATCTAAGTACGCTATATCCACTCAATCCCCCTCATCCACAAGCTTGTTGACCCCCTCAAAGAATTCTAGTAGATTGGTGAGGCATGATTTCCCTTTACAAAAACCATCTTGACTTTTCCCCAACAAATTATGTTCATCTATATGTCTGACAATTTTGTTCTTTACTATAGTTTCAACCAGTTTGCCTGTAATTGCCAGGATCACCTCAGGAGCCCTTTTTAAAAGTTGGAGTCACATTAGCTATCCTCCAGTCCTTTGGTACAGAAACTAATTTAAATGATAGGTAACAAACTACAGTTAGTAGTTCTGCAATCACATTTGTGTTCCTGCAGAACTCTTGGGTGAATACCATCTGGTCCTGGTGACTTATTACTATTTAGTTTATCAATTTGTTCCAAAACCTCTTCTAATTACACCTCAATCTGGGACAGTTCTTCAGATTTTCCATTGGGACCTCATGTAATTAACGTGCTTAAATTACTTATAGGTCTTTGTATAGCAGAAAGATCACTTGCATATGCCTATCACAAGCTTGTGCTTTTTCATGAACACTATTTCAGACACGATTAGGCACTTCCAAATTTTTATGCAATAGTTTTAAAGTTGGGTGACTCCATTTTGCATACGCCAAATCTTCAGAAAATAGTAATTTGACAAATACCAGTTGTCCCAGTTTAAGCACAACAGGGCAGGGAGGTAAACTTGTAATTTAACTTGAAAGTGCTAATACTGAGCATTTTATATTCTCTAACCTTCTGCAAACCTCTAATGTGCATATATATGATTTTGTACACAAGAGTCTGTACATAAACTAAGCATTGCATTTTGAGAACTTAGTCCATTTATATCTTACAAATTTGGTTTACTCTAACTTGCATGACAAACTTATAAAGAGGAGAAACTAAGGAACAAAGAGACACCCAATTCCCTTGGAAGCTCAGTAGAAACTGGGAGCCTAATTCCCTTGTTGACTGAGGACTTCCCAGCCTAAATGAAATAGATAATAAAAACATGAAGCACACTTGTTACAAAACCTGTCGAATACTAGTTCTAGGGGTAACTTTGTTCTGGAGTTTAGGCTAATAATCAGCAGAGAAAAATGGAACTTCTAATAGTATAATTGAGGAACTACAGTTGTAATTAATTTCTGTTCTTAACAAATAGTTCCATTGGAATTTCTAGTTCTTTACTGCAAGCATATAGTACTCCAACATCAGTAATCTGTATTTACATTTTAATGACTCAAATTCATTTCCTGTCTCCCTCCTTTTCATTTTTTCCCCCAGTAATGGAGTCAGTAACTTCATATTCAGAATGGATGACCTTCTATCTCACTGGCAATGACTCTAAAATAACACAAGTGTAACAATGAGGTCAGAAGGGGTAAAATACGAGAACCAGTAAAAGCATTGGTGTAAAACAGACGTGGTTTCAACATCATGCAATCTAACACTATAAGAGGACATGGTAAAAAGGCTTTCTCCAGAAGGTCTATATAAGCACTCTTCCTACCACAGATGGAACTGCCCTAGGGCTAGTCCAAAGCTGAGATGTGCTAGTGTTGCCTGAGGCAGGCCTGCACGTGGAGTGGAAGGAAGTGTATTGTCTGAATCATGATATAAGACCTTATGCTTCAGGAATACTGGGGCCAGCCTGGTGCAACTCCGTGGGGGACACTGGGGCCATGACCTTACCCTTCTCTGGGGCTATGGCACTGCGTTCTGAACTCCACCTTCCTGTTCTTCCCAGCAAACACTGACTTCTGCACGGGCAGGGTGGCTGGCCCTCTAAGAAGAACTGGGCCCAGCCTCACCTGTGAATGATCATCTGCCTCCCAGCTGGGGCCAAAAGTCATGTGAGAACTGTTGCTAGATTAGATTGTAAACTGAAGTCAGGGACAGACTTGTTTGTACAGCACTTAATACAGACTAATCTAGCAACAGCAGAGGCTCTATTGTCCACTTTCAAATGCAACTTTAGTATGATGCAAAAAATAAATAATGGAGAAACTAAGACCTGTCTCGGACTTGGTTCATTCAAACACTACTGCTACTTGTATCTCCTACTAGTGCATACAAAAGTATATTTACCTGTGAAAGACATGCTTGAAGTCCTCTAAATATTTAGTGCTATCAATACAACTTCATCTCAATATGATCAAAGTTAAATCTCTTTATGTACCTTTCATTCAAAGTAACACATGACCTAAGCTGGTTTATAGAAATAGTTGGAGGGAAAACTCTATTGAACAGAGTCATATGCATGTGAAATTTCTTCCCTTGTAGCCAGAGCACGGCACTTGGAATCAGAGCATAGCTAGCCTTAGGGATGATGGAGAGTTAAGGCAATCATGAGAGTGCAGTGGAGTGGGCGGGCCTGATAGCCATAGTGACCACTTTCTCTAGGGGAAGATCCTTTTGGGCACCAGGGAAGCATGAGATTGATGCCAGGGAGCCAATGTGTCTGTGGATTGTGGTATTTATTGTTTGTATTACATCAGGAGCCCAGTGTATAATCAGGCCATGAGTTAATGAAAAGTAGTAAATAGACCGAGAATAGATGTCACAACACAAAGGTGTTCCTCTCCATTAGGGTGACCAGATGTCTTGATTTTATAGAGACAGTCTCGATATTTGGGGCTTTTTCTTATATAGACTCCTATTACCCCCCACCCTCATCCCGATTTTTCACACTTTCTGTCTGGTCACCCTACTCTCCATTCCCCTGCCATTTACTAGTGCAGAGTGACTGTGAAGCACTAGCATTATGATGTAATGTGTTTACATCTCCTCACACTACTGTGAATGGCTATGCAAGGGGTAGATCCTGCATATGTAGGTATAAGTATAACTCTGTTAAGCAATGTTTAACGTGTCATCGTACAGTTCAAATGCTACAAGTGGCTTTTAGGTTAGTAGTGTTTACTTATCTCTCATCACGATAATATTCCAAAAATGGACCTTTTCATATTTCAATCTCAGTTACCAAAACACTCTTGCCAGGCAGCAGAAAACCAATTTGTCTTATTACAAACAATGCAAATATCAGTCAGAATCACTAACACAATGGAACAGTTTCCATGCCTTCTGCATACGAAACATTTCCCAATGATGTCTTCACTCAGTCTGTGCTATTTTCTAACTGTGTGATGCATTCTAAGTTGGTCCACTGGAAATTGGTATGACAGTATGCCAAGTTCTTCTGAAATTATGTGGTGGGAGGGTTAAACTTATTCATTTAACACACACTGAGAGAGATGCACAAAATATTGAATAGTCATTCTATTGTGTTAGCCTGTTTAAAGGTTTATACACAGCTGTCAAAATCTGATGAAAATGAGTTGTGCTCATGAAAGTCTGACTGCACCTGCTGTTCCTAGGAGAGAGAGAGACTGCATTTGCACACAAATAGGTTGCCATGCCTCCCATCATCTTCCTCCCTGCCTTCCCCCCCACACTGTTACTGATATTTTTAGTGCAAATAATAGTTGGTGTGCACAAAGGTGGTATTTGTTAGCAAGTGGGTATGTATGTATTTATGTAGCTGTGTTTCTTTTACCCAGCTGTACAAAATTGGTGACTGAAACTTCAAGTCCCTCAGTTAAGTGACAATTGAAGGGGCCCACTTCTGAGACTGTTTAAAGCACAGCAAGTCAGAATGTCAGCACATTTTTGCTATCAGGATAACTCTACATGTAAGAGCTGTAAAAGCTCTTTGAGAAACACAGCTCCATAGCCACACAACACTCAGATACCATACATGTGACTGCCCAGGAATCTTCTTATGAAGTTTTTAGGTGAGGTTTCAGTTTTGCGCCATTGCTTGCTCATAGAAGATCTCTAACATTGCACTACTTTGGTACCATAGCTGTATGTATTGTACTAGGTACCATTCCATGTCACTGACTGATACATCTTTAGTGTCATTACTCATAAGAGTCCCTTGCATCTGTAATAGTAGGTAGATAATAGGGCTCCAAAAGCGTATAGGCCTATTCTATGAGTGCTAAGTTTGCAATGTGCTTTCTAGCTTTATATTTGAAATTCACAGAAGTGTGGCCTGTGGACAATAGACATTTCTATTCTCTGTGGGGTAGGGTGAAATTGTGAGGCTTTCTGTACTGTGAAGAGAACAAGTAACAAAAAGCAAATACATCCTCAGTTTAACATTTGTGAGCCTTTGATACTTTTAGAGGATATAATGCCATGACATGTTCTGAAAAGATATGTAAACTTCTTTGCAACAGACAGATGAATTTAATAGTTACAGAGTGGATAGTAGGAGTGTAGCTTCTGGATTTTTGTGATACTTGGAGCTAGTTAAAGTTACTACATTTGCAGTTGTGCCCAACTTTCAATTAAATTGTCTGGTTTGACAAGCTTAAATTTTAATGCCCATTGAATAGTTGTGAATTTGATCGCTAAGTTTTGTATTTATGGAGTATTCATCTGTGCAGCGTACATGTCAGTACAAATAAAAAGCTCGGTGATTCAGAGTTAAGGTTGAAATGCATTTTCCTGTAAATCATCACTAAAAATCTTGAAAGTCACTAGTCAAGGAAATAGCATCTAAGCCACACATCCATAGTCCCATTTAGTGTGCATTCACACATGCAGCTCCTGAGACTATTTCGATGATGCCCTGCAGTTCAGACTATCGGGATGTGAATAGTGGTGTGCATGACGCTGCGCTGAAACTCTCGCATGTAGACACTACAGGCCTGAACTATATGGTTCCTAGTTCACATTAACATAGTCCTGCTTGAAGAGGACTATATGAAATGTGAACTAGGAACCTTTCTGTTCATGCCCACAGTGTCCACACCGGGGAGTTACAGCACAACCTTCCAGCGTGCACATGTCTTTGCACCCCCACAGTCTGAACTGTGGCTCAGCGTAGGCCCTCTAGTATCTGAAGCAGATGCACAACTTTAACTCTGACCTTGAATTCAAACAGTCAGAATTAGCTTGTGGCTTCAGTATGATGGATGTAAAAAATTCAGTTTTATGGAAACAGTGCCTCCTTGAAACATATTTTCCAGATTGCAAACCTGACAGGCTCAGAGGAGGCTATTGTTGCTATGTGGCAGAGAGAGAAGGCTGGAGGCTTGTAGCAAATGTTCTTTGAGAAGTGCAACTTCTAGCTCCTAGTGTGGCCCCTTCTCTGGCTGATGAACCTCCAGTTCTTTGCCAGAAAGGAGCCCACATTTAACAAATGACAATTAGCCATTCAGTTCTTCTTTACATAACTTTATGTCAGGCATCACTAAGTGTCACTGACAGATTCTTTTTTTAGTGTGTGAGCAAGCATTTGGTCTTAAAGATTTGCTGAATTGGTGCTAGTTTTTTCTTTTTTGTGGAAGGGGTGGTCCTTGGAGAGGTTGCTGTGTGAGCAGTAGGAGAGTTGTCTCTTTGCTTAGCTTTCCTGGGAACTGGGCATTGGTGTTGGGCTGAGATTGATGGAAGAAGGGATTCCCCAGCATGCTGGATGACCATCTCAGTTTGACGGTGGCATACGTGTAAGTAAATCAAGTTGCATTTGGAGTTAGGCAGACTCCACATAGCCAGCTTGGAAAGTCCTGAAATCTGTTACCACACAGCAGAGGGGTGACACTACTATCAGAATGGAAACTGAGTTTTGAAAGAATGGGCAGCAATAGAATAATTTAAGCTACCCTATATCTGAGATTGTCAACAGCTAAATGCACCTAAACTTTGTCTTTCTCTAGCCAACAATTGGCTAAAGTATTATAAAGTTCTAAGAGTGTGAATTTAGAATGGGACACAGTCAATGAACTGCATCTCCTACCTTTCTGATTGCAATATGGATTCCCTGCTACCCCACTAACTTAGCTTCCTACCCTGGAAGTAAGTGATCTAGGTTTGTTGGTGTAGTTTCATAGACGACAAATGGATTTAATTGCAGCTAAAACAGTGTCTCAGTTCTGCATTGGCTATGGAGACACTGGCAGCATCACCATAATAGGTAATTGAAGACAATACTCTATTGGATTGACATTTGTGGCTGAGAATGAATGTATTGATGACTTCTATGTCTTTTGTGAATGGAGTTGCAGGTCTCATTCAAATTCCTAGCAGATAGATACCCACATCATTCACCAGTTTAAGTTGTTACTACTTAGTGTCTTGCTGGCCATTGTAGTAGAAACCAGGGGTTCCATGATTATAAAGGCTTTTCAGATAGTGCCAATGGCACATGCACAATTGTAGAAAATCAGTTACTACAGCTTGAACTGAACAACTTAATATGTATTCCTCTGTATATTCAGTGTGTCACTGAGAGGGTCCATTCTTAAGGCCAGTTATCAAAATCAGTTGAGTACACATAGTAAGATTTATCCATTGTTCCAGTAATTGTGACAGCTCGTTTGCAGTAGGGCGCTTTGATTATTAACGAGGGAATGATGCCACACCACTAATGTGACTGGATTATTAATCACTCTGCACTGAGAATTCACATCAGAAGAAAGATCTATCACCTGGAAAGAGGCCATTGTGCCAAAGGAATAGTAGTCTCCTCCCTTCCTATGACTTGCCTCCTACCTACTAATTTGTTACGCTGGAGAGTGTGCAGGTTAGTTTCATGGAGGGGCCCCTTCCCCTTTATAAGTGGCTTCTGTGGTGGCAGTACCACCGTATTCTGCCTGGCTTTATGCGCTCCTTGATACACAAGCTGTTCCCCCAGGATTGTCACCCTTGATCCAGTCAAGGAAAGATTTTGACCTGCACCTGACTGAGGCATCCCCAGTCATCTCCCCTAATGCTGGATCATGCTGTCAATTCTGCTTTAATGAAAGCTTCATCATCTGCCTCTTCCAGTCCCAGGAGGACTTTCTTGTGCAGGTGTGAGGTCCCAAGATGGTAAACCACTCCCCAGAGGGATGTGAGCTCACAAGGTTGCTTAGCCTGACTCACTGAAGGTCAGTCAAAATAAAAGGTCTTGTAAATTACACATTACTCAGGATGTGACATTTGACAGGGAGAAGAGCAGACTTGTAGTGGGAAGGGCAACCTAGAGGAGGGTATCAGATAAGTAGGCTGCCTGCTGTACTCTCCTGCTCAAGCCTTGTCATGCTGCAAGGCCCCTTATCATAGGGTGGCTTGTCCTCTAAGGAAAGCTGGGCCCAGCCCCACTTGTGAATGATCAGCTGTCTCCTAACTTTGAACTTTGAGCGGGTTAGAGCCCTATGAATGGGGGAATTCCTAGCAGGCCAGATCTCCATTAAACGGGGAGAGGGGAAAGGGACTCCTACTTTTTGGTGGGAGTGCCTCCTTTGTGACAAGAACTCTGTTTTGGGGTCCTAGGCTTCTGATTCCCTGCCCCTCCCCCAAAGATTTTATGCAGAGGTGGCTTTTGTAAACAAGAAGTTGCTTTGTGAATGGCATCTTGGAGTGGCAGCTCCAATGTGGTAGATGACCGAGGTGACTGTGCTACCTGTGGTGGTGAATGATGTGGAAGGGCACTCAGGCAGCTTTGGCTGAAGCTGCCATGGGCAACAGCATAGCTGAGAAACTCCCACCCAGCAATCATAGCCATAATCACTAATGCTGGGATAAGTGGTAGACCCCCAGGAGCAGACTAGGCGGCACTTCTGTTAGGTGTTGGAGATGCACCTGGCCAATCTCTGGACTCCTCCAGTCCTGAACAAGAGGGAATGGGGATGCAGTGAAGAGGGAAGTGACTACTGCAGGAATACGTTGCCTTATTGTGCACTCGCAATGGGGAGGCGGAAGTCTTAGGGCTTGTCTACACTTGGTACAGCTGCGCTGCTGTACAGCTTCAGCGTAGACACTTGCTACATCAATGGGAGGGATTCTGCTGTCAGTGTAGGTAATCCACTTCCCGTGGATGGAATTCTTCCACTGACCTAGCACTGTCTGAAGAGGGACTTATGTCAGCTTAACGCTGTTGGTCAGCAGTATAGATTTTTCACATGCCTGACCGATGTAGTTAAACCAACCTAATTTTCTGGTGTAGACCAGGCCTTAATATATATTTCATTAGTGGCTTTCCCAAGTTTTGTGTCCCACTTCTTCAAATAAATTCTCTTTATTTCATACAATGGAGTGCTTCTGAGGGAAAGTACTTCCTGTCAAGGACACCTGAGTGTTACGTAGTTTACCCAGTTTTGGCAGAAGGTGGGTACCTTGAGATGGCATTAAGTTTTCAGAAGAAACCACTAACCATTTCAGCCTGGTCCTTTTCTGCTACTGCCAACACCTGGCAAAAGGGTTACATTTTTATGGCTGCTCCAGGACGAATTCATTGCTCTACTTTAGTATTGAATGCTCTTCTGTGTCTGACCTTAATGCTATTAAAGCAATGATTCTTTTTGCTCACACATTAAACTCCCAACATTAAAATTTGTCAAACTCCCAACATTAAAATTTTAAATTATAATTAAAATGAAATAAAAAAATCACACACTGCCTCCAACAGCCTCATTATTCCAGTCTGATTGATGTTGCTGCAAACTACTATGCAAAAACTGAAGCTGGTGAGTGAGAGCATCTGATCTTAGGTATTAAAACCTTAAACTTTAAAAGCCCTATAGAAAGGTTATTTCTCCTGATTAAATTCTATGGGATTTTTATACTGATCTGTATTATTCCAGTAGCAGGATGTAATTCTCTATTTAATTACAATGGATGGTTTAAAGAGTCTGCATAAAAGTGGCTTTCCATTAAAGTCTGTAGGCTTGTAGTCATTTCTTTAAAATCCTATATATGTACAAATTTATTGGTGTCATTCCTATTATAATATAGATTAGTTTTCTATAAAGGCATACCACCTATCTGGCACTAAACATACAGGAACCAATGGGCTCTGGATAAAGGTGAGAATTTTATCCAATCATACATTTCATGTTCTTCATGACATTCAAGTCACAGAATATCATAGGTAATGTTGCATCCTGAGTCATTCATGTTATTACAAGTTTTAATAATGCAACTCCTTGCGTAACAAATAGGAGGAAGATCACTCATGAATAGATGAAGATGATATATTTTTAGAGCAACAATCCTAGTAGCTGAACACTTTGAATCTATTCATGCCTCTTCAGTTCAATTTCCACAAGTGTTCTACAAATAAGGCTGCAGACAGCATTGTTTTAAAGGAATCGTACAGAAAGTTGGAACCTGGGCTTTAAGAATTATGCCCATAAGTGAGGGTACAGAACCAAACCCCATGATCTAGTTATCCCATCCAATGAGGTCCAGTTTTCACTTTCAGAAGCTTGCAATGATCTGCTCAAATAACTGAGGCCAAAAGAACTGTAGGAATTCAGCAAATAACTTTCAATAATTAAATGTGATTGCGATCCACTCACAGAAGAGTCATCAGAATCTATCACATTCTTTAATTATTCACCCACTTTCACTTACGAGAAGTAGCCTAGTGATGAGTTTCGGCGTCTGGGAATTAAGACTTGTTGGAGTTGTTCCTAATTTTGCTGTTGGCTCAGCTTGTGATGTTGGGCAAGCCACTTAGCTTCTGCCTCAGCTACAATGTCTGGCCAAAGGTGATAGTGTTTGTGGTACATAATTGCAGTAGCATGAGGATTGTTTGTCAAATCTCTTGACAGCCTCAAATTAAAGGCATGAGGAAAGCACAACTTACAGTTTTACTCACTATTGCGTATACTGGCTCTGAGCTGGTTTTGATCTTGTGTTGGCTGAATCAACAGCAGCCAGTGGCCGGTCTACATTAAAGCTTCTCTCATTGCTAACACCAGTGGATCTGACCCTGTCTTACTGATGGGAATTCTATGAGCTTTCCCTAATTTAGACAAGATCAAAGACTAGTTACCCTAGTAATATGATCTTAGAAAATGACTCATTTTGATTTTCCAATAACGGTTAGCAGTATCAAGTTATATCCCATTTAAAGGCTGGTTAACAGCCTCTTTGGGTAGCATGGGACCTGGCAGTAAAAGCTGAGTTATTCTTCAAAATCCTTCACAATCTCCTGTCAATAAAGCTCCTCAATACTACTGTTGAGACACTGATGTTTAGGCATAAGCATCCTGCATTAGTATTTGTCATGAAGCAGCAAATGGGCAGCATTACCACAATGTCACTACCCTCAAATACAACTTTGGACTATTCTCTGATTGTATTTATATGAAGCTTGATTCTGTTACTGCTGTGCTTAAACTGTGTAAATCAGAAGTAACTATTAAAGTGATAGAATCAGGCCATTCATAATTGTAATGAAGTTATGAACACTCAAATCTGGATTCTGACAATTGGACCACACCACTGGCTAATTCCAAATATGCAAAAGTGAGTATGTAAAATGCCCTTGGGAGCTAGCCAGTTGATTGCCCCCTGCACATGCACATACTGGCTTCTCTAGTGAAGGGCTAACACTTGTATAGCTTTGTGTCTGATTGCTGGTTTAATCAAATACCCTTGGCAGGACAGGAGGTTGGAAGCTTAGTTTGAAATAACTAATAGACAAGCAAGGATATGGCACAACCAGGCACCAGAAGAGCCCTTTATTTATATATGCATCAGATACGCCTGGAGTAATTCGGATAATAGAGAAGGTGATCTCATTCCATTTAATAAAAGCATAGAGTTTAAATATTTTAGGGGTTGGAAGAATATTGATCAGTAATCAGCTTTCAAGATGGAGCTTTGAGAAAAGAGATCTGTACATGCTCAAAACCAGAAAAACATCTTTTTACCCCCTTAAAATTGCCTTTTCCCTGTAGCAAAAAGCCTGAGTCTTCAGCAGACTTTCAAAAAGATTGCCAAACACATTGGTATTTGTATTAGCATTGTAGCACAAATGTCAACCAGCAAAAATTGCTACTTACTTTTCAGGAACTCTGTGGGAAAACAGCCAATTTTCCCTACCTGTTACACTTTAAAAAGGTAGTAGGGTGGTTCTAGAATAGAGCATTTTTATCTTCCAAATTTATTTTATATTCAGACCTAGTGATTATTTCATACTTCATTTAAGGAAGCATCTAAACTGACTGTTTCTTTACCTTGTGAATTGATTTTTTTTTTCTGAGGTTAAGGTAACAGAGTAGGTTGTAACTTCTAAAAGTTTCAACAAGATATAGCCATTAAAGCCTTAACCGAACACGTTGCTTCTAATCACGTTTTGTAATAAGGAAGAATGAACTGTTGAGGATGAACTAGTGCATATCACTAAAATGTTTTATTAAAACTGGAAATATGGAGAGACCTGGTACCTGTTGGTCCACGTGGAAGAGCCATGGTCATGTAGGGTAGGCATATGACTTTCTTCTGAAGCACTAACAGAGGTGGAGTCATTCCAATTCATATGTCATATTGATTGGCAGACTTTAAGATAATGTAATGCTCATGCCTACAGCTGCAGAATTAAGGCTGATTTTATGAATTTACTTTTTTTTTTTCTAATTTCAGTTCTTCACTTCTCCATCTGAATGCTAGCTGTTTGTCTGCTTTCATGGAATGTCAGTTGTCTAAGTAACTCTTAATCTATTTTGTATTCAGAGTTGAAGTCTATTTGAGCTCTTTACAAGGCCTGTGGAACCTGAACCACTTTTCTGAAATGCATCTCTCACTCCCTTTTGGTACCAACTATCTCCAGTTTTTCTTTGAGAATGTTAGTGATTTCCAGGATTAGAGGTTTTTTTTAATGGGTTCTAATAAAAGAATGTGTCCTTCCCATGGGGTCAACTTGTATATTGTGGCATATCCCCATCTGGCAGATTATTCACACTTTTATAGTGCAGTGAGTTAAGTATGCAAACTTTCAACAGGTAACAGTCTCCCAGTGGCTATTCCTGGGTCCCTTAAATGATCAATGCAGCAATCTAACAGGCTTCCCCATTTTCTTGGCTAGTAGGAAGCAACATCTTTCAAACCATTTCCTATTAAATTCTTTGCAAACATTGTCGTGCCTTCAGAGAAACATGCACAGCTGAGACAGATACTATGATAAGAATTCAGCTTGTCTGTGCAGCATCAGCCTGCATTTCCTTTATCTTCTGTGTTGTGCAAAGTTTAAAAAACAACTTGTACAAGATGCTGCTTAAATGTAGTCTTCATCTTTGGTAAACCAAGATGACAGCAGACTTTAATCCATACCAGTCAGACAGGTGTTTCCTTTCAAATATTGTGCAGAGGATAAACCCTTTTCATTTTAAGGCGTACCCTCTAACAGACATAATTAATCTTTACCGAATGCTTGATACTCTTTTCAGAGCAGTAGTGGCTTTAGGGGAAAAGGAGTGTTATGCAACTTTAGTGCCAAGCTTCAGACCTGGGTTTTGTTCAGATGAGTATATCCTACTTTTGGTGATAATCTCTGTCTGCATTTGAATGGAGTCCCACCCCTGACCCGCCACCTGCAGCTATGCAACCCTCCCTCCAGCCAAATAATTCCCTTCTCTCAACACAATAGGTCATGTTCTTCCTATCTGAGCCACCTACTACTGTTCACCTAATGCTGCAGACTTCTATTTGGGCAGCCACCAGGTCTGCACACCAGTTTAGAATTCACTGAATAGTCATGACTTGCCACTGGACTTCTAAGACATTCTCTCTTGTATCTAGACAGCTGCTTATAAACTCTTGGGCATAATATCAGTTACAGTGAGATTGAAGGTTAGGCCACGTTGAAATTCCAAAACACCTTTTTTAAGAAAGATGCCTGTTACTTGAATTCAGGTATCTCTGTGTTCCTGTACCAGTTTATTTAGAGTTTAAAAACAATATTTTCTCCAAAATTTAAAAAAGTGGTGTTTGCTGATAAACAATACCTGTGATAATGGTGATACCCAGCACTGATCCTATCAGGTCTTTGTACTGTGAGCTTTGTACTACTTTTTGAAGTATCAGGCTTTAAACAGCCATTGTGTGTTCTTGATCCATTTCATGTTTTCTAGTTAAGTTGGGGGCACTTGAAAAAAGCTACTTTATGTCACTATTAATGATGCCTTAGACATTTGAGACACTGTCTGGGGCGAGATCCACCAAGAGATTTAGGTACCTAATGCCACTTTAGGCAACTAAACCTACAATTTAGATCCTTAAACCCTCCGCACTCAGTTGCTGCCTAACTCTGAAGTGCTTAACCTCACTAGGCACCTACAGTTTTGCTTGTAAAGTCCCCTAGGCCTCTAAAATCCTACCAGTGAGCATGGACACAGCTGCCTGAGTCTAGGTTCCCAGCTTGTGTCTAAGTGCCAATGCAATCCTCAGACTAGGTGTTCCCCTGCCTATCTCACCTGCAGTACCTGATCTGGTAGCCATGCTCAGAAGCTGTCTGCTGGGTCAGGCCCTGCACAAAACACAGCCGGTGGTGCTGCTGCCAGGGAGAATTGAATTAAATTACCAGGTGGAAAGCCTTGATTTAAACAAATGATTTTATTCAACTTTTCCACGTGTAGTTCCTTATTTTCTAAAGAAAAGTGCATTCTCATTGGTTGATATTACCATTCAAATATATTGCTTTACAATTAGAGCTTTTATGCTAGACTTGGTACATGTTTTTGCTACCTAGGAAGCTATACTATGACTATGTTTAAGCAAATATGTACCTAATATTTTCAGATTAACTATACACTTCTAGTATGTTAGAAAATGAGTGATATTGCTTATTTACTCAACAATTAAGTTTGCGCTCATGATTTGTGTAAAGCTACAATAAGATGGTAACTGGAATTTAATGTAACACAAACATACAAATTTTTATCAAACTAAACTTTAAATGTTTTGGATACATTAACTTCTCATCAAAACATTTCACATTTACAACTAAATGATTTATTACTAGAACAGAGGGATTAACTGAAGTCAGTGAATTAAACTGATTTCAGGTCAGCCTTAGAAAATTTTCAAATAGGCCTAAGTGAAGGTGACTGGAGCTTAAGTTCCTATTTGTCTAAGTCTTTTGAAAATGAGATAAGTTTCCTAAATTACTTAAGCTGTCTTTCAAACTTTTAAAACTAGTAGATCTCATCAACTCCTTCCTCCATTTTTATTCATAGACAGGAAGAGAGACAACCCAGTGGATTTTTCTCCACTTTGAATGAATTAGTACAAATGAAGAAAATACTCATTGTGCTTGGAATAGAGACTATTGCTGTCAAAAGCTGGTTTCGTACTTCTCCCTTCTTACATAACTCCCCATTCTATCCCTGTCCCCCCCACCCCACCAGCGCAGAAAACAAAAGAACTAACAATCCACTTCTGCTCATGTAACCCGCATGCCTTTTGCACTGCAGTATCTTATTTGTTTAGCAACAGAGGGGAGGCAGTTGAGAAATTAATGGATTTCTTTTGGTATGTCTATGTACCCATGTCAGGAGACAGAGCAAGGTCATTCATTTAAGGGGCCAGAACCATCCAGAAGCAAGGGCTGGTAGTCAGTGGTCAGATCAGTGTTGTTGTTTTTTTTCAATGAGCTGGAGAGTAAGTTTCCTTGGTGGGTAGAGTCTTAAATATCATAACTTGAGAACAGAGCCAACAAGTGCTCAGATAGGAAGAAGCTATAAAATAGAAGTATGAGACCACCCAGGTGAGCTCAGTGGAAAAGGTGTGCATTAAAAGCTTAGTTAGTGTTAGATGCACCATGAGTCACCTTGGACATCTAGGCTCTATCATCTACCCTGGCATCTCTCAAAACACAGCTGCTTTATAGCACAGCACAAAAGCCACGCAAGATTTTTAACATGCTCATGGTGTGATTTCTTAACCTAGTTTTGTTTTCTTCCCTTTATCCATTGGTTAGTTATTGGCTAGGGTAGAGGTATATAGTAGGACAGCCATTCATTTTAAGTCAGCATTGATTTGCACTGGGACAGAATAATCTTATAAAGATGCTAGAATGAGCTGAAGAGGCAGTAGTAAGTGTGTAATAGGATGGTGCCTGACCATCTTCACCATGTGACAACTGTTCAGTAACTCAGATTCTAAGGTTAAAAGGGATCATCATGATCATCTAGTCTGACCTCTTGCATGTTGTAGGCCACAGAACCTCATCCAATCCTGTAACAAACTAATATCCTCTGGCTGAGTTACTGAACTCCTCAAATCATGATTTTTAAAGACTTCAAGTTACAGAGAATCCACTATTTATTCCAGTTCAAACTACTCATTTCCCATGCTGTAGACAACATGGCTTTATGCATGCTCTCCTGAGGAAAGTGGAAACCCCCCAGGGCCTCTTCCAAATACAGTATGACCTGAGGGAAAAATCCTTCCCAGCCCCAAATACATTTATCAGTTAGATGCTGAGCATGTAGGCAAGACCTAACAGGCAGAGGTCTGGGAAAGAAAACTCGGTATAAACTCAGAGGCCTTCCTTTCTAGTGTCCCATCTCTGGCTGCTGGAGATATTTATTAATAGCAGTCACAAATGGGCCAAATGCCACTGTAGGCAATTTCATCATACCATCCCCTCCATAAACTTATCAAGCTCAGCCTTAAAACAAGTTAGGTCTTTTTGTCCTTTTGTGAAGGCTGTTCCAGTACTTCACTCCTGATTATTAGAAATCATCTAATTTCAAGCCTAAACATATCGATGGCCAGTTTATATCCATTTGTTCTTGTGCCAGTGCTGACCCTTAACTTAAATACCTCCTCTCTCTCCTTGGTGTTTGTCTTTCTTATGTGTTTATAATGAGCAATCATATCTCCCTTTATCAGTGGTTGGCTTGTTTCCTGGAAAGCCATCCTCATCCTAAGTCACCATCCCAATTGGCACTTTTGCAATAATGATGTGCCAAGTTAAAAGTGAAGCAAGTGAAAATTAGTTTATGGGAGAACACACAGTAGTGCAGTAACATAAAAACATACAAGTAATATCTAAAATCCTCATGGCATGACAAAATTAGCATCTGTGAATAGTTATGTACTCTGCATTTCCCTTTCCTTCCTTCATCTAAATTGAACTTATTTCAACCTGTCTTCCAGCCCCGTTGGTGCCATTTTCCCCTTGTTATGGGCAAACTCCAATGAAACACAGATGGTGCCTCTATAGTTCCTTCTCCTGTCAGTCCCAGTGAAAAGGGTGGAGCAGGCAACCTTCCTACCCTTTAGAAGTTAGCCTAGCCAGTTTCTATAGTGTTGCAACAGAGGCTTTGCAATCTGTCTTCCACCTAGACCTAACTCATTTCCAAAGAGAAGCCAGTTGCAGTGAGCTTGGAGTAAAATAACTTTTCCAGATGTATTTAAACATTTTAAAAGGCTGCCTGTCTCCTCTGGGCAGCTATTATTGGAAATAAAGGGGGTTTGCTACAGACAACCTGAAATCCAGAGCTAGCAACAATGTCTCATTTTAGGCAATAACTCTGTCAATGTGTCATAGTCTCTCTTGTGTCTGCATCCTGGCAGAAGCTAATGGTTGAATGACCTTGGAAACTGAATTACTTCTATTCCTTATAGAGGTCTCTCCAGTCCTTAGTGGAGGCATAGCCTCAAAGCTGTGTGAAGCTTGCTCTGCTGCTGTCCAGTATACCTGCTTGTAAGCAAGGGACTTTATTCTCCAATTCTGGTAAACCAGAGCCTCCCACTCAAAATCAAATTTACCACTCAGCACAGTTCTTTGCTGAGATTGATTGATTGCATTTTTCAATATATTGGCAAATACATAGCATATTCAGTTTGTAACAGCAGCAAGTTTCTTCAGGAATCCAATTTCACTCAACTTCTGCTGTACAAGTGGGTATTGCTTTTTTATATGCAGTCTGGAGACTGCAAAACCCGTCAACCTGCTGATACAAAGACCTTCAATAAATTGCTAAATAGCCTTGTCAGAGCAGGACATTTTAAAATGAGAATTGTGCTGATCCCTAAGCCTTATTGTTTGACTAGCCAATACTGGTCACATCAATACTAAGAGAGGTTCGGTGATATATTCAGAACCTGCATCGATCTGGAAGACGCTGAGCCCTTGTTAGAGCTCTGTATTGATGCAGCTGCTGCTTTGAAAGACAGTAATGTCCCAAAGGTCATGTTTGCTTAAATTGCTCTATAAATGTGAAATTAATACAAAAGGTCACCGAGTTGATTGTGAAAGCTAACCCACTTACTAATTTGTTCATCTTTCCCTAAGTGAATTTGTGACTCTAGAGATCACCCGACTAATGCCCTAGCTGCATATTTGCCAGCTGGAAGGTTGAGTTGTTTTTTTGTTTTTAACACTGCAGTTGTGCTGGATCCTATGGGATAAGCACTTGCTCCCAGTTGGAGCAGAGCGCTTTGTTAAGATCCGTGGGAACTGTACGTTCAGGTTCAGAAGAGGCTGTGTCTGAAAACCCTCAACTTTCCAGATGTGGTAACTGTTTCCCTGTCTTGTTGTTTCTATCCCAACAAGATGAATTGTGGATGGGCTACTTCAAAGGCTATGGGGCTACTTACAGCCATTTTGTAAGGGCTTCATCTGATTAACTGTCTGAACATCTTCTCTCAATGCAATTTTGATTGCAGGTGATAAAGGCAATTTGATTTTTTTCCAATTTCTCTGGAAGATTCACTTTCTGACAAGTAATATCACAAGCTGTTCAGATAGCAACACGAGGAGGACATGGTCTGACAACATTTCATAAAGGAGTGTTGAGAAGCGTAATGTTATTTCCCACACAAAAGGTTCCTTTGTAAAGCCAACAGTGTGTGAGTGAAGTGATCCTTGTTTTTGCTTTCCTATTTAAGACACGAATAAGATAAGCACAGACAATAAGAGCTGAGTTAATACTGCAAGATGGTATTCACCAACTTGTCTAAATCAACTCACTTTTGGTCTTTACCTGCTTTGTGTTCACTTTTTGCCAGTATTTTAATAAAAGTGGGACCTGGCAGCATAGTCTGAATAATGGTTGGGGTATTTGCTATTCATAATTCGTTGATTTGGTAGTGTAATTCATGTGTCCCTATAACACACCAAATATCATCCTGTAGCAGGGTGACACATTCACTACTCTGTAAGGATGCTGGGATTCTCTAAGTCATTGTGACATCACCTGCTTTGACTATCCATAAGGCTTCAGGGTAGTGAACAGGGATTCAGTAGTAGGACCAACCAGGATATATAAATATAGAGCAAGCCAACCTGTGGCTCCAGAGCCACATGTGGCTCTTCAGAGGTTAATATACAGCTGCTTGCATAGGCGCTGACTCCAGGGCTGGAGCTATAGCCACCAACATTTCAGTGTGCCGGGAGGTGCTCACTGCTCAACCTCTGGCTCTGCCCCAGGCCCTGCCCCCACTCCACCCCATCTCCTAATGCCCCCACCCCTTCCTCAGAAGGTGCTGTGCCCTCCCTCCTCTCCCCTCCCCGCCGAGCCTCCTGGGCATGCAAAACAGCTGATCACGGCAGGCGGGAGGCAAGGGGTAGAGGGGGAGCTGACTTATTACTGTGGCTCTTGGGCAATGTGTATTGGTAAATTCTGGCTCCTCAGGCTCAGGTTGGCCACTCCTGGTTTAGAGCCTAGGGCAACAGGAATTATAATCTGGCATTGAGAGAGCCTGCTGGGAAACACTAGGAATAGCCACGCATGGGGAGAAAGGTATAAGGTTGCAGTTTAAATTTGGTAATAATTGTATCAATTACCAATTAAGCCAAATGCCAAGAAAGGGGGTCCTGGATTGCCTACAGTGTGACTGTGTATAGACTGTTCTCCATTTGGAGCTGGGTAAAAACTACATCTGCTTGTAGGTTTTTTGTCTGCATCAGCTTGCTGTGACTCAAGTCTCCAGAGGACGTGTATGTAGAAACTCCATGATGCAAATTCTAGTGTGGTCACGTTAGATTTTTATGGCTAATGTAGAAAATGTAATTTTACTCTACAGTCTGTCTGAGATACTGCATCCTTGCAGTTAATTAAGATTGTGATAGAATTGCCTGCCAAGTCAAGTAGTTCAGTAGAAGAACAGAGGTTAATGGGCAATTGACAGCAGCACAATCAACTGTTCTCATCGCCCACGTAGTATACAATGTTTTAAAAACTTATAACTGGAAGTGTCTGTCCAATTTAAGAGGACTGTGTTCTCAACTGTAATACAGAAAACAACATAGCATTAAGACACAGATATAATGGCAGGTACTTTGTAAAGCATTTTGAGATCTACTGATAAAAAGTGCTGTCTAAGAGTTGGGTATTATGACTCTGCCATTTGGGGGGATCAAACAGATTGCTAAGGGATTCTGTCGCTGCCTGCTCTGTAACCTTGGGGCTTTCATGCTATGCAGCTATGGCTCAGATCCCCGACACCAGCAACCAGCCTACAAGCATAAAGTCTCAGCGGGGCTCTCACTAGCCTAGTTCCTCCTTGCAGGGTGACACCAACAGTCCTTCCAGTCCCAAATCTCCCCAAATCCATCTACTCTAATTACTAGACCCTGGGACAATTCTCCTCTGGTTTGTCACCCTCAAAAGTATGCAGCCAGCCTCTGCCAGCTACCCACTTGCTTTGACTGGTGCAAACACTCTGCACAGCTGTCGTAGCTTCCTACTCAGATTTGAACCTTAGCGTTCATAAACTGAGAAGCTAGCATGAACCCTCTACGCTTAATTACCAGCTTAGATCTGATCGCTGCCACCAGCCAAGGATTCCCGGGCTTGGCTCCCTCTGGTCTCCCAAAACCTTGTCTGGGGGACCCCAAGACTCAGAAGCCCTGAGTCTTACCACAAAGGGAAATAACCCCCCTCCCCTTGTCTTCTCTTTACTTCCTCCCCAGGCTTCCCCTCCGTGGGTTATCCTGGAAGATTACTGTACTTAAACTCCTTGAATTACAAAACAGAGAGGGCAATTTACCTTCCCCCCTCCTTCTTCCCCTGAGGCTGCACAGATTCACCCTCCGTAATTCTAACACAAAGAGAATTCCCTTCCCTTCGTTCTTAGCCTACCCAGAGAAACTCAAACAGGTCTTAAAAAAGAAAGCTTTATATAAAAAGAAAGAAAAACACAAACATAGTCTCTGTATCAGGTTGACAATACAGGGTCAATTGCTTAAAAGAAAAAATGAATAAACAACCTTATTCAAAAAAAATACAATTTAAACATTGCAGCAACTACACACATGTAAATACAAAAACAATATAAAAACCTATATTGTCTTTACCCGTACTTACAACTAGGAAACAAAGAAGATTAGAAGCTTGAAGATACAAAGATCCCTTTCATAGCCGAGAGACAGACAAAAGACACAGACCCAAACATTCCCTCCCTGAGCTTTTAAAAAATCTGGTTTCCTGATTGGTCTTCTGGTCAGGTGTTTGGTTCCCTTTGTTAACCCTTTACAGGTAAAAGAAACATTAACCCTTAGCTATCTGTTTATGACAACAGCTTGTACACCAGAGACCTGCTTGGGATAAAAATAACCAGTGTTGTTTTTTTTAAATAGAAAAGCCACAGGTTCAAAGATGGAATAGGAAGGGAGAGAAAACATACAAGTTATATAGAAAATGAACAGATGCAAACTCAGGCTTTACACTTAGATATTCAATAAAATCCCTTCTTCTACTGCGTGTTGCCTTTGAATAGTTTTGTAGCATACCTCTTTTCTATAGGGGGATCCAGCAGCTACTGGCAGCCTCCAACCTTGAAACTGGCCCTCAGATTCTGGATGAAAAAGCCTCAGCCCCAAGCCTGTTTAATATTTTTAAAAAGTTTTTTTTTTCCCTCTCTCTCTCTCTCCTGGCATGGTGATTCATGGTTTGTCAGAATGGGGAAATTCTCTCTTGACTTGAGAGCTGGGATGTCTCCATGTCTTTCCATTCACTCTTCCTGGGCTGGACAAGGAACATAAGAATGTCCATATTGGGTAAGACCAATGGTTCATCTGACCCAATATCCTGTTTCTGGCAGGGGCCCATGCCAGATGATTTAAAGTGAATTAACAGAACAGGACAAGTTCAGCTGATCCATCCATGGTCATCTACTCCCAGCTCCTGCCAGTTTGGAGATTTAGGGACACTCAGAGCCTGACGTTGCATCCCTGACTATCTTGGCTAATAGCCATTGACTGGAACTAACCTCCATGAACTTATCTAATTCTTTTTTGAGCCCAGTTATACATTTGGCCTTCACAACATCCTCTGGCAACAAAGTTCCACAGGTTGACTGTGTTGTGTGGAAAAAGTACTTCTGATAGTTTTAAAATCTGTTACCTATTAATTTCACTGGGTTCCTGTGTTTATGTGAAGGGCTAACTGACACTTTTTTTTTTCTCCACAATGTTCATGATTTTATAGGTCTTTGTCATACCGCCCATTCCCCCTTAGTCACCTCTTTTCCATAAACAGTCCTAGTCTTTTTAATAATTCCTCATATGGAAGCTGTTCCATCCCTAATAATTTTTTGCCCTTCTCTGAACTTTTTCCAGTTCTAATATCTTTTAAATGAGGTAATCAGAACTGGACACAATATCCAAGGTGTGAGAGTATCCTCGATTTATCAAGCGGCATTTCTGTCTTATCTATCCCTTTCCATATGGTTCCTAACATTCTTGGTTAGCTTTTTACTGCTGCTGCACATTGAGTGGATGTTTTCAGAGAATTGTCCACAGCAACTCCAAGATCTTTCTTGAGTGGTAACAGCTAAGTTAGACCCCATCATTTTGTTTGTATAGTTGGGATTATTTCTTTCTGTGTGCATTACTTTGTACATATCAACATCAAATTTGTCTGCCATTTTGTCATCCAGTTTAGTGAGTAACTTTTCAGTCAGCTTTGGACTTGACTAGCTTGAGCTATTGACAATCATCTACAAATTTTGCCACCTTACTGTGTACCTCTTTTCTCCAGATCATTTATGAATATGTTGAACAGCACTGGTCCCAGTACAGATCCTTGGGGGATCCTGTTATTTACTTCTTTCCATTGTGAAAACTGACCATTTATTCCTACTTTTTGTTTTCTGTCTTTTAACCATTTACTGATCCATAGGAGGACTTTTCCTCTTATTCCATGAGTGCTTACTTTGCTTAAGAGCCTTTGGTGAGGGACCTTGTCGAAGGTTTTCTGGAAGTCCAACTACCCTATTTCCATAGGATCACACTTGTCCATATGTTTGTTGACATCCTCCAAAGGATTCTAATTGGTAAGGCATGTTTCCCTATTCAAAGCCATGTTGACTTTTCCCCAACACGTTGTGTTCATCTATGTGTCTGATAATTTTGTTCTTTACTACAGTTTCAACCCATTTGTCTGGTACTGAGGTTAGGCTTACCAGCATGTAATTGTCAAGATTGCCTCTGAAGCATTTTTAAAAAATAAGGCATTACATTAGCTACCCTCCAATCATCTTGTATGGAGACTGATTTAAGTGATAGATTACGTGCCACAGTTCTGCAATTTCATATTTGAGTTCCTTTAGAACTCAGGGGTTAGATGGTTACTTAGAATGAGTTTTGTGTAAACACCTGGCTAGGAGGTGCCCTTGCCTGCTCTGAGTTGTAATTGAAGTGGTAGTGCAGGTTGTGAGCACAGCTTTCTATATACATAAATACATAGCTTCGGAACCCTATACATATCTCATAATGATCATCAAATTCAGAACATTATGAGCTTTCATACTAGACCTTACTCATATGCTTTTATGGTAAAAAATACGGTGTGCAATCAGTTGGTTGAACTGCTAATTTTGAGGGGTTAAACCTTCCATTCTCCTCTTGGGTGTCCAGACCCTGATTGTCACAATGATCTTGAAAGGTAACATGCACTCAAACTTCTCTTTAGGGCAAACTTATCCTGCATGTATGTTGAGTTCATTCTGGCACTGTGTAACAAGGGTTTGATGTCTTTCCTCCACAAAAAGTGAAAGTCTATGACATATTAAAGCATAGCATCTAGAGACTGAGGGCAACTCTGGTGGTGGTGGTGGTGAATGCAGTGATGATGGTCTCCTGTCCATTGGCCAAAAAAAGAAAATATCAGTAACTTCACTCAGAGGGAACCCAGTGGGGAAAGATAATGTGTGGTCTGAGTAGCTCATTGGTCTGTTTAACAAATAGATTACACTGTGGATCCAACAAACAACTTTCAACCCAACAGGCCAATTTAATCAGCTTCAGTGGAGTTACACCAGGCTGAATATGGCTCAATAGAGTGTGTATAATATACACTATCTTATAGCCTGTATCACTGTCAGCTCAGAGTCATTGAATTAATCTAGTTTCCCCTTGCAGCTGACACACCAAGGCTGTAGTTCGTGTGGGGTGGAAGAAGTTAATGGAGTTCTAGAACAGTGCTGAGCAGAAGGTTCATGCCTAACCAACTAAACTGATCTCTTTCAAAAAGGTAACAAAGTGGGCAACCGATTGCAGTAGGTGGAAGCAGTGCTCCTGTGCACCCTCTCTAATAGCAGAACTTGCTTCGCATCTGCCAATAGAGTTAGCAACTGCTTGAGTCACTGCTGCGAGAGATTTCACTCTGCCCTGGATATAAGGGAGATGAGAAAAATTTGGGGTTGAGCTATGCTAAGGAAGTTTCCCTAGAAACAGGAACCTGGGGCTCATTTGTGGAGTAGGCTGTGTATTTGATATTAACTTATAAATGGAGCCAGACCTAAGGAGGAGTGAGTTTCTACCTTGAACAGCCTGTGCTGACTGATCTGATTGAGGAAATTGGGTGCTTGCAACTACATAGCAAGTCACAATATTAATACTCAAAATATTGAAAGTTACTTTTACAGGAGTGGGAGGGGTTCAGAAGAACACGCTGATGGCTCAACTCTCTGCTTCTGCTGAAGTCAGTGGGAATTTACCATCAACTGTAGAGGGAGTGGAGTTAAGCCAACACTGACTACTGTTTGAATATCTCAGTCTTAATATGAAGTGACAGTTTAAAGATGTAATTTTTCATCAGCAGTGCTGATATACCAATCTTATCCCCAAGGAGAGGTGGTATTATAGGCTTAGGGATCTGGACACATTTATATTTAGCCCTGGTTGTTTTTACTGTATTTAACTTTCAAATTCCAACGCCTTTATTTATATAAAAGCTATTTCAGATATTTTAGTGGTGTTTAAAATTTCTCATGTTTGGTCCTTCTAAAGCCTCTGCATGGTAATTAAGGCAATCTGGCTTAACAGACAGAGAGATATAAATGCATGCCAATAAAAAACTATTCTTAGTTATCCAACAGAAATTCTCTAAAGTATAATCTATGGTTATTCTACTTGTGAGTAATGACGTGATTCCAAACCCCAGCCAATAAAACCTTTATGCCCCTTGTCCTCTCTTTCTCTGTGCATGTAAAGGTGTACATGTATACCAATGAATACCTAGCAATATATGACCCAGTTTAGTAAATAAAGATTTATTCCGCCTTACACACAGAGCAAAAGGTGCTTTCAGTCTATTACTTTCTTTAATTTAAAAGGACAGGAAAGTCAGAGCCGTGTTTCTCTCCTTTGCACGTGCTGCAGCAATCTTGAAAACAGAGGCCCAGATTTGCAAAGGCATTTAGGTGCCTAACTCCAGCATTCAGGTGCTATCATGATCCAGATAACCCCCTCAGCTGCTGCTAACCCTATAGGCACCTAGACACATTCATGCCTAAATCTTTGCTGTATAAGTTCCATAGGTGCCTGTGTTTCTACCCCGGGAATGCACGCTGCTTCAGGCAGGTATCTGGATATCTATCAGATGCCTAAGACCCAACATGATTTCAAACCGGGAGAATATAGGCATTGTCCCATCTTTCTTGGCTGTGGGGCCCGATGCGGCAGCTGTGCTCTCAGCTTACCTTGTAACCTTTAGCCCAGTGGTTAAGGAACTCACCTGGATGAGGGAGACCTAGGTTCAATTCATCCCTCTGCCTGATGAGGAGATGGGATTTGAACAGGGACATCTTACCTGCTAGACTATGGATATTCTGATGTATGTTTGTAGGGGGGGGTCTCAGTCTCTCTTTAAAGCCATTCCCCTTTGTATTAAATAATGTGCCAGAGAGAATGAGTGACTATAGCTCACAGGGCTAGAGCGTTCAGCTAGGAGACTCTTGTTCAAATCCCTTCTCATCAGGCAGAGGGAAGAGTTGTACTGGGGTCTCCCACCTCCTGGAGCAGTGATCTAACATGGTTGCATTTGTGGATGCAACATTCTCATGTGCCTGTCCCTCCCCAGGAAATATATAGGGAGCCTAGGGACCTTCCCCAGAGTTTGTGGATTCCATTGTCCCCCCCGCCCCCATGTTTAAGTCCCTTTGTAGCTCTAGGCCAAAATGCCAGCATCTCTATATACAGGCAATACTTATAGTTAAACTTCCAGGCAAAGAAAAAAAGCCTAACATTTTTCCAGTTACTTGCACCACACAGACCTTGCTTTTGCAGACACAGACCTTGCTTTTGCAGACTAGTACCTGCTGGCTCTCGCTTAATTGCATGCATTAACCCTCCTTTGTGTTTGGGCTGCTCTCATTCTTTACCCCAGGCCTATTACTGGATCACCCCCGCCCCACCATGGGGATAGCAGAGGGTGGGAAGCAGAGGGTCATCCGGGTATTTCCTAAAGTTGTTGTTAAGACTCAGGGTATGTCTACACAACGGCGGGTAGTGTTCGATGCATCAGGGATCCATTCATTGTGTCTCGTCTGGACACAATAAATCGATCCGCTAATCGATGCCCGTACTCCAACTTGGCAGGAGGAGTAAGCGCAGTTGATGGGGGCGCCATGGCAGTCGACTCGCTGCCGTGAGGACGGCCATGTAAGTCGAACTAAGATATTTCGACTTCAGCTACGCAAATAGCATAGTTGAAGTTGTGTATCTTAGTTTGAACCCCACCACCTCCCCCAGTGTAGACCAGCCCTCAGAGGGAATCTAAAGGAACTGTTCCAAAAGCAAAGCCACCACTCCCAGTGTACCTACCAGGGGATGGGAGCTACTATTCCAAGTACCATCGGGGGGAACAACCCATGTGGATGTAGCAATTAGATCAGGGATAGGCAACCTTTCAGAAGTGGTGTGCCAAGTTCACTTTAATTTAAGGTTTCACGTGCCGGTAATATATTGTTTTTAGAAGGTCTCTCTATAAATCTATATTATATAAATAAACTGTTGTTGTATTTAAAGTAAATAAGGTTTTAAAAATACCTGATCTTATCAGTTTAGTGTGATCCTTGTCCTCGTTTTTCTTTGCTGAGTTTTCCAATGTGGGCTACAGCAGAGGGTGACTGAAGAGCGCTGGGTCAAGGCCAGGAGCAGAGCCCTGGGCTGGCTGGCAGTGGGATGAGCAGGGCTGGTGGCCGGAACCCCAGGCCAGCAGCGGGATGAGCCGCTCAGCCCACCGCTGGCTCTGCTCAGTCCACTGCTGGTCTGGGGTTCCAGCAGGGGTGAAAGTAACTTAAATTTCTTACAGGTACTGTCATATTGTAACTCTCCTCGGGAGGAGGAGCTCAGGGGCTGGGGATGTGTGAGGAGGGTCGGGAAAGAGCACTCAGGGCAGGGGGTTGGGGTGTGGGGAGATCAGGGCAGGGGTGGGGATGCAGGAGTCAGGGGCTCAGGGCAGGGGGTTCATGTGGAGGGGGGACGTCCTGGGGGGGCAGGGGCTTGAGGCTGGCCTGGGACAGTCCCGATTGCAGCCGGGTTACCTGGATAGTGGATGGGTCCCTGTTCCTGTTCCTGTTCCTCCCAGCTGTGTGGGGGCACTGCATCTGCAGGCAAATGGGAGGCAGCGGCAGAAGACCCCCCTGGCCTGCCACTCCTTTCCTCTTCCCCCCAAGGGGCCACAGCTGTGCTCGCCACAGGGATGGCACATGCCTGTAATGCCCTGGTATCCAGCCACAGTGGTGAGAGAGGGGCAGCAGGACAGGCTGTGACATGGACACCTCTACTGTGCCTCCAGCCAGCCCCTTTCACTTGCCTGACTGCACGCTGCTTAGTCTGGTGCATGGGGCTGCCAGCGCCAGCCTGCCAGACAGTTCTGGCAGCCAGCAGGACCCCAGCTGGGAGCGTGCCACTGGCCGTGCCTCCAGCCACAGCGGAGCACCCCAGCATCAGCCAGCTCTAAGTGTGCACGCTCCACTTTACTTTCACTTCTAGGTTCCGGCTGCCAACCCCTTGCCAGCCGAGGTTGCAGCCACTGGCCCTGCTCAGCCCACTGCCAGTCTGGGGTTCCAGCTGCCGGCTCCTGCCAGCCTGGGTCTCAGCCGCCAGCTCCGCTCAGCCTGCTACTGGCCTCGGGTTCCCTTCACCCAGGCCAGCAGCAAGCTGAGTGGAGCCAGTGGCCGGAACCTCAGCATGCCATTAAAACTCAGCTCGTGTGCCATAGGTTGCTGACCCCTGAACTAGATTAATTTGGAAGAAACATGAAGGTTCCAGCCTGAGTTACATTAGGCATAAGATTTATTGAGCTCACTACTATCCAATGCTTTTCTCTTTGCTTATAGACACTGTTGTCAGTATTCTACTGTCCCTAAAGTATTTGTATTCTAGGAAAAAAATGACCCTCTGGACAGGCACTGGACTGGGAGTCAAGACATCTGGACTCTATTCCCAGCTCTGTCACAGGTTTCCCATGTGATCTTAGACACTTAATCTTTGCACCTCAATCATCTGTCTATAATATGGTGAAGTTTCCCTACCTTGTAGGGGTGCAATAAGGACAAATCCATTGACGTTCATGAAGTACTCCAGTACTGGAGTGATGAGCCAGAGAATGAGATTCTATGGGGAAGCAAAGTCCTGAAGCAATGAAATGTGATAATGTCCCCCTAATTTGCCACTATTTATTTTCAAATTAGTGTGAAATCATCAGATTCTTTTTAAAAAATGCATAGCTTGCATCCTGTGAATGCTTGAATTCCTCTAAATGCTTCAGCAAGCTGTACAGAGCAAAAAAAACGGAATACAAATGAAAAGCATCAGTAATAGATGAAGTACCTGCACAGGCAGCAATTATGCATCATTTTGTTTCAGTCTGCACTAGCAGTAACACCTGTTTCTACAGCGGTTTTTGTAATGTTGTTTTGCACTATTCAACTTAACTAGTTTTGCATTTTTTATTAAGGGAATGCACCATTTTAGGCTGTCTCCATTTACTGAGTAATGCTCACAAATCTAGCAATGCATAATTGAGAGATGGGGTCTCATCTCTTAGTGTGGGTTCTCTCATAAATATTGCTGTTCAGATGCTTCCTGATGTATCAAATTTTTAAACTGAATTCTCTCTTAAGGCATAGCCTCCAGGACCCCTCTGCCCATCCCATTACACAAACTTAGTAATGAGTTTCAAATAGCAGGGTTCATGGGGTGTCCTTGATTCTAAAGGCTCTGGGAAATTGTGAATGGTCCCTCAACTCCACCCATTCCTCTCATCAGTGGAGTTGGCTTGCTGAAGTAGTCCTTGATATTTATAGTTTAATTCTCCATGGCATCATCCTGTAGGGATATGTGACTGTTTTCTGTCAAGGTCATATTTAACTGCTACATTGTAGTCCCTTTCCTTCCAAAGAATTGTGAAATGTTTTTCTATATATAGCATGTGTTCACCCACCACTGAGGTCCATCAGCCTCTGGCAGGAATGAATTATCTTAATTTCACAACAGCTTACAATGACGGGAGTACTGGATCTAATTGCAATTGTAGAGAGAGCAGGTTCACTCTCATATGCTTGACAGCTAGGAGGTTTTCATTATCCCAATCACAAAGGGTCACTATTTTAAATCTTGCCCTAATAATGCCATTCCAGCAAAATAGTACTGTGGAACGTGAAACTGGGATGTCAGTGATGTACTGGAGGGAAGAGACTGCCACCTAGCACATCTACAGTGTTATTTCCTACATCACTGGGTTCTAATTACTGACCCAGCCTAACCTTGCTCAGAGATCAGATCATAATACAAAGTGATACAGCTGCAGGTACTAAGGTGTCACTAGGCTTTAAAGAGAAGTATTGGAAACGGGATGGGTTCTTTTATTTTATCTATTCTCACAAGGTTCTGAAGGGATAATTTCTCATGAACTCCTAAGCAGAACTTGTTGAGCACTGTACGGTGTGAAATGCTGAGTTTCTGCAATTATGCTTAGTCACACAAGACCTGAATCTATTCCACCAGAAATGTGATTCTCATGGACAATTACCTACTTAGGGAAAACTGGGCACAGGTAATGTGGTGATTATCACAATTAAGAGCTCACATTTAAATATTTCACAATGAAGTAACCATAGATCAACAAAGATTGGGCAATATTTCTAGGCACCAGTACATTCAAGGAAATCATAAGCCACGTTACCAAACAATTCACCAACAGAAAACAGGAGAGATTTATTGAATATATCTTTCACTCTGAGCTACTCACTCAGAACTGGATGGATATCCTGCACAGGATGTAATCTCCCACTATATCTTAAAATAAATAGTAAGCAATTGTTAATAGAAATGAAAATACCCCTGTTTCTGGGGCATATCATTCTCCAGAGCCTTTGACTCAAAATAAGACAATCTAAAAGCATGACATGTGTAAGCATGTGGGACTCACCCCTGTGGCACCTCCTGCTGGTTGTGTCTAGGAATTAGCTCTCCAGCCATTGCAGTGCCCTCTGCAGGCCAGTGTCCCACATGTCATTTGATCCCCATGTCCCTCATGGACCCCAGTGCCCTTGTCTTGGGTGCTGCCCCCCCTCTGGGTCTTCCCACCCAAGGGAACCCCCACCCACTATCCCCACATCACCTCAGTCATGGCTACTGCCAGTCACCATCTAGCCCCCATGCCCTGTGGCAGACTGCAGTCTATCAGCCAATCATCACTGGCAACAAGGGGTTTGGACTGACTGACTGCCTTAACCCACCCTCAGGCTGCCCCTCTGTAACCCCAATATCTATGTGAGCCTAGGACCAGGCCCTGCAGCCTGGGGAGTTGCTGGCCTAGAGCTTCCCAGTCCCTAAGGCCTTTCCCCAGCCCTGCCTCACTCTGGGTCCCTCAGGTGAGTTCCCCAGCAGCCAGGCCTGTCTCTCTCACCAATCAGAGTGAGACTGTTCAGCTTCTGGCTGCCCTGGCCTTCTTATAAGGCCGAGTTGCTCTGTTTGGAGCATGGCCCCAGCTGCAGCCACTTGCCAATCAGCTGGGGTTTTGGTCCATGCCCCAGCTCCAGTCCTCTGCAGGATTTTTCCAACCCCTTTAGGGCTGGAGCAGGTGCTCACCCCGCTACACATGTCACAATTCAGGTGCAGTAGCAGTGACCCCAGCATCTCTCCCTTTGACAAAACACCATTCCCAAACAGACAATATTAATACTACAGAAGAAATAGGTATGGCTTTTTCATCAGTAGATCTCAAAGTGCTGCACAGTGTTAATGTCCCTTTCAGTCTAAAACTACAGAGAAAGCCCAACTCCTTGCCTTTGAGGAGAATGTGTATGTCTACAGCAGTTCTCAGACTTCATTGCACCACAACCCCCTTCTGACACCATAAATTACTACATGACCCCAGGAGGGGGGACCAAAGTCCAAGCCCGGCTGAGCCACACCTCCCTGGGGCAGTGGAAGAGAGCAAAGCCAAAGCCCAAGCCCGGGGCAGTGGGGCTCGTGCATTGGCTTCAGCCTCAGGCCCCAGCAAGTCTAACACCAGCCCCCACTAAAACGGGGTTGCGACCCAGTTTGGGATCCTGACCCAAAGTTTGAGAACCGCTGGGCAAGAGCATTCTAGAATCCCAGCCAGCTACTGCTGAAGCCCAGCATCCAGCCTTCACAAGGAATCAGAGTCACTAGTGCTAACTTCTGCTGTTAAGGGTCTACTAGACTGCTCACCGCTGTGGCATCAGCTCCCGTTCAAGTGAATAAATGCTAGCAGACTCAGGGCTTTAGGACGCATTCTTCTCAGAGCAAGGCCTCCCTCTTAATCTTGTAAGCCATCTCGAAATGTTATGTTTATAGCACCATCAATGTGCTTGGCCAAAACGTTTCTTTTAGTCTTTAATGTTAAATACAGAAGTCAAAATGAAATTAATTGAAATGTTGACATTGTCAAGACTCAAAATGTCAGGCCTGTCAACAGCAATTCCAGGCCTCAGAGCAGAACAGTCAATGAGCGCTCTTCCAGCATGGCCAGGGCTTTCACATGCCCGCCCGGCTGCCTTTGCCAATGCTGGTACCACCCCATGTGCTCCTAGGAGCCTTGCAGCCTCCTAGGCCCTTTTAAATCACCCAGACCCCTGGCCAATTGCCCCCTTCCCATGCCCCCCCCCACTTTGGTGGGCCTGCAAAATGTTATAACTCCCACTCCCCTAAATCTATAGTTCCCACAAAATGTTTTGATGAAACAGTATTTTTGGACATAACTGTTCCATTTAACAAAAAATAACTAGCCCTAGTCAGAATGTTTGTCTGAGCTATCCAGGTCTCTAGGGTCTGACACACTGAATTGGAACTCCCACAGGAACTGGATTTCCGTTTGAGGTTTTGGATAACACACAGGAAGAGCTGAAAGGCAGTCTCAGTTATTATTTACTGCAATATAATTATATAAACATTAGCACCCAGTGATCTCAGTTAGATCAAGCCTCTGTTATGCTAGGCTCTCTACAAACTTAGTAAATAATAGTTCCTACCACAAAAAGTTATTATCTAAAGTACAAGATATAATTAGTAGATGAAAGCACCAACGTGTGTGTGTGGGGTGGGAGAATGAGAAGATTAATTCGAAAGCTTTTGCACAAATTAGTTGTACCACAGTTTTTAACCCATCAATTGCACTAGTCATGTTACAGTACTTTAGCTCCTCTGCACTTACTTTCATCTAAAGACTAGAAATGAAAGACCTTAGCCAACAAGATAGGATGCTAAGAAAAACAGATTAAAAATGGGATAGTTTTTGGGGGGAGGGAAATAGGTGCTCTTGTATAATTAAATAGGAACATTAGGTTGTTTTATATGAAGCCTTTGAAATATTCTAATTAAAGTGTTCCTGAGATGACATTAATTTGTTACCTACATGTACCTATTAATGGCTCTAAAAGCTGACACAAGATCTTCAGAACAAAAGCTGGGGTTTCTTGTAGAAAGAGTAGGTACAGTATCACCAAAACAAAAGAAAACCCATGCACCACACAGAAAGAGCACCTCTTTTCAATACTTCTCAAACTGATCTAATTCTTTCTGTGTTGTCATTTCCCACTCAGCATGTCTTTCTGATCTGGTCCCATTTAGCAGATCCAAATAGCTATAGTCCTTGAAGGATGCCATTGGCAGTAATTGCTGTTTGCTGTATCTTTTTCTCTTAGTTTGTAAATATTTTCAGATTCTAATATATTTTTCTTATTATTATTCTGCCAGAGGTAACATGCTCTCCTAGCATTTTATTATTATTTTTGGAAGAAGAAGCAGTTACTTTAATTCTTGTGTTTTTCTTAAAGAAGAACAAAAATGGTTAGTTTGATACCCATAGAATGCTTCTTATCCTCGAGGGTTTTTCTTTAATTCAACTGAGTAATGTGTTGCCAACTTCTGCAATTTTATTGCAAGTTTTGTGATATTTGGTATCTTTCTTAAAGTCCTAACTTCTGGGATCAAGTGACTGTGGAAACCTTAGCTTTTGGGCTTGGGGTTTTGTTTTAAATAAGTTTCTAGTCCTTGAGGCTGCAGAGCAAACCCTGGCAATATGAACCAGAAGGGAAATGAAAATAGCAAATTTATTACTTTTTAAAAATTATGATTTTAATCCAGTCTCTTTACTTGTGGAGAACTTATTCATTATTTTTAATACTCCCTTCCTTATAAGAAAGACAATAGCTTGGATATTACAGTTTTAGTTCAATGGGTGTTGTCACATTGACACAAACTTTCACTACAAGGACAGCTTTTTGTTTGTGTTGTAATGGTCTGGTAGGAAAGATTTCATTACCTTTTTTTGTTGTACTAATTGTCACTTTAATAATTTGACTTGAGTTTGGCATGAGCTAAAATTCCTAATACAAAGGAAAGAGTCATCTGGCTTCACACTTGTAACAGAACTTAAGTGAAAAAGCTCCGGAACAGCTCTTGCAATAGTTCAGTTACTGGACAGCTTCTTTTCCATCAGCATTTGCCTGTCACTCTGGTTTTGAGCTTTTTTTTTACAGCAATCAGTAGTGCTGGTCCACTAGCCCACTAGCACTAATATCTCACTTTGTGAAGCACAGAATAGTTGTTTCATACTTCTCCATTTCCGGTGATTATTTTGCTAATGGTATTCAGCTGTCTGCAAAGTTGTGTGAACCACTTAAATCAAAAGGACGGTGCTATATTTCCACTCACTGATATAATGATACTGAGGCTATGTCTATACTACCAAGGTTAGTCAATCTAAGTTATGCAACTCCAGCTACATGAATAAAGTTATTCATGTAGCTGGAGTCGACGAGCTTAGGTCGACTTATTGCCATGTCTACACTGCTCTGGGTAAATGGGAGACACTCTTCTGTAGATATAACTTCCTCTTCTCATTCAGGGTGGAGTACTAGGGTCGACTGGAGAGAGATCTGCAGTCGATCTGGCAGTATGACATTCCCTTGGTGTTATCTGGACTGGTGATCTGTTAAGTCGCTCCAGTTCTTAACTCTGGGAGCCAGCTTTACCCTGTTCTGCTGTGAGAACCCCCACTCCTGGGCTGTTCACGCATAGCCTCTAGCGTATAAGCTGCTCCTTGGATTGTGCAACCGAATCACACTAGCCAATATCTCCAGTCCCAGACACAACCTTAGGAGCCTCTGTCTTGCAGTGTCCAGTTATGCCTGCCAGACCCTGCAAGCTTATATGAGTTCATCAATTTAACAAAGAAATCGATATATACCAGGCTTCTTTTCCCAATGGGAGTCTCTGACATGCTTCAAACCAAACGCACTGCTACAGGTAGAATAAACAAACACATATATTAACTACAAAGATAGACTTAAGTGATTGTAAGTCAAAGCACGACAAGTCAGCTATGTTCAAATGAAATAAAAGCAAAACACATTCTAAGCTGATCTTAACACTTTCAGTGCCCTTACCCACTTAGATGCTTCTCACCACAGGATGGCTGGTTGCCCTTCAGCCAGGAGCTCCCCTTTGATCAGCACTTCAGTCACTTGGTGGTAATGTCTGTAGATGGAGGTAGAAGAGAGAGAGAGAGCATGGCAAACGTCTCTCCCTTTAATCATATGTTTTCTTCCCTCTTGGCTTTGCCCCCCTCTTCAGGGTCAGGTGAACATTACCTCATCATAGTCCCAAACTGACCAAGGGTGGGGAGGGGGACTTACTTGAGAGTCCACCAGATCCTTTGTTGTTGCCTAGGCCAGTGTCCTTTGTTCCTGTGAGGCTGGGCTGGATTTCTCCCATACCTGCCCTGATGAGGTGTGAACTTCCCCTCTGCTCTTGGAGAGTTTTTGCCTAGGCTTGTTTTAAGCCATGAGGACACATTTTCAGCGTATATACATGAAATTACAACCTATAACTTGACTATAACAACAATTACTATAACATTACTATCACAACAGTGCTCAGTGCATCATGAGCCTTCCGAAGACACCTGACATGACAAACTTTGCATTGGATACCACACAATCGTTTTATAAGGATGAACATAAGGGTGTAGGGTATTCCCCCAAGGTACAGAGTGTCACAGGCAGGTCTTCACTAGATCCACTAAATTGACCCCCAGTGCATTGATCTGGCAGTAGTGTAAACATAGTCTGAGGAACAGTAACAGGAAAAGCCCAGTAACCCCTTTTTCTAAAGGAGTTAACTAGGGATGCTCAACCCCTATTACTAGAAAAAAGCATTTTGTGTCTTGCTGGGAGAATCTTTTCTTCTACTGTGGCCACTCGAGGTTAATGTGATTTATTAGTGTTTAGAATTCCTTTGTTTTCTGTTTTGGAAACACACACCTATGAGCAGGAGCTGTTATAATGCAAGTTTCTTCCACTCTTCCACATAGAGAGGTACCAGTTCTGTCCCACTCTGATGCATAACCCCAGTGATACATCCCATTAATCAAAATAAGCCGAATGCTCCAGCTCAACATTGCAAAATAACTTTATCTTCCTTTTATTTTCAATGTCCCAAAGTTCTGCTGCTCAAAACTACATCTGTTCTCTCCCACTGACAAAGATATTGATCTCTTAGTGCAGAGAGATGGTTCTGATCACCTGACTACTTTAATTAGCTGTGGTGGAAATCAAAGAGCCCATCATGCGCAATGGGTCTAGCTTATCTATTAGCACTGATCAATTACAACTATTATTAATTGAGCACTGATTTGTGTCTTTGCTATGCGAACAAGGAAGTAAAGGCCTGACTGAGGGATTCCTCGAAAAGACTATTTGTGGTCAATTTAATGCGTTAAGGGAACCTATCTATTTATAGGTACTTGTATTAATTTTGTTTCTAAATACATTAAAATATCCAGTAGCTATGCAAACACATTATTATTTCTGTACTCAATTAATCTTATACTACCACCTCAACATGCAATAAGTGCCCTCTTGCAAAGTACTATAAATTCTTAAAACATTATTGTACAATGCTAGAAGCAGAACTAATGTTACTCACCAGACAGAAACCTACACAGGACACAGCAGATATGAGGAGGAAATGTAGTGTAAAGGGACAACAAAATCAGCAACAGAGGATTAGATCTCCAGCAGGCTCCATTAGGCAGAGGATTTGACTATTCAGGGACAGAGCAGCTAACCAGCACTGGGGAAGAAAAGTACTTGTTACTGAGACTGGAAAAGGAGGAGGGAAACTGGGACTAAGAGAGGTTAGTGAACATGGGTGGGGAGAGGGATGACTGGAGGCCAGGAGGGGGGAAGAGACAGATCAGATGACAATCCAGGAGGGGCAGGAACTGGGACTAGCTGGTCAAGAAGAACCAGGGTAGGGAGTTGAAACTGGAAGTGTCTGAGGAATGAGACTGGGAGTAGGAAGGGGTGTGTGGAACTGGAAGTAGGAGGGGAGCTGGGGCAGTGACTCTTGAAGAGTAAGACTAAAACATGCTGAGCAATTTGGGATTCCAATGAGAAGCCGATGGAATGGAAGCTGGGACTGGCTAGATGAGCAGAATGAGACTGTGATGAGGAACCAGAGACAGGTTGTAGGGATGGAGAAAATGGGTCAAGCATAGGTGCAAATACACAGAAATCTTTGCCTACTACATAACGCTCCCCTCCAGAGCTTGGAACCCAAGATCCTTAAGTCTGATCATTCCTCTGCTGTCAGCTAATATGTGTGGAACCCACTGTCTCCTATCCCTCCTCTAGCGCTACTACACAGAGAGGATGACAATCTATCATTTACTCCTTTAGACCTCTGACAACTGAGCTGTGAAGTGGATTTAAACATTGTAGCCTTGCTTATGCCCAGTATTGGTTTCAATGTGATGCCACATGTTGGATTTTTTTTGTTTGCTTTTTCAAAAACCTGAGAAATTGCACACAAAAATGTTCTTTTAATGCATTGTTGTGCATAGTATGGACTTAGAGTACAATAGTATGGATCTAGGGATAGAGAGTTCTTTTAGAACATTTGACAGGCTTAATCTGGAAATGTGCTAGGCAAGAGCAGCATGCTAGAAAATGTAAAAAAATATATACAGTAATATATGAAATACAAGTGATGATAGAACTCTTTGTTTCCTAGCAATAGATAGCTTGTATGCTCCCAGGACCACTATTACATTGATTAAACAAACATTTACTGAAGGCGCATTTTATAATACAAAGCATGTATGGACTTGAGTACATGTATTTTGTGGGCATAAGAAAAGGACTTTTTAGTTCCCACCTGTTCCAATGATCTACCACAGTGGTTTTCAAACTGTGAGTCACAACCCAGTTTGGGTTGTGAAATGTAAGGCAAAGGATCCCAGCAGCTCTGGACCATTAAAGTCCCATCAGCGGTGCTGCCCGGCTAAGGCAGGCTAGTCCCTACCTGTTCTGACATTGCGCTGAGCCCCAGATGCAGCCAACAGCAGTTCTGGCTCCTAGGCAGGAGGGCCATGGGGCTCCGTGCACTGCCCCCACCTTGAGCACCGGCTCCACACTCCCATTGGCCAGTTCCTGGCCAATGGGAGCTGTGGGGGCGGTGCCTGCAGGTGAGAGCTGTGCTGAGCTGTTTGCACACATCCACCTAGGAGTCAGACAGGTGGAAAGACTGCCTTAGGACCCCTGCTGTACCATTGACTGGGAGCCGCCCAAGGTAAGCGCATACCCCAACCCTATGCCCCAATCCCCTGCCCCAGCCCTGAGCCCCCCTCAAATCCAGAGCCCCTTCCTGCACCCCAAACCCTTCATCCCTGGCCCCAGCCCAGAGCCTGCACCCCCAGCCCAGAGTCCTGCCCCCCTCCCACACCCCAGTTCCCTGCCCCAGCCCAGAGCCCCCTTCCACACCCAAGCCCCTTATCCCCAGCTCTGTTAGGTTGCAGGCATCAACAATTTTCTTAAACTGGGTTGCCAGAAAAAAAGTTTGAAAACTACTGATCTAGATTCCCTAGGCAACACAAGGCGGGGGGGGGGGGGGGGGGGGGGGCATGTGACATCATGTGCCCTGGCAGATTTGCTGCTTGGCTTGGACTGAGCATGCTCAGTAACACTGCTGAAGCCAACTGCCCTCACTCTGCTTCCCCACTATCAGCAGGCACGGGTCATCTCTGCCACATTACTTCAATACTAAGCTATACTCTGTGCAGTGCCTAATTATTGCAATATAAATAGTAACAATTCATTGAACATGACACATTTTGGGGTTTCCATCACAACTGAAATGCTTGCTTTCTCTCTCTGCTGGGAGAAGGTTGTCCCACCACACAGCTATACATATAAGAGAAAGAAAATGCAAACAAACTTAACCTGGGACAAGAAAGAAACAGGTGCTGCTCTCCTTTGATAGCTACATAACAAGGGTACATACTGCAGTGCTTCGATGAAGTAGAAAGAAGGAAAGCAAAAATATTTCAATCAGAGAATAAATTGTCCTATCCCTGATCTGACACTGTTCTAGAAACCAGTGCTACTGCTAACTTCCTGGCCTGTAGAAATGTCATGGAATCATCTGGATTGTGGAACATGTACAACTGTGCACTGCATTCATCGGAGACACACTTCCTGCAGCTCCCATTGACTGGGAATGGTGAACTGCGACATCCGGGAGCTGCGGGCGGCTGTGAAAATGTAAACAAACAGTCTGGTGGCCCGGCAGCAGATTAGTCCAATCAGGGCTGGCTCCAGGCACCAGCTAAAGAAGCATGTGCTTGGGGTGGCCAATACCAAGGGGCATCACTCCGGCCGCTATAGGGGCAGCATGTCCAGCACATCTGGGTCTTCGGTGGCAATTCGGCAGCGGGTCCCTCAGTCCCTCTCGGAGCAAAGGACCTGCTGCCGAAGAGTGAAGCGGCGCAATCATGCTGCCGTGGTTGTTTTTTCTCTGCCGCTTGGGGCTGCAGAAAACCTGAAGCCGGCCCTGACTCTGATAGGCCGTGTGCAGCCCGTGGGCCACAGGTTTCCCAGCACTGAACCAAATGCAGCTTACAGTAAGCAGAATCAACTTTCATTGAGATCTGTGCCTCCATGGGAAGCACATAATGGAGGCTAGGGAGGGGGCTGTGGTGGATTACCACACAGGCCCGTGGGGCCCAAGTCCAGGGATCCTGGCCAATTTAGGGGCCCTGGAAAAATCTCCCCCCACCATGGCTCTGGGGCTGGAGGAGCTCCTGTGGCTGTGGCTGGGGTCCAGAGCTTTTCCAGTCTCGGATCTGCAGTGGGGTTGTGGGGGGGCAGAAAGGAGTGAGTGGGGGCAGAATGGGGCAAAGCCACAGGCAGAAGGGGTGGAATGAGGAAGGGGCTCTGGGCTCAGCTCCAGCCAAGGCTAAGAGCTCTTAGCATCCTCCTCACCCCACAACTTCGCTCTCAGTGCCCCCTCCCCTTCCCTGGCTGGGGCGATGGGACGGGGGGCTGAGAGCAGTGAGCGAGGGCAGGGCCTTGGCCAGAAGAAGCTTCAACTGCTGCTCATTTGTGTCATTCATCAAAGAAGCAAAAGAGCAGAAAAAGCTGCATATCAGGTGACAGTGACAAAACTCATACCAATCTGACAATTCCATGGGTGTGCAAAATGAATGTGATTTGCTTGATGATGGGGATTGCAGTGGGGGGTGCAACAAAGCAGCAAGACCATGTAAGACAATGCAGCACATGCTACTGTCGTTAGCATTGCTGGGGTCAAATCTGACACACACTGCACAACTCTTATTGATATGCTTAATCCAGGGCTGGATGCTGCCCACACGGTACCACACAGGTATAAATTCACTTGTTTTACAAACCTACTGAGCACCAGATAAATACAATTTCTGTTGCTTTGTCAGTTACAATCTTTCAGATACCACTGAATTTAGCCCTAAATCTGCATACATCTCTGGTTGTGTGAAAAGAGTTTATCTAGTGGAAGTTATGAGCTATAAGGTTCCCTCTGCTTCTCTGCACTGGAAGCTCCTGATGTCATACAAGACAGGTATGTATGTGCAGCTCTGAGGGGAAAGGTGGCTTCACAACATACTAACTCCCCCAGTGCTGCTTCCTTCCCCTCTGTGACCGCTGTGGTGCATCCTGGCAGTTCTTGATTCTTTGGCCACACTCCTGCCACAGCCTTGGTGGCAACAAAGCAGCATGCCCATGAATACAGCACCAGGTTCCCTTGTACTTCCTGACCTAGTCATCACAATGTACCTTGCGCTTATAAGTGCAATCCTCCGTACAAGTGCCAGTGTGAAAAAGGGGTGAAAACCCCAAATATCAGAATGAAAAAAATAAAATGAAAAGTGGGTGACAAGGCATTCTGCTAAACTTGTAATTCAGTCACCCATCACCTGGCCTGAAACTGACCACATCAGTTGACCTTCAGGCTCAACTGTTTTTCAGATATTTGGAAGCACAAAAGAATAGGTGATATGAAGGGAAATGGGTTTCCTATTTCAAGCTTGATTTTGTTGTGGGAATGAGACTGACTAGGGTTTGTGTAATTTGTGCTTTTCAGTAACAGCAGGACACCCAGGGCATTTTGATGGTGCCTTTTTGTTATTTTACAAATCTAAATAAATCAGTGCTCCCTACCCATATGTCTATGATTATGTGTTTAGCATAGTAGGGACCAGATATTTACATACTGAACTACACTATGCTCATGCATCGAGTTCACTATTTCTGCACATTAGGCTAATGAAGAATGAGAACTATCATAGTCTGACACTCACAGAATACTATAGAAGCTGCTTTGTTCAGTTTTAATTGCTCCTCTGCTGGAAGAGAATGGCTCACTCAGGTACACAATTAGCTTCCCAGAAAATATAGGTTCAAATCTTGAGTGTGCCAACTCCACCTTTCAGCCTTCCAAGGTGGATGTTCAATATCATACAATTTACTTTAAGGGTGGTTTTTGGAGACTATTCCAAAAATGAAGCCAATTTCCTATTGAGCCCACAGCAAGTTACGTCAGAGAAGGATTTGCCATAGTGTGCTTGGCCAACATTTCTTTTTCCTACTGTTGTGTGCTGTGTCAATTGGCTGTTGTGGTCCACTCCAGCAGTGATTCCCTTTCACTTGTGTCCTACAAAACATATTATTTACACAAAATGCTTTCTGATCCTGTAGGCTGCATGATGCTACATAAATAAAAGTTATTCTCTCACAATTTCGCAGACAGTGCTATGAAAAGAATGCCGCTTTCTTATTGAAAGACAAAATGGTTTTCAAGGTGTGTTATTGGGAAATTCTTCTGTAAGAGCAATTATTTAAGATACAAACAGTGTATGAGACTGGATAAACAGCTATCTACAGGCACAATACACTTGTGACTCCCATTAGTGCAGGGTTACAAACCATGATTGTGGCCAGGTTTGATAGATAGATACAAAGATCTTGGCAACTCTGATGTCAGTGAATCCGGCAGGCTCTGCTCCCTGCTTGGTTGTTTTGATTTCTTAAAAAACATCTGTAACATCCAAACACATTGATCAGTAAGAACAGAATTCCAGGGTTATTGAAAAGAGCAAGCACTGGGAGAAGGGTATAAATCCTGGATGAATACAAGGAACTCTGCCCGTATCGGTCCAACAGCCTGGCCAGTCCCGCCAGCTGTAGCTCCTTATTCCTGGATTAAGGTGCCTCTGTTTTTCTGGGCTGTGGCAGATTCTTGTGTGTGGTGCAAGCTCGCATTCCCAGGCTGCTGTTCCTGGGCCTGCCTCCCAGCCCTGAGCTCAGACTCAAAGCTTGCAGTGTCCTTACAGCCTGCGTTGCAATCCCTCCTGGAGTGGCAATCCCATCCTCCAGTCAGAGGAACACTGGCAGCAGAATGTAGGGGTGGCATTTCCTGCCAGATCTCTTTAGCCAGTCAGGACTGAAGGGGCATGTGGTGGAGCAGCCAACTTCTTTAGTCTGCCTCTCCTGGGCTCCAGAGGCAGAGTCAGACCTCCCAGTACTGCCTCTTGTAAAGTACTTGCTTAACAGACACCTTACCTTGCTGGCAAGGAGGGAACAAGCATTACCATTTCACAGGTCTGGCTTATAATTTTTTATACAGATATCACTGAAGCTGGGTGTGTAAAACCAAACATACTGCAGTGTAGAGACGATAAAACTCAATATGACCACACAGCAAGTGTAGGTGTGATAGTAAGGTGGGTAGGCATACTTGTGCTAGCTTTAATCTAATAGTGAAGACGTGGCAGTACATTCAGCCTGGGATAATGACCCAAATAAGTTCCCTGAGTCCCTGACAGGCTTGTACTAGGGCAGCTAGACCATGCTGAAGCCCATGCTGCCATGTCTCCAGTCCTAGCTAGAGTAAAGCTAGGGCAGGTATGCCTATCTGCAAGGCAATGTCACCTTCCTGTGCTGCATGGACATACCCTCAGTGACCCAAGCAAGTGGTCCTCATAGGTGGAGGAGGAACAAGAATTACTGCAACGATGCTCATAGGACATCAACTCCATGCATCTCCCAGTTCTGCAGCCACAGCAGCCTTTCTGCACTTCTCCCCCTGTGTGTAGCAAAACACAAGAGTAATGTATGAAGCTTCATAATTCTCAGTGGACTTTAACATATGATTTACAGTAGCTGTTCTCCTGGCTTATCCGCCTTTTCCTATCCCTGAACCAGTACTCCAGAGCTCCTCATTAGCATCTTGATGACCACACTTACTTATACCAATGTGTCCTAGGAACTCCACATACACCCAGACCTTTTTACCTTGCACTTGAGTGTAAAAGCTGACACATGAGGGGCTGTTCACTGCCATTAAATGTAGAGGGCCCGACCTAGGGCCTGATTCTTCACTACCTTGAGCCTTGTATGGTGACACTTCGAGAAACACTTTCAGACCCTACCATATGAATACCTACTTTGTACTAATGTTAATGACAAAATGACAAATGACAAAATGCAAGCCAGTGGATAATCCATCCCCTTGTGTCTCCCCTAACATTTACACTGAAACGCAATCATCTTTTGCTGAATGCAGCCAAACACACAATCTTGCATGAATACAGCCTACAAGCTAAGAAGAGAATTGTGGTTTCCTCTATTACTTTGAGAATCCCAGCAAACAAATTCCCATACCTATACAATTAGAGCCGCAACTGAACTCCAAAGGTCAGTCTGAATGTACTTGCTCAAAGTTCAGAATATGGGAGTGTGGTTTGGACCAATCTCTATAGTAGATTACATAGATCTTTATCTAGGTGTTTGTAATGCACTCAGCCCAATAGCATCAGGGCACCCAGAGACTTTAGACTACTATTTGATGTGTATGTAGAACAATACACCTATCTAAAATCTTCAGCAGGTAGATGTAAAAGTGCCAGTAGTTTGGTGCTGAAGGGATAAAGTTAGAAGAATGATTAATAAGCCTGTTCACAAGTGATAATATGTGGGAAAAACACTGATTCTATATTCAGGTGAAAGAACAAGTAGCACTTTGTTAATTATTTGCACTACCGTAGTGCCTAGGAACCTTAGTCACGGACCAAGAGCCCATGGTGCCAAGTGCTGAACCAGCCCAGAACAAGATTGTAAGCACCATCTACTACATATTTGAACACCACATCATCATTATTCACTTGCATTAGGTGTTTTTGCTTTCAAAGAAGTTACTAATTCCAGATTTCCCATGTGAAAAGACTAGATCAAAATTTTCTCATAGTTGCCAGATGCTTTTTCCACTCAGAATTGTAGTGGTTTCTTGTAATATTTGTGAAGATAGATAAATAAGATCAGTGTGTGTTTTGCTTCGGGGGGTGGGTAGAGAACTCTGGAAGTATAATGTCATTTTTTCCTCTAACAAACACTTTTTTTCCTCAAAACACCATGTATGAGAGTTGAATAAATCCTTTACAACTTTGCTCAGTTTTGTTTTCCAACCCTCTTATTGCAGTAGAGAAAATATTTTTAAGACTGTGATTACAAACAGTTTTGTATTGGTGAGCTAGCTAATCCAAGCCAATTGTTTTCTGCCCTGAGAAAGACCTATCTCTGTAGGGTGTGCTAATTGTAGCATAAAATTAATGCCTCCTGTTTTAATATTTAGGACAAGGAGTGAATGAGAAATGGATTCCAAGGGAGAAAATACCCAGCCAGTTCAAAGGTAGTTTTACACAAGCAGCTTAGGAACAGTTCAAATATTTCCCAAGTCAATCCAGTATTGCTCATTGAACCCACCATCAAATAGCCAACTACAATGTGGGTCACTTGGCCATAGCTGAGTCCTTACAAAGTTATGTTTCTGCATTATTCCTTTCCTATTGCTCAGATTTTCTTTTCTGTCTTTTCAACTTGCTTCATATTTTTGACTTCTTCTTTGATCCTTTTTTCTGGATTTATCTTTCATAGAGGTATTTCCATATTTGTACAACATGGTGCCATAATGGACCAAATTCCTGCTGGAGCTCACCACCTAGGTAAGAAAACCCTTTGTCAGCCACAGAAAAAGAGCATTAAGAATTAGGACGAAGTTGGTCATGCCTAGCTGTTGGAGCTGGAGTCAGAAAATGGAACAGAGGATCAGAACCAGACTCAGCCAGAGCCAAGGATCAAATCAGACTCAGTAGCCCACAAGCCAGAGGGTCAGAGTCAGATTTGGTACCCAATTGCCAAGAGTGAGGTGTAGGGGCAGGAACCAGAGACTAAGCGAGGAGCAGGCACGGAACAGAAGCAAGGCAGGAAGTGGGAGTAAAGGATAGGAGCAAGGCTGGAACCAGAAACAGGGTTGGATGCAGATCATACAAGACAGGCAAAGAGCAGGAGCAGAAGCGTCAGTAACAGGGAGTCTGTGCAATTGCTTAGACAGCCTGCTTGGGTTACTCCCTGGCTGAAGTAATAGGTGCAAGCCAACCAAGTGCCCAAGGCTTTGGGTACCTAGATAGGACTTCCTGTGAAGCCTGACCTTCTAAGATTAGTGAGGTGCTGCTTTGTTGCTTCACTTGGTGGTGACAAGAAAGTGTTGGAAACCCAGGGCCTATAGTGCTCTGGGTTCAAGACCCTTTGAAACCCTCTGTAACCTCTAATCCCTACACAGTTAGCTTCTCCTATTTTGTCATCTCTGGAACATTACAAAGAGGCTGTTCTGCAAGCCCACAATTATAGGAACCTACGAAAAGTTTAATGGGGCAAGTCCTACCTGTTTATTTGCCTACTGTTCCTGGATTACCTAAGGGTTCTGTGCATAGCTTTCCATGCAGATGATTTGGTTTCTGTGCATTAATTAATGGGTGTTTGATTGGAGGGTTCAGTTATTCTAGGTACCAGTCCTTATGTGGCTCATAATACTCGTATTTCATCATCCTGTTCTGATGCTTTTGAATACTTTGGAAGGTCTTGGTCCTGCAAGTGCTTGAACTGTGCACAGCTGGGAACACAGTGTTGCTCTCCAGCATAAGGCAATCACAGGTGAGGTTTCCCTGCATATCTGCTCTTACTTTCAAAGTAACACCAGACAAGAGGGCGAGGTCTGAGTACAGGATGGGAGCTAGTTAGTAATGGATTGTAAAGGATGAATGCTTAGTCTGGGGTTTCAGAGACGGCTATTGGACACCCAGTTCCCTTTGAAATGCCTCAACTAATACAGCAGCTGACTTTCTGTGGAAGTTGGGTGTTTGATTTCTTAGCACTCTTTTGAAAATCCCAGCCTCGGTATCAAAGAAATGGCCTCAGACCACCACGTCATCTCTTCTATTCCTTTTTACTTATGGTAAAGAATCAAATAATTACTTTTTGGCCACAATGGAACAGCACAAACTTTGCATCTAAAGGTAAACAGTTCTGTGTATTATTATCTGAGCCTTTTGGTTTGTTTTAAAACATCCTTTAAAGTGAAGGTGAGAGTGCTTTATCCATAACAAAATAAAAACATCTTTTTTGTTGCAGAACACGTGCTGTATCAGCCATGATCATATGACTATTCTAGTAGACATCAAGTACAACTGAATGCTTAAAAGGTTCTGACTGTGTTGCATGAATATTGAACAAAGGCTTTTTGTGCCTTTCTTTTTAACCTTCAGTGAATGCACCATTAAACAAAAGTGTGTTTTGGAAAGAAAACCATTCTCTAAGCACCATTGCGATGATTCAGGAATCTATCTGTAATTCTGTGGGAGCGTATGAACTCTTTGTATGTATCTTTACCAAACCCCAAACTCCATTTTTAATTGGAGGTTTAGTTGATTCTCTGTGGTCTCTTTACCTCCATATTAGATTGACATTCCAAGGGGCAATGATACAGGGCTGATAATAGACTATTGTTAAATTGGTATGGTCTTCTATTCAAATCCATATATTCTAGACAACAAGATAGCTCCTGCTCAGGAGAACTGGCTAGTCAGGGGAGAGGCCACCTGGCCACAAAGTCTTATGGTAGAGGTCTCTGGTCACCTGAGGAGTAGATCCAGGAGTTATCTTTCAAAGGGACTGAACAGTTATAAAGGTCAAGCACTGGCCTTTTTGGGGCTCCTCAACCACTTTCACCAGTGCAAGTTGAGAGGAGTTGGTTGACATGGTCATGCAGATCTTCTCTATATGTATCCCAGACTTTCTCCTTGGAGCATATTCTGCAGTATCTGAATGCCTGGTTATAAGGTGACCAGACAGCAAGTGTGAAAAATCGGGACAGTTGTTTTTGGTGGGGGGGAGGAATAGCTGCAAATTCCCCAATATTGGAACAGTCCCAATAATACCAGAATGTCTAGTCACCCTAGCTGTAATAACAGATTTCTTGGTGTGTTTGGGGTGGTTTCTGAGCCTACGAAGGCAGGTGTGATGATTGGTGGGTTTCTTGCATATGGTTGTCTGTAAAGTTCTATTGTTGAAGCTCATTGTGTTGTCCATTAAGTTTGATGCTAGTGTGGGAGTGTTCCAGATTTAGGGTTTATTGCAACAATCTGTAACCCACTAAGCCCCCGTTCTTGTTCTATGACTACAGGAGAGTTAACGGGCCACTTCACCCAGGGGTGAAAGTGAGCCAGTACAGGCTGGCACAGTGTACCAGTAAGAACCTGGTACCAGCCCATACGCAGTCCACATTAAAGCGCTGCCACATCAGCACTTTAGCATCCCTGCTCCTTTTGCCTCCCCTGCCAGCAGCCCTTCTGGTAGGGTCCATACCCGCAGGGCCACTGATGGGGAAGGGGCAGTGACATTAAAGCGCTACCATGGCAGCGCTTTGAGGCTTCTTAAAGCACTGCCATGGCAAAGGACCATCCTTAAAACATTGCTGCGGCAGTGCTTTAACATTGCTGCCCCTTCCCTTTTGTCGGCCCTGCCAGTACGGACCCTATCGGCAGGGCCACCGAGAGGGGAGGCAAAAGGGACAGGGACATTAAAGTGCTGCTGCGGCAGCACTTTATGCAGGGTCCTTTGCCGTGGCAGTGCTTTAACTTCGCTGCCCCCTGTGTTGGCAGTGGCCCTGCTGGAATGGTCCCTACCAGCAGGGCCGCCGACGGGGGCAGGCAAAAGGAGCAACTGCCCCTGGGCCGATGATTTAAAAGGACCCGGGGCTCCGGCCACTGCGGCTAGTACTGTGGCAGTGGCAGCTGGAGCCCTGGGCCCTTTAAACCTCCGCTGGAGCCCCAGGCAGTGCGGGCCAGGGAGTGTGGATGGGCTGGCTGGGGTATGCTGACCCCCAGCCCCACCCCTTCCACCCAAGGCCCCACCTCTTCTGGAGCTGACCCCTAAAGAGTTACTTTCACCCCTGGCTTCACTTTGAATGGACCCCTAAAATATGTGCTAACTACTTACGCTAAACTATCTGTTTGACCTTGTATTTAGCTGTGACACTTGGAATGCCTTTCCCAGACCTGTGGAAGAGCTCTGTGTAGCTCGAAAGCATGTCTCTCTCACCAACACAAGGGGGTCCAATGGAAGATATTACCTTACCCATCTTGTCTCCAGAGAAATATCAAATGTTATCTGTTATATTTTGGGCCCCAGTCCTGCAAAGACTTATGGTATGGCTACACTAGAGAGTTTACAGCAGCACAGTTGTGCCAATGCAGCCTATTCCAGCCTCAGCAAGCGGCAGAACCTATGTCGGTGGGAGAAGCTTCCAGACTATCGCTTATGTCGGTGTAACTTACGTCACTCAGTCGGGTGATTTTATTCACCATCCTGAGTGATATATGTTACGCCGACATAAGCTGTAGTGTAGGCATAGCCTTACACATGCTCAATTTTATGCAGGAGACTGGACTAGATAATCTCTCAAGGTCCCTTCCAGTTCTATGATTCTATGCATGAATAGACGCAGTGAGGCCAAATTCAAGTCAATTGGATTAAACTATATCTTTGCAGGATGGAGCCTTAGAGTAGTGCACAGGGATTTTCTGTTGGGTTTTGCATTGATTAACATGGGGAGTTGCATGTTTGAGTTCACAGGCGAGGGTCCCAGTTCTGCTGTTACATTGCTGTAAATCTTATTGAATCCAGATCTTCAGTGTCCTCGTTCAGTGGCTTCACCTGGAAATCACCTGCCTTCTTTAATTAATGTGTACAAGAATGGGGTAGTCATTAAATCTGGATCTGAGTTTTGGTTCCAAATCTTCAGAGTATTCAGGACTTTGATTTGGGTCCAGGTTTTACTCAAAAACACCAGGAAAGTGAGATCTCGGAAGATGCGAGAGGGACAAATGTAGTACCTACCTTTAAAAAGGGGAACAAATCAGATCTGGGGAATTATAGACTGATCAGCATAACTTCAATAGCAGAAAAGATACCAGAACAAATTACTGAACAGTCGATATTGTAGCGTTGCGGTGTGGTTCCCTGCCGTCCCAGGGAGGGATGAGCCTCTCCAGACACCAAAGTGGGTGGAACCAGTGAACCATGTGCTCGCTCCCCAGAGATCAAAGTGCAGTACAGGAAGTATAAAAGCCCAACCCCAGAGCTCATTAGAGGCATGGCTGCTGGAGATACCAGACGCCTGTAGCCTAGCTCCTGGTTGGGAGACCCTGGCAACCGGCAGTCAACCAGAGCCCGGAGAAGCAGTCAAGTCTGCACCTCCCAAGTTACCCAGAGGAGCTGTCAAGCCTACCACTCGCCAGTTACTCTGAGGAACCCATGGTGCTTGACTCCTTAGAGGACACCGTTCAGACACAGGTACCTCTAGATGGAGAGTCAGAAAGTAGCCCGGGGGTAGCCAACCCTAGTCTGCTGCAGTACTGCCAGAGCCTATGTCAGTGTGTTGCGGCTAGGATCCCCACTGAGGCAGCAGCAGGGCCTCTGCCGCTGCTAGGGCCCCGGCCTGGGACGCAGTGGAGTGAGTGGGCCTGCCTCCCCCATGCCACTCAATGTGTGGGTGGCAGTCTCCCCCTCCCCAGGCCCTTCGGAACCAGGGCCTGGGCCTATTGCTTAACTGTTTGCTCAGCCTCTGCCTGAGGGCCTGAGCCACTGACTCTTTAATGCCCTGCCCTGATCCCGGGCCTGGGCCTGCTCAGTAAATAGCAGCTGCTCAGCTCCTGTCTGAGGACTGGAGCACAGGACTCGCTACTGCCTGCCAACCAGGCATGAGTAACCATTGGTTGTGCCTCTATTGCTGCTGTGGCATGAGACCCCATGGCCAGACTAGTTCCCCAACCCAACTGAATGGACGTAGTGAGGCGCTGTGGTTCCCCGCCACCCCGGGGAGGGACGAGCCCCAGCTGAACCCTTCGACAGATTTGTAAGCACCTAGAGGATAATAAGATTATAAATAATACCCAACATGGATTTGTCAAGAACAAGTCATGCCAAACCAACCTAATTTCCTTTTTTGACAGGGTCACTGACCTAGTGCACAGGGAAAAGCAGTGGGCATGATGTATCTGGACTTTGGTAAGGCTTTTTACACAGTCCCATACGATAGCCTCATAAGGAAACTAGGGAAGTACAGTCTAGATGAAATTACTCTAATGGTGCATGCCTGATTGAAAAAATATACTCAAAGAGTAATAATCAGTGGTTTACTGTCAAACTGGGAGGCGTACCCAGTGGGGCCCAGCAGGGGTCTGTCCTGGGACCAGTACTATTTAATGTTTTCATTAATGATTTATATAATGGAGTGGAGAGATTGCTTCTAAAATTTGCGGATGACATCAAGCAGGGAGTATTGCAAGCATTTTGGACAGGATTAGAATTCAAAACCACCTTGACCAGTTGGAGAATTGGTCTGACGTTAATAAGATGAAATTCAATGAAGACAAGTGCAAAATGGACAAACACAAAATGGGAAATAACTGGCAAGGCAGTAGTACTGCTAAAAAGGAAATGGTGGATATAGAAGATCACAAACTGAATATGAGCCAACAGTGTGGTGCAGCTGAGAAAAAGGTCAATATCATTCTGGGGAGGTTTAACAGGAGTGTCATCTGTAAGGCATGGGAGGTAATTGTCCTGCTCTACTCTGCACTGGCAAGGCCTCTTCTGGAGTATCATGCTCAGTTTTGAGCACCACACTATAAGAAAGGTGTGGACAAATTGGAGAGACTCCAGAGAAGAGCTGCAAAAATGTTAAAAGGTTTAGAAAACCTGACCAATGAGAAAATGTTAACTGTTCATGTTTAGTCTTGGGAAGAAAGGAAGACTGAGGGGGGGGACCTGATAACAGTCTTCAAATATTCTAAGAGCGGCTATAAAGAACATAGTCATCAGTTGTTCTCCATATCCGCTGTAGGCGGGACAAGAACTAATGTGCTTTATCTGCAACAAGGGACATTTGATTAGATGTTAGGAAAATCTTTCTAACTCTAAGGCTCGTTAAGCTCTGCAATAGGTTTCCAAGGAAGGTTGTGGAATCCCCATCTATTAAATACATGTCAGAGATGGGCTTAATTTACTTGGTCCTGCCTTAGTGCAGGGGGCTGGACTAGATGACCTCTTCAGGTCCTGTCCAGCCCTGTGTTTCTATGATTTAACAGTTCACTGATACCAGACAAAACCTTTTATAGCTTCTAGGACAAAGGACACAGATGAACTATTAGAAGACCAATAATAAACATGGATGGAAACAGGGAATATCCCTAAATGTGCACAAAGGCTACTCCTATTCCAACTGACATCACTGAATCCCATTGAGCTCAGTGGGAGCAGGATCAATCCATGCATCTAGCTGTATGAGGAGTTTACAGATGCACTACTGAGCTGATGCAACCATTTTATTGTGGCCAGGAGAAAAGGGACACCAGAAATCCTTGGCTGCTGGAACAACCACTTCCAGCCATTGGCAAGCAGTGCATTTTAGAGTAGATGTCTTGCTGCTTTGAATTGTGCCTGGGGGATATCCCAGGGCACATCTGCTCAGGATTGGAGAAATGCTAAGTAGCTTAAGGGTATCTCTTGCATACCACGCTCTTAGCTAATTCCCTTAGTGCCAAGGTTTTTATGTTGTCAAATAAATTGTAATATTTAACCTCATATTGCATATTCAAATATACTTCAAGTATATTCAAATATACTTCAATAGCTTTGCACCACCAAAAACCTGCTGAAGTCTTGCTATGCTCCACAGCAGCTACACACACACATGCTGTTGGCATAATTATCTGAGGGCTTTTCAAAAGTTTCCAGATCTAATGTTTTTCCGCTCTATAGAGGCAGCGAAACCAGTGCAGGGGAAATTAGCATTTTACAGCTAGAGCCAACATTTCTATACATGTCACAAGAATGACAAACGTGGCATATAAGCATTTTCCGCCAGAAGTACAAAAGGTGTGAGAATAGCAGGCATGCACAGCTCCATTTCTCTTAAGTGGCTTGTTACCCATCACCCGGTAACTTACTGACACTGGGGAAATATTCATTCGTTTCACTTGTTTCCTCTGCAAAGTTCTGGGGAAAGTTCCGCAGGAAAGACACTTTGTGATTTGTGACACCCACTCTGTCTCTGCCTCTTTTTGGCAGCTCAACTTTCCATGCAGCCCAAAACATTATGAAGCCTCATCAGCTTTCTGTATGTCAGTTTCACAGACAGTGTCAGTATGGCACCTACCCAAACTCTGATGTGTCAAAAGTTGGCTAAACATCATATTCATATTTTGGAGCCACACATAAAACCTGATCCTGGGAGGCATGGATGACCAACATTGAGTGAAGTCAGCAGCAGGTGCTCTGGATCTGTCATGCAAGGCAGCATAATTCAGCTCCTTCCTTTTAAGGTCTCTTTCCCACAATTAAACCAGAATCACTGAATTGGTTTGTCATCTTTGAAAATCAAAGCCTTGATGTGCACTATAAAGAGACTATATTTTTTGCTCTGAAACCATCCTTATAGCCCTGCTTTTTCCACTGCAGAAAGCAAATGACTTATCTAGGATCTCCAAGAAGCTCTGCCCTGGGACTTGTCCTACCATTGGTTTAATGAGATATTTTTCCAGTTGGTACATGCTGCTTTGGACAACATCTGTTCATCCTTCAGTCTAAGCACCCTCCACCTCTTTATCCTTTTTAAACCGTGCCACATTAGCTGCTTCAGTCTACAGTGTGTTCCTCTTGGTTTGCCCTCTTCTTCGTTTAATCTTCTCTGTGTCTCCATGTGATATAAACTATGCTCTGTTCTTGTAACCTTCTCCATCTTCTTACTAAGGGGCCAGATTTCTGCTCTGACTGGGCCTGACACAACAGCGTCTTCCATAACCAGATGGACAGCTCTCCATACTACCTTTTGAGTCTCTCAAATGTTCCTTATCTAGCCTTGATTTCTCTCTCCATCTGATGTGCGATAGCATATCCGTCACCAGGCAGACATACCACTCACTGTCTTCTAATTCATCCCTTTTCCCCCTGAGTGCTTCCATCCAAACTGCCTCAAAGATCCAAGTGGCTTGTTTCAAGATCTTTTCTACTTGTCAACCACGTCAAGTCCTCTTAGTTTTCAGCTCGCCTGTCATTATTTTTGAAATTCTAAGGTGCCCAGGTGTTCTGTGCTGTCTTGGGGGTGATCTTTTCCTCCTGATTAGGTGTATTTGCCTGAAACATCAAACAAATAAATATTTCACCTCCCTAGATAGCTTTCAGAGCACTTGCACAGAAGCAGTTCAACTTCAGTTTTTTTGAAGTAACAGTGACATATGCTCCGGGAGCAAACTCCTGTCCCTGCATTCCACAGCTACCCTGCCCTGCATGGCTCTGAGGCCCTTTGTTCAGCTCACGACCCCCCATTGCAAGAGCAATATTTTGACCAATGTGCTTTACCATGGCCTTGATTTAGTCTTTGTATACAATATTAACCTGTAAAGAAACCCATAGGCTTGTGAATGAAGAACAGCCAGTATGAAAGTTTTTGGTTGCCATCTAGTGTTCAGACAAGATTTAAACATGCCTCAGCAGAAGCTGTGGAAATATCACTGGACCATGTGAAAGTGTGGGACTGGGGCTCGACCCTCTCCGAGGGGCGGAGGGGAGCCACACTAGCTTGCTACACATTTTCTGGCCAGGCAGGCCCCCTGACCCTAGTCCTGAGGTGACAAACACAAAGTCACAAGGCTCAGGTCCCCAGGTTCAGGGCAGAGCAACACTACAGAGTCAAAGGGGCTCAGGCCCTCTGCTTCAGGGCTGAGAAGCAGTACAGTCTAAAGGGGGCCCAGCTCTAAGTTCGGGCGGGGCACCAAATGCAGAGTCACAAAGCTCAGACCCTTTTGGCTCAGGGCTGAGCAAAGCACAGGGTTTAGGAAGCTCAGTAGAAAGGCCTGCTCAGGCCAGCGAGAGGGGGAGTCTGCCACCCTTGGACGGGTGGCAGGGGGAACGCAGGCCCTCCCACTCCACTGCTTTCCAGCCCGGGGCCCTAGCAGCGGCCAAGACTTGCTGCCGTCAGTGGGGATCCTGGCCGCAACACACTGACATAGGCTCGGATATGGCTGCAGCCTGACTGGAGTCGGCTGCCCCCGGGCTACTTCCGACCTCCCCCTCAGGGCCTACCTGGTCCGTAGGGTCGGCCCCCGGGAAGTCCAGCAGCCTGGGCTCCTCACGGACAGGGCTGGGTGGCAGGTCTGGCAGTTCCTCAGGGAAGTCCGGCCAGGCTTGCTCTGGTGGTTCCTCCGGGTAACAGCAGGGACGGGGAGGCCCCAGCAGTTCCTCTGGGTTGTAGGCACGGGGAAGCTCTGGCAGATCCCCCGGGTAATGGGCACGGGGAAGCTCTGGCAGATCCCCCGGGTAATGGGCACAGGGAAGCTCTGGCAGATCCCCCGGGTAATGGGCACGGGGAAGCTCTGGCAGCTCCCCCAGGTAGCGGGTGTGGGGAAGCTCTGGCCAGTCGCGGCAGGTGTCCTGGGTCCTAGAGAGTTCCCAGTCTCGAGCTCCCTGCGGCACGTCTACTCCCTGTGGCGGCTGGGGCCTGACTGGGCTCTAACAGCCAGCTTTTGTACTTCTGGGTCATCGCCTGATCCTCTGGGGGGGGGGGGGGCTCACCGCACCTTAGCCCCGCCCGGTCAGGCTGCTGGCTGGGCATTCCCGCCCCTGGGCCGGAGGGGAGCCACACTGACTCGCTACAGACCAAGTCATGCTGATAGCTCAGTGTATGTATCTTTCCTTGGGGAGCGAGGCTCTCCCAGCCTCTCCCAAACACAAGCCTGTGCCTTAACAGCACAGTCTGACCTTCAATAATTAGGAGGAAGAAAGAATTTAGGACAGAGGAAAGAATGAAGCAGAGAGACAGGAGATAAGAATGATTTGAGAGATGAGCATAATAAGAGTACCTGCCGGGCTGCACTTGCGGGTAGGGGGCATAGAGACAGGGGGAGTATATAGCTGTGTTCTGGAGGGATACATAAGGTTATTCAGTAATATTGTAGAAGGTTCCATGAAGATCAGAGCTGGATACTCTTTTGTCCCAGGGCTTTTTCTTGACTTCCTTGGTTGGCTGGATGTGAGCCTGATTCTTCACAGCTGTGCCCCTTGTGTTGTTGTGGTCACCTGAGCAAGGTGAGGGTACGACTCTCTGATGAGCCTGAATAAAGAATTCAGTTGGGTGGTGTTGCACCTAGTTCTCACATAACTGCCCAAGGTTGTGGAGTTCTCGGTCAGGGCCCTGCATCAAGGGGACTCAGAAGAAGCTGTTTCTCTTCGGGAAAGAGGGAGAAGCTATACCCGACTTGGGTGGGTCCTCCATCCAATATGGTTATCAACCACTGGCAACTCCCATCCCACTCCAAGGAAGAAACACAGACAGAGAATGATAGTGTAGATGGGTGGACCTGCTGAAGGAGAGAGGAGTAGGTGGGGGGGGAGGAAAGAGGTCAAGTGGTTTCTAAGAGTTCCGGTGTATTGGATAAAGGAGCCATTCTTCTGTACTCTCTTCTGAACTTTTTGCAGTCCCTCCCCATCTCTAGTTTTCAAGGTATCTTTAAGGTGACAATATGATTTTTATTCCTAGTATTGTAATAGGGAGGTCTTTTACAGAATGCTTTTTATATGTACATGGAGGCTGGCTTAGTAGATATCATTTTATAGGCAAATTTTCCAACGCTAATGTTAATATAACATAGCCATTGTTCTACTGACTTTGTTTATAACGAGGGCAAAATATCTTAAATGGGCAAAGGGAGTTTTATTGCAATTTGAGTGACAAATTCACAGGAAAACATGGATAGCTGGAATCTCTTCTCCCTTCACTTGTAGCTACTATAGTCCTATACTAACTCATGACAAACCACTGACTAAGCAGCAAATATTGTAGCTCTATACCTGGGGATTTTTTTGAAAACATGCTCCAATCTCTTGCACTTTGAACTTCTTTGTGTTGAAGCAGAGGTTTAATACTTTTTCTCAATTAGATGCTCTTGCTGCAGAACTATTTTCACATCCTCTGAGGTGCACAGGAGGGTGAAATGAAGATGGCCTTTGAGACCACAGAAAACTGGAAGTGTAAATGAATTCACTGGAGATAAGTTAGTTCCACAAGTCGCCTCAGAAGATCGTTTCCTTTGGTCTCTTAAGATTATCAGCTACTATGCCAACTGCCCCTGATAACACAGGAAACTGAAAATCCTTGCTAGGGAACCACTGGCTGTTTAAGCCCTTTGTCAGAAATCAAAGGAGCTATCTATACCCCTGATAAGATTGCCTAATCTCTTAGAAGCACAAGCTTCTAGCTCTGCTCTGCAGAATGTGTAGCCTTCTATGTCACTCTGATTACAAGATGCACCTGGCAACTGAGTAACAAAAAATAGTTTTCAGGGTTCCTCATTAAATAGATTTTTCAGAAGCCATGAGCGGAATGCTGCTTCTCATACCTTTTTTCCCTGACTGAAGCAGCTTTGTGCCATCTCATCTGAGCATGGCCAGAGATACTCTCTGAGAACAATTAAATAAAATTAACTTCTTTGCAAGTTAGAAGAAGGGTTAAAAGATACCATAGAGGCAACACTCCTTTCTTCCATCTCCCAGCAGGGATCCAGCTATTTGTGTCCCTTGTGGCCATGAATAAATATACAGGCTAATAATGAAAAGAATTAAACCCTGTTCTGGGTTAAAGCATAAAGAAAAACAAATGTTAAGGAGAATTTGTAATGCCATAAAACTGAGGACTGTATGTCTTCATTCAACATGTGCTAACTTATGGGAACAGGTAGACACTGACATTCTTTGACCTTACCAGTTGCAGCAGGGTTAGCCAATTCAAGTTAGCAGCAGACTTTTTAAAAGAGTCATGCTGTCCTTTTGGTTCTGGTGGAGTGTCCATCACTGTGGTATTCATGACTCCATTTCAATAAAGCACTTATGCACATGCTTAAGTGACTGTAACATGAAGCACGTGCTTGAACGCTTTGCTGAGCAGAGAAGGGGTTGCTCACATGCTTACGTGCTTTCGTGAGTTGGAGCCCTAAGTTCTCATCACCACAGAATCTATGTCCAAAAGAAACTGTGTCTGAGGTGTGATGGACTATACGCAATGCTAATAAGAAGTAAATTCTTATAGTACTATCTGCATTATTTAAATCAGACAGTATATGTGCTATAACATTGGGAGAAAAATCTCTTTTTCTCTGCACTGCAGGTGATTACATATTCTGCACTTCTGCTCGACATGGAATGCCCATTATAGTCAGTGAAGTTCTGTGCATGGGATGCAGTAGAAGTCCATTGTAAAGGACGCATTCTGCTATCAGATTTCCTTGGAGTTCTGTATTGTTCAGATAGAGATGAAACTTTGGAAGAAGGGGAAAAGGCCTCCTGTGAACAGCTGGGCTAAAGCTAGAAAGAACTGCATTTGGGAACAAATTCCTCAAAATCTCCTCTCTCCAGCTCAAGGTTCCATTTCCAGACTCACTCTATCTCTACTGATCCATCCATCCATCCTGGAGGAAGAACATTGCAGTGGAGCTTGGCAAAGGAAGGGCCTTCCCTAAAAAGGGACGCAAGGCTAGACATTGCCATTGGGGCCGACACTGCCATGGGGCTGCAGGAAGGGCGGTCAGCACATCCCTTAGCCCACGCAGCTTCCCACAGCCCCCATTGGCCTGGAGCTGCGAACTGCAGCCAGTGGGAGCCGTGATCGGCTGAACCTGTGGACACAGCAGGTAAAGAAACCGACCTGGACCGCCAGGGGCTTTCCCTGAACAAGCGGTGGCCCGACTTTGAGAAGCACTGGTCCAAATAATACTTAGTCCTCAGTGCAGAAGACTGGACTAGATGACCTATTGGATCCCTTTCAGTCCTACATTTCTAGGATTCTATGATCAACTTCATCTTCTATGGTGTGCTAACCACCACTCATGTCCCATTTGTTCCCCTAAAGGAGCATTAGCAATCCCTAGAACTATTCATCACTATCACAAGAGGTGCAGAGAACTGGGAAGAGACAAGTTTGGCTAGAGGGATTCTCCCTGTGGGAACTGGATTCTTATGGCAATTCAAGAGGGAAAGGTCAGACTTCAGTGGCTGAGTGGGATCCATACACTTGTGTAACATCTGACTTATTATCTATGCCTCAGGGGTATTATTCAATGAAGAATGGGAGAAGAACTTGAACATGTATTAAGATGTGATCCTCCTTATGAAAGCCTGAGAATTCTAAAACTATGTATGGCAAATGCACATCTCAAAATTCCATGTGGAAAGAGGCACTAACAGTCCATATAACAAGACCCCTTTGTAATGGGGCTTTTTTTTTTTTTTTGCCTTTTTGTGATTTCATTGTTCAAGGAAACTGAAGACCAGAGTATGTATTCAAGTGCCAAACTGAAAACTTGGTAGTGAGCACTTGTTTGAGTTACTTTTCTGAACGTGGATATAAATACAAAGGGAGAAAAAGGCTTCAGCATTAAAGGTGCAATTTTGCAAAATGGTGGCATTAAGCCATGCATAGTCTATAATTTTTGGCAGTGATTACAGAATGCCTGCTGACTGTAAGTATAGGCTTTGCACTTCCTTAAGAAGCCCAGATTAAGACATCTGCTGTTCTTGCTGATTTTAGCCAGCACACAATACAATACAATACCATCCATTAACTTCAATTCAATTCTATACTTTCTCCAGCAATCAATCCCCAGGTAAATGTGGTGGTTAAGGACTTTGTCTCATTCTGACCTCACATTATCTCTACCCCCCCAAGGAATAATAGTGCCCTGAGCTCTACTTAACACCATTCTTAGGAAGGGACTAATGACTATTTTGAATATCCCTAGCTTGAATTTTATTCAAGTGACAAATCTCAAATATTACAGCAGGCAAGCAATGTGAGGAATGGAATCTCTGAAGCACCTTTGTGATTAAGGACTATGGTGCTACTCTCACCTGGGTCCTCTTACTTGGTGTGTTGTTTTTTTTCCCCTTTCAGTTTGGTTTTCTTATATTCTGTCTAATTAACTATCCCCCTTCTCTGTTAAAGATCTTTCTTGCTTCTCCTCTTCACAGACCTGATCCTGTACTGGTTGATCCATCAGTGGGAGAAGGATCAGAACCATAATCTCTTCCTTCAGGTCTCCTTATCACACTCTTCCTCCATTACACACCCTTTCCCTCTCTCCCTGTAGCTTGTCTTCTTCCATTACCCCTCAATAACCATCCTGAAGAGGAACTCTTCGGGCCCTACTCTCCTTGTTACCACCAGCGCCAAACTTAGGCCAAAGAAAGATTTACTGTGGCAGGAACGGGCATAGGCCCTGTGAGATTTTTATTACTTCTCAGCCAATTGTTACTTGTTCCATCCTTTTTAAGGTAGAAGGTCCAGTAACCTGGAACCTTAATGCCCTCATTTGCCTAGTTGATGATTGGTATGGGCTTTGCTGGATGACAACAGCCAATATTGATCACTTCCCCCCCAAAGGTACACCATCACCTAATCACTTGTGCACGGTTTTACACCCCATGATGAAACACAAAAAGCATTTAGTTTTATCTCACTTTGTACCTGTTGCTGTGCACAGTGGTCTATTTTGCCACCGTGCACAATTTCTGAATCAATCCCTGTGTTGGTATTGGTGATAAATACAAATTACTGTGGGTAGGAAGGGTCACACTTTCAAAGGATTGCACATGCAGGCACCAAAGCGATGTGCACAGATGCAAGGAGCCATTTCTCTTAGCAGATGTGGATTTTGCATGTACAAAGGAAGCAAAGTGCACGTCTTGTGATCACACAAAATATAGTCTCTTTATAGTGCACATCAAGGCTTTGATTTTCAAAGATGACAAACCAATGAAGTATAGAGAGATGAAGTGGAGCCACTTTCCTTCAGGAAAATGGAAGCATTTTTTAGGTGAATGAACCCAAATCTACATTATTGCTATTTTCTATGTCCTCTTGCACTAGCTATCATTTGTATGTCTCTGGAAAAAAATCTGTACAGGGAAATGTGTGTTTAAATTGTTGGGTTTATGCTGGTGTGAAATAGAGGCACCAGAGGGCAGCAGTATACACATTATCTCACCCAGAGTTAAGTTGTTTCCATGAATATATTTGAATGAACCTACTTAAAATCTAATATATGATGTGTGGGTGTTAGTTAAATATTGGTGATGGTAACAAAGTCCTGCTATTAAATATTGTAATGCTGCAGAAATCTTAATAGTTTGGGATGTGGCAGCTGTGTTCGGTATTTATCAAACTCTAGTCAATTATATTAAGGTTTCAGTACAGTCTAAAATGTATAGTAATTGAAGGTTAAGGGTGACAATTGGCCCTGATCTCTTGTTATGGAAAAAATATGCCAGCACTGTCAGTAAGTAACACATTTGTCTTTGAGTGTTAACTTAGAATTGCTCATCAGTTGCCAGTTAGATTTGAGTTTCGGGTTCCATGGCAGTGTTAAATACTTCTTAGAATTTGTTTTTTTTTTATTTTGCTGTCCTCAAACTGAAATAGAATATATAGATCATATATGCAGTGGTCTGAAGGGCTGATTTAGAACTGCTTAGCTCCTGCCTCCAATAAGCACATTATCTTCTTCTGTCTACATATCGTAGGTACTTACATGGCCCCCATCTCTGTACTATCTGAGCACCTGCCAATCTTTCATGTATTTTTCCTCACAGCTCCTCTGGAAGTGCTATTATCTCCTTTTCTCAGATGGGAAACTGAGGCACAGGAGGATTTAGGGCTTGTCTATGAGGCAAGTTACTGCTCAGCAAGGCAGGATATGAATCTACAGCACAGCAGCTTGCTGCCAGTCACATCCCATGTGGGCTTTCCTACTGGGCACTGAAAGTTCTGAGTGCATACTACTACCTGTTGCATTCTGGGGCTTTAAGTACACTGTAGTAGTGTCCCCACAGGATTACTGAGGCATGCTGGTGTGCTATAGATCCTGGCTTGCCATGCTGTAACTGTTTGCGTGGACAAGCCCTAAGCACAGCATCACACAGGAAGCATGTGGTAGAGCAGAGAACTGAACAAGGTCTTTGATGCACAGGCTAGTGCCCTACCCACTGGACCATCCTTCCTCTGACCTCAAAGAGCTGAGAGATACCTAGGAAGCCAGAGTTACCTGTTTTTCCGTGCTGAACTGCATCTATACCACTGCATTCCCTGAGGTCTGAAGGAAAAGAGCTGTTACTTCCAGAGACTTCCAAGAAAGTAACTTTTTGCTCTGTGGCCCTTATGCGACATATCTTCCCTTCTGGCCTGAGGCTGACCATGGATTTATCACCATTTGAAAGCAGAGTTAAAATACCATTTTTCCCCAGAAGCTCTTGGGTACAGCAAATGGATTTTATTGAGGGTAATGTAGTGTTTCATTGCTTTAATTTCTCATGTGCTGGAACAGGCTTCCAAGGGGAGCAGTGAAGGCAAAAAACCTAACTGGCTTCAATACTGAGCTTGATACATTTATGGAGGGGATGTTATGATGAGACTGCCTACAATGGCAGGTAGCTCATCGGCGACTGCTCGCAACAAATGTCTCCAATGGTCAGAGATGGGATACTAGCTGGGGGGGATCTGAGTTACTAAAGAGAAATCTTTCCTGGTATCTGCCTGGTGGGTCTTGTCCAAATGCTCAGGGTCTAACTCATCATCATATTTGGGGTCAGGAGGGAATTTTCTCTCAGGTCAGATTGGCAGAGACCCTGGATTTTTTTTGCCTTCCTTTGCAGCATGGGGCAGGGGTCACTTGCAGGTTTAAACTAGTGTAAATGGTGGATTCTCTGTAACTTGAAGTTTTTAAAACATGATTCAAGGACTTCAGTAACTCAGCCAGGGGTTGTGGGTCTATTACAGGAGCGGGTGGGTGAGGTTCTGTGGCCTGCAATGTGCAGGTGGTCAGGCTAGATGATGATGGTACTCCCTTCTGATCTTAAAGTCTATGATTGAAATGAGTAGGGCCAGGTGGTGACAGAGTGCTATCAGCAGCACCCTGATCACTGACATTGCTGCAGGCCCAGCTGAGGGCAGTTATACACTTTCTGGAGGGGGATTGTGAGCACCTGGGTGACAATCACTGGGATAAGAAGGTAAGTGGGGGAGACTATAAGGGGAGGAAACAGAAAGGAAGGGAGTAGCTCAGAAGGAGGCTTAGAGGGTGAGTCTGGTCTGAGGAACAAGGGTGCATGGAAGCCTGTCCTTGCTATAAACCTGTATTGCATTGTATTACTGTATTATGTAAGGGAAATAAATGCACATGTTGGAGAAAGATAAATGGCCTGGTGTGCATTTGTGACTATGAAAGTCTCTGAATTGGCCAGACAGTGAGGTTCACCAGGTAATGACAGACGTACCCTGTAGCACATACTTGTCTCCTAGAGAAGCCATTGGTGAAACTCCATCTTATTAACAAGAGTAGGCTTTAAGGTCCAATCCTGCAGCCCTCAGACCACAGTGATGGGCGCAGTATTAATTCCTAAACAGACACTTATATGCATAATCCCATTGGAGAGATAGGGCTAGTTATATTAGCAAAAGATGCAGGAGTGAGAGTACAGTCTTTCTTTTACTGTAAAGTACTAAGAATACCTTTGTATAACCAGTATCAAAAAGGCATAATTTTTATTTAGGTACATGAGTGTTTCTAGAACCTGTAACACTCTGATATCTAGATGTCTTTTTATTTTTAATATAAGAACATCCAGCCCTTACACCAAGAGACAGAGAATTTAGATTCTCACAACAGTTGGGCCATGGAAGACTTCACTCTTTCTTATCTTGGGTATACCTGTTGCCGCTGTTGTTGCTCAATATTTATATTGTGTTTAAGTTTTGGAGGCCAACAAGGTCAGAACCTCATTATGAAGTGTGCTGTGCAAACATAGAGTAAGTCAGTTGTCTTAAAAATCTCCTTTTCCCATCTTCATTATGTGGACATATCAACCCTTATGTGAAAAGGCTTTGAGGGAAAAAGTGGATCATTACAGTGGAGATCTCAGGCTGACTTCTGGCTTTCTGGAGAGCCTAGTAGAAGGCTCTCCAACAAATATGCTCTGCTCTGCATGACCGAAAGTTTCATACTGGGTTCCATCAACTAAAACACCCCCATTGAGCTTATCTGTCTCTGTGAATGGCTGCATGTTGTTATGCACCCTTGATCCAGGAATAGCCCCTCTGAATATTTCCCTGCACGGGTTTTTCTCCTTATGTTAATATTTAAGCATATGTGGTGGAATGGCAGAAGTGAGAACTGTGTGGTTGATGCCAGCCAGGATATGGATGCACACATTCTGCACAAGCAGTGTTAATGTGCCAGTTTGCCCAGTTGTTGTATTTTCCAGGAGTTGGCCCATAGATATGGAAGGAAGCTGGAAAGAAATAAGACACTAGGGTGCTAAATGTTTCTTGAAGATATAATATTAACTCTCACTGTCAACTGGTAATGCAAAATTTAGAAGAGGCAGAGAATTTCTTATTGCTGTCTTAGCCAGCAATAACTACTACAGATTTCCCCAACTAGATTTTTTTTCCCTGGAATTCTCAAAATCCAATCATAAATGCCTCACAAGATACATTCTCTCTTCCATATGCTGTAGCTTATCAGTCTTGTGCAGTTCACCAAGGAAAACATAGCATCTTAAATGTATATCTGAGTAATGCAGCCCATTGGAATCAATCTAAGCTGAGCAAACCAACACTGGAAATCAGGAGCTTGGACAGACTTATTAATAATTCTCTTTCAAATGGTACCAAGCTACTACCAATATAATCAATCAAGAGGCCCAAATTATATGCCCTTGTTTGCTCTGTTTCCGTAAATGTTATAAATGCACCCAGAATGAGAGAGGATAATCTGTTATCTCAAACTTGCACAAACTCTGCAGGCCTTGTTCTAATGTTCACTAAGTCTTTTTCTGAGTGTCTGTTTCATAGATGTCACCTTTTTATCTAGGTACTTAATAGCCCTTGTCATGGTAGTATCTCAGCACCTCACATTCCTTAATTGCTTTATCCTCCTAAGGCCTGCTGAAGATCAAGTAGAAGAAGAGACTTGTTCAAGATCACACAGGGACTCTGTACCTGAACTGGGAATTACAGCCAGGTCTGTTGAATCACAATCTAGTATCTTGTCCACAAAACTAGCCTCCTTATCTTACTTTGAAGCACTAGCTCCTTCAAATTTCATCAGAGCTACGTGCTGAATGAAGTTATCCAAAGTGCTGAGTGAAATTCTGTTAGGAAGATTAGGTGAAGAGCAGCATTTTAAAGGGTGTAGTTAGGGGAGCAGAGAGCCTGGGAGAAGAGAATGCATGACTTTGAAATTAGAGAGTGATTAAGTGCAGAATCTTTATGAAAAAGATTGATTTTGTTTCATGTAACCCACGCTGATAATAACATAAACAGATTCTGTGCTTGTAAAACTAAACTGATTTGTTGTTAAGAGAATTTAGAAGAGATGCTGCAGCTAACATTCTAACCATGTGTACACAGACTGACCTCCTGGTTCTGCCTTCAAACTCTTCCCTCCTGTACCCTCTGCTCCTTCAAACTTCCATGCTACAGGTGATGTTACATGATACTTCTGCTCATATTGTGAGGTAAAAGGGAACCGAAATAGTAAACACCTGAGATAAAATCACTGCCAACACATATCAACAGTCACATCAAGTGAAGTATACCGATCTCTAACAGGCACTAAATATGGCAGTCATTTTGTCTCAGGTATTTACTATTTTGGTTCCCCTTTATCTTTATTTCTCTCTCTCTGCAGGCAGAGTTTTCTCCCTCTGTGCTGTACAACACATAGCTGAAGTCTTAGGGTATGTCTACACAGAAAAGAAAAATCTGTGCCAGCCAGCTTGGGCTTGTGAGGCTATTTCATTTCTGTGTATACTCTGGGCTTGGGCTGGAGTCCGAGGGTCCTAGAGCCCAGGCTCCAGCCCTAACCTGAAAATCTACACAGCAATGAAACAGCCTTGCAGTCCAAGTCCCATGAGTCCGAGTCATCTGGCACAAGCCAGCCACGGGTTTTTCTTTGCTATGTAGACATACCCTGAAAGCCATTAACAGAGGAGGGAATTATTCAGGGTCTCTGACTGCTCTCTCCTTGCTCCTCTTTCCCATAGCTTCTTTCAGGCAGCCATCTCCTTCCTCTTTTCTGTTTTCTGCTTGGGGCCAAGGAGACTCTGTGCTTTAGGGTCCCAAACTCCTCTCCTTTCCTTGGCATGTTCAGTTAGTTATAAGGAGTGGTAGGCAGACTTTTCCCTTTCCCACTACTCCTGATACTTTGGTCTATCATAGGTACTTATAGTATCTGAACACTTCACAATCACCAATCTATTTATCCTCACAACTTCCCTGTGAGTCTGTGCATCAGTGCCCAGCATCTATGACTTGTCCAAGGTCACACACAAATTCTGGTACAGAGCAGGGAGCTGAGCCCAGGTTTCCAAGCCCCAGGCTACCACCCTAACCACTGCATCATCCTTCTTCTCTAGTAGCTTATTAAATCCTAAATTGTTTAGACAAGTTGTTTTTCATCCACTCTCCTGAAGAGCTTGTCTACCCAGTTCCATGATCCCTAAGTGCTGTTATTAGATACATTCCAGAAGGTAATCTACGTTGGGGCCTGCTTTTCTGTGTCTTCTCTAAATCTGGGACTGCTGAAGTCTCCTAATATTGGGATTACCTAATTTAGTATTCTGCTAATACTCTATCCCTGTCTTCTCTCAGCTCCCATCTTGGTTCCTAGAGAGTACATAGCAGGAAAAATAAAACAGACCTGGTCTCCCATGGCAAAGGCCTCCAAAAAGGAATAGAGAGTGGAGGTTCTGGAGGCATGTTGAGCAGAATGATACTGGGACATGGAAGCCTAGAGGAGGCAGCTTGTGAAAGTGGTAGATGAAGCATGGAAGTGAGAGAGTCCAAGATATGGGCAGGGATGAAGACTAATTCTGCTATTGGGCTAACTAGGAATTTGCCCTACTCAGGAAAAAAGAAAAAGTAAAACCAGTGTTTTAAAAATTGCTTTTTTTAAATTAAATCAGCTGTTAACGGCCTTGGGCTTCCATTGTCTGGGTGGAAGACCCATGTGAGCAGTTTTTCCAGTGCCCAGACTGTGGTGTGCATTCCATAATGGGGTTGCTAGCAGCAGCAGCATTTCAAAGAGGGTATCCTTAGACAACCCAGCAGCTGCTTGTGGGCTGTTTTTCACTGTCACCACATACCCTCCTTTTGCTGCATATAGCCACTGCCTCACCTAAAACTGTGACTTTGAGCTGCTGCTGGATGGGAAAAGAAATCTCAAGAAGAGACATGCGTTCCTAGAAGTGAGGAGAGTAACAGGAGTCTGAAAGCAAACAGAAGAGGTGGCACTGGAAGGAAGTTGATATAAGATTGATGAAGCCTTGAGAGGTGTAATGAGTAGCCCTCAAAGCAGGGAGGATGATAGAGGAATATACAGAATGTAGAATATGACAGGGGTGGGGGAGAGGCTAAGTTCGTTAGTAGCAGAGCAATAGGTTGAGGCCTCCGTGCAAAGACCCACCAGTCCAGGTATGAGTCTGAGATTCTCTTACTTGGCTTTCTTCATGTGGAAAATATTGGGGATGGAGGTGGGGAGGCAGTCATCACTCCCAATGGCCCCTTGGCAATGGTCATGCTGGTGCAAAGGGGCTATCAAGTCCTTCTTGAGGAATATCCTCCTCCCCAGGCCAAGAGCACTTGCTGTAATGTAAAGTTTTGCCTAAAGTTTGTCTCCTAGGACTAGACATTCAAGTTAAGTAAAAATATCCTTCCCCTGGATGTTGAGTTTTAATTAGCTGCTGTTTCTAAAGTGCTTCAAATATGTATGTCTCTATATAGATATAGAGTTTTTTTACTGCCGTATGTGTAAGAGGATCCCTATATGCAGATATAACACTAGAAATCAAACATTTAAGGCCAATAGTTGTGAACACTCTCTAGGTATGTCAAATGTGAGTTTCAGCATGTTTGGGTTATAAATTATCCAAATGTCATTAGAGGGCTTTGAGTAAGATACTCAGCCCAATATCAGAAAGAGTGTATAGCATGCATTTTGGAAATTACTGACGTCACCTCTTGGATTACATGACTATTCAGAGTGACACTTTCGCCAAGTAGACTAGACTCTATTCTCTTAGTATGAAACTCCACTTCAGGAAAAGATACCTTGAGCCTTATCCTGGTCCCTCTGATTCAATGGGAGTTTTGCCATTGACTTAACTGGGAGCAGCACTAGGCAGTGTGATGGAAAATGCTTTGTAAGAGGTTTCCAATGCACAAATGTAGGTATCAGTGTGTGGTGAAAGATGTGCCCTTCTCCCAGTGCCCTAGCTGCAGTGAGTCTGTGATCTTGAGAGAAGTGGTTCTGGAAGGTCGTATTTTCACTCCTAGTGGGGGGTAGCTGTAGCAAAACCATGAATCAGGGCTTATTCCTTAGCAGCTTCTATATGGGCTGCAGTAACAATTTATTCTTTTCCCCCAGCTCAGCTAAAGCAGACTAATAGGAGGTGAAAATCCCTTGGAATGCACGATTTAACACCGAGACGGTAGCCCATAATTAATTGCTGCTTTCCAAAGTAATTAAGTGTGTGCACGCTGTTTTCAGCAGACTGGAACTTCATATGACAGCATACCAAGTGCTAGGGTCCTGTTCAGAGCTATGCTGCTATTTTACTTTAGCTGTATGTGACGTCTTTTTAGCTCCACATTTGCAGTATAAATGGCTTGAGTCCCTGGGCCAAGCTATTTGCAGGCATAATTCCATTCACAGCAATAAAGCCGTGGAGGGATACCAACACTTGAAATATTGTCATGATTTTGGACCAATTTTGGGAGCTCTCGAGTTAAGATAAGAGACAGCTCAGGAATTTTGCCTTAGCTGCCCATAGCTTCCCACTTCAATCAGAAGAGGCTGCAGGCAGGCTTGTGCTGCAGGCAACTGCAAAGGCACCCTCACCCTAAACTCTGTCATCAACAGCAATGGACTCGCTTCCCCCTCAGAGTGTGGGAGGAAGGAATTACCAGGAGTAGGAGCCCAGGCCCCGCAGGCTGGGGACTCAGGACAACTGCCAGACTCTGCCAGGAGTGTGGGGAGAAACTGGGCAGTGGGGTCCTTCAGAAGTCTGTTTTGAAGGCATGGGAGCGCCTGGTGGAGTCAGCTAAAGGAGTCTGGTAATAGGTAGCCAGGGAGGCTTGGAGAGGATGAGGAGAAGAGAACTGGTCCCGCATTCTTTGTATGTGCTTTTTGTATGTGTGCCTTTAAGATTGAACTTTCACCTCATGATCACTGAACTCACATGGGCACAGGCGGGGGAGCAATTCTTCTTAAAATTTCATGGGGTTTGGTCATTCTTGGGAAGTTTTGGGGTAGTGGGGTTCTGATGCCTGATTTCTGAACTCGTGGGGTTGGTGATGCTGGCTGTGCCAGCAGAGAATTTGGCCCCATTGCTAAATCACAGGGTATTAGGAGAAAGGAACAGATGGGACCAGCAGGGAGAAACCCTAGGGACAAGCTAATGAGGAAGTTCAGGCTGACTCTTGCTTGCTGCTCTTACTTGTTTGTGGTAGGATGAATCCTAAGGAGAAGGGGTGAGTTTGCTCAGATCTTATGTGTGAGGTGGAGTGTGTGTGTGCAGGGGGTGTGTTACCATCTGGTAATGCATGTGTTACGGAGTCCATTCTGTGCCAATCCACAGAAGAAATGAGTTAGTACAGTCTCTAGCTCCAGTGTCTTCACTCTTTAGCTCAAGCGGTAGTAGCTCTGCATGCAGTCAAGAGCAGCCATCACTTGTGCGCTGTTAGGAACATGGTGGAAATAACTCCCTCTTTTGTTTCCAGGAAAAGCAGATTAAACCTTTGCTGCAAATGTGTCAAATTCCATTGAAATCACAGATGGGACAAGGAAGCCAATTTGCAGGTTTACAAAAACCTCAGCAGTGAGCTTTTACTTTGCAAAGTCCAGATAGGTCTGATTTGAATCTGGTTCAGTTTATCAATCTTACAAAATTCTGGTTATTTGGATAAAAGATTCAGGTTTGGTTACTCTCTGATAGAAACTCAGTATAACAATTTGACATCTAAACTCCTATTGTTTTAAAATGGTCATGGTAGGGTTAACTCCCTTGTTTAGTTAGTGGGAGTTCACCCCCCATTGCACAGTCTGTTATGATGCAGTTAAATAAAGCTGGAAATTCCCAGCCTGCAGTCTTGTGAGTAGATTTAGGTTTGTTGCACTGAATGGTCCTTTTAATAAAACCTGTGTAACTGGAGAATCTTTATAAGTGGATTCCTGCATGTGTGTGTTTATACAGTTACGGAGAAAAAGAGACAGAGAAGGGGAAGTAGGAGAGTGAGTTCAAAAGTTTTGTCAGCGTAAATTGGACTACAATTACTTAGAGATTATCCCCCTCTTATAGTATGTAAATTCATACCCAATGTTTTTTACATGCATTCTTCAAAGCACTTGGGGATAGTTTAAAATGTCAGACACTATACAAATGTGTACTCAGGTTTTAGTTATTGGTACTCATAAATTGAATAGATATAGTGAACCAAATAATAAACAGGCTTGGCCTTGATATCCATGCTGCTAGTAGTGGGCAGTGTGATGTTCCTTATTTCTCTAATGATTTATTTTAAACTGTGCAAAGAAACCAAACATATAGACCAATATTTCCAACATTTGGGCCTTCTGGACAGTGTTCCCTCTAACTTCTTCAACGCATGTGCAGAACAAATTTTTTATGTGCACCAATAGGGAGGTGATGTGTGACCCATCACCTCCCCATTGGTGCACATAACAAAATTCATGTGGCGGGGGTGGGGCCGAGGGGTTCGGAGTGTGGGAGGGGGCTCAGGACTGGGGCAGAGGGTTGGGGTGTGTGTGAGGGTTCTGGTTGGGAGTGCAGGCTCTGCAGTGGGGCTGGGGACGCGGGGTTTGGGGAGCAGGCTGTCCTGGGGCTACAATGGGGAGAGAGGACTCCCCCTAGCACTCTTTCCCCGCAGAAGCACCTGGGCTGAGAGAAAGAGGTGCCTCTCACCTCTGTAGCAGCTTCTGGGGCTGGGACCACTGGATAGGCACCTGTTCCTGAGCTGCAGCAGGCCCAGGGCTGGGTTGGCGCCATGGCAGGTCCGGGCCTGGGAGAGAGGCATCATTTCCCTGCCACAGCCCTGAGCGCCTATGCAGCAGTTAATAGACTGCTGCACGGCCATGCAGCTCAGAGGGAACTTAGCTTCTGGAGACTCCTGAATTGCTAATAATGAGGTCCCAGGAAAGTTATACTGTTAACTTCTCTCTGATCTTAGGGTATAATTCTGTAACCTGTTATGCTGTGGGATATTTAACTCCTTCAAGTCGTGCCATTGAAATCAGTGGGACTATTTGAATAAGTGCTACTTGATATTTCAGTATTTCCAACCCTGAGCATTCAAATATCATGGGACTGTCTTAAAATCATATAATTTTTAATGGGGTTCTTTTTATTGATCTACTGGTTCTGAGTCTTTGGGGTTGGGTTTTCAAGCTTTTTTCCCCCTCTGCAACTGTCTTTCTCTGCAACTTCTTTTTAAAATGAAAGTTGAGATTCTCATGCGATTCTAGGAGGTGGGGTTTTCAGAACAGCAGCACATTTTAAGAATCTCACCATAAAATTGTGATAGTTGACTGCTAGGCCCCAATCTTGCAGACACTTAGGCCCATGTTTAAGCCTGGGAATAGTGCCACTGAATTCAGGGAAGTGACACCATTTTAAAATGGGTGTGGGTGGAGAATCAGGCCCCACTTCCGGAGATTTTGCCTGAGTGATGTTGCCTTCTTGGCAGGTCCATAGAGAAGATAAGGGTCTGCTATAAGCAAAAGAGTTCTTGAGCCCCGGTTGTAGCACCCTGTGTTCTGGGAGCTGAAGAGTTACTGTATAACCCCTGTTCCTGACAGGCTCAGAGTATACATGATTTATCTACTAATTATGGCTAGGATTTCAAAGAGGTGTAATGCGGTTTGAAAATAAATGGTAGTTGAGCACCTAGCTCCATCAGAGCCCCTGAAAACCACAAACTATATCCTCTGTAGGCAACACCTTCAGATGCAAGTGGCAGCAAGAAGATGATCACAGAAGAAAGATACAGAAGTGCTGGTCAAATCCTAACTGCAGTAATGTTAGTTCATTGCACTGTGCCTAGTGAACCATTAATATATTGTGCTTGTGCAAAAGCAGAGCATGTTTGTCAATTTTTCCCCCCTCTACTCTCATTCTTTAATGTAAAGTTCTGGAGGGTTGATATGGGAAGGCTACTATTAAAGCTGACTCCTCCTGATAAGCTGATAGTGTATGATCAAAACATTTGTTTTCAGTTTGAGTTCACGAGGTGTCAGATAGGTCATTACCTTTCTCCCTTAAAAAAAATCAATGAAAAGTGGTCAGAAAGGAGCCTTGCCATCATGCCTGTCTGTTCTTTGATATACTTGCCTGTGCACTGTCACATTGACTAAAAAAAAAAATGTGAAGCACACTGTATTGACTTAATAAAGGAGAAAAATCAAAGGCAAGACAGACTGGTATAAACAGAGTAGACTACACTTCAGAGTAGGAGAAATCTGAAAATCAATAGGTATACATTTTTGTCCTTTGGCTATGCAACCTTTTATAATTAAATTGTCAGGATTAAAATGCTATTTCAGTTATTTAAGTCATGGGGAAAAACACAGTCAAATAATTTATACTATTGAAAGTTATTTGAGCTCTTACTAGTGTGAAATTTCTTAAGGATGCATTATTTATTTTCAGTTCTCTCTGACATGTTTATCTTAAGTTTGAGCTGTAATCCAATATTTGTATTCTCTTTTCTTGCAGGTAAGTCCAGATTGGGCTATTTGATGAAATTTGCGGTTTGGGGATATAAGCAGACAAAGTAAGCCTTCCTCAAGCTGTCTCAGCCTGTTAACAAGGTCAGATTGTTGTCTGAATGTTCAAACTACAGCATTCCAATTAAAAATGTAGTGACTGAAATAGATGGCGTAGTTTGCGAACTGGTGGTAACTGTATAAACTCAGTGTTTTTTATCTGGTAAGTTGGAACTCTTTACCATCAGTAATTAGCATTTACAATACTTATTGTACACTTAAACTATTAAATCTGCAGTAGCTGGAGATAATATGCAATTGTATATTGTTACATATATATTAAAGATGGTATAATTTTTTCCCCACCATCTTTAAGATAATCACTTTATTGGATTCTCTAATTTTGGCTCTTTGCCATATGGAGAGATTGAAACCTTTAGAACTTGAGCAACAGCCGGTTAACAGGTCATACACTGAAAAGTTTACTTTGTGGATCATTCAAAACGGATTACCTTTGAGTAATCATCTGGCAAAAGGGCACTGCTATAAACCATTAAAATACTGCTACCAAACTGGCATGCTTTGCTTCCTACATGACCCTTGCTGCTCATAGTGACTCCTGATAATATCAGGGAAGTCCTCATGCTCTTTCAAGCTTTCTTGCATCAGATTCAGCCAGTTTGAATCATTGACATAAGTGTCATGTTTATTGCTTCAGTGATCTAACTTGATTCTGTTTCAGTGTTTTCTTCTGTTCTCCTCTCTCCATCACCTCCAGGAACAGTTAACCTCTTGTCGAATCTTTTGTTTTTGTTTTGTTTTGCTTTTAACTATTACTGCAGATAATCAAATGGCAGCTTCTTGAGAAGTCAGCAGTAGTTGGCAGGTGTTCATACCACAAGGAATGTTTCTGATGCCCTGAACTTTAATGCTGTCTTATCTCTCTACAGAACATCTTCATACAATATTTATATACAGAATTTTTTTAATGTCTGATCAGATCAGTGATATTGTGATTTTAATAGTTATCATAGACTATCTATATTCAATTTACAAAAAATGATATACAAGATACCTTCCTGTAATCATCCGTGGAGTTTAGAGTTGGTTGTTTTAAAAATGAAGAGCTTTATGCTTTATCTGTTGTAAAGACTGCTTATTATGTTAATATTTGTGTGGTAGTTCCACCACACTTGTGATTTTATGTTGTAAGTAAACTTGTCTCAAACACCATTCAGATCAGCCAGTGATATTTTATGCAAATACTTGACTAAACAAATACTTTTACTCTTGGTTCTTCTTTTACTTTGCTTTCCTTTCTGCTTCTATTGTTATGGTAATGCACATCAAGCAAGAAAAGGGGCCATATGTTCCTATGCCAGTTTGAAAATGAGATAATGAATGCCCTGCAGTATGAATGACTGGATCACTGCAAGAGCAGGGCTGACTTTTGAGGTGAAGAGAAAGTGAACCATATGGTACTGTACATACATATATTACATCCACCATTTGGGATGATCCATAGATTTCAGTTGAAGGAAGATTAACTTTACAGAGAAATGCAAGTTATGGTTTTCTGTGTCCTCTGCTGAATTAGAAGTTACCTGCTCAATACCACCAAGATCCATCTCTGGAGCGAGTAAGGGAAGATATGATTGAGGTGTATAACATCATGACTGGTGTGGAGAAAGTAAATTTTATTAACGTAAATTATTTACTTTCTCCACATCAGTCATGATTTTATACACCTCAATCATATCTTCCCTTACTCGTTCCAGAGATGGATCTTGGTGTGTATTGAGCAGGTAACTTCTAATTAATCAGAGGACACAGAAAACCATAACTTGCATTTACTCCTTCTCATAACACAAGAACCAGGGGTCACCAAATAAAATTAATAGGCAGCAGGTTTAAAATAAACAAAAGGAAGTATTTTTTCGCACAACATACAGTCAATCTGTGGAACTCTTTGCCAGAGGATGTTGTGAAGGCCAACACTATATCAGATTTCAAAAAAGAACTAGATAAATTCATGGAGGATAGGTCCATCAATAGTTATTAGCCAAGATGGTCAGGGATGGTGTCCCTAGCCTCTGTTTGCCAGAGGCTGGGAGTGGGCGACAGAGGATGGATCACTTGGTAATTACCTGTTCTGTTCATTCCCTTTGAAGCACCTGGCATTGGCCACTGTCGAAAGACAGAATAATGGGCTAGGTGGACCTTTGGTCTGACCCAGTTAGGGCCGTGAAACCATTTAGGCGACCTAGGTGGTCGCCTAGGGCACTGGCATTTGGGGGAGTGCCATTTTCTTCGGCAGCGACCGCGGCAGCCGGATCTTCAGCTGCCCTGGTCGTGGTCGGTATTTAGGCAGAGGGAGCTGGGGCAGAGGAGCGCGAGGAGGGCCGCCTGCAGCACGTAAGTGGGGGGACGGCACACAGGGGAACTCCTTGTCCCAGCTCACCCCTGCCGTGCCTCCTCCCCGAGCATGCCGTGACTGCTTCGCTTCTCCCGACTCCCAGGCTTGTAGTGCCTAAGCTGATTGGGACCGCAAGCCTGGGAGGTGGGAGAAGTGAAGAAGCCATGGCATGCTCGTGGGCGGAGCAGGGGTGAGCTGAGACAGGGGGGTGTCTCAGGGCGGAGGGTGGGGAGCTGCCGCAAGGGGGGCCTTCAGGGCAGAGGGGGGAAACTGCCACGGGGGGGGAGCCTCAGGGCGGGGACATGGGGTGGGGAGGGCGCAAGGTGGAAATTTCACCTGGGGTGTGAAACATCCTTGCACCGGTCCTGGACCCAGTATAACCGTTCTTGTGTTCTTATATCCGTTGAACACATGCTTTAGCTTTTACTCTGCTCATAAATTTTGTCCTCAGAAGAATTAAATCTTAAATTCCCACTAGAAAAGTTGCCAAACTGACTTATTCTAGTTTTTTACGATTAAATTTATTTAGTTTATAAAATTCTAGTTCACACTCTTTCCTCCTTCCTACCAGTCATAAGTTTTCTTCCTCCACCATTACCCTCCAGTGTATGCGCAATACCCCAGAGACTTCACGCTAAAGACAATGTTACAGAGAAGTATTTCCATGTATTTAACATTTTCCAGGAATATATTAAATGCGTGACTTAATGTATCTAGATGCACTACTAGACTCTGATTCTATATTCCTTATACACTGAAACGCCTACTAACATCAACAGAGGATTTTGGCATGAGGCTCTGTGTTTCTAAACACTGATTCTAAACATTGATAGCCCTGTTGTATTGATTTTGATGGAATGAATTGGCCCCAAAAGTCAAGGTGACCACATCACTGTACAATACTAAAGAGTTAAACATGGTTTGGGGTTTCAAATACAGAGACTTCACACCGCTTAGTTCCATTGCAAACCTACTATTAAAAGGTGCTTACCCTTTTATTAAAGATACAGAAAAAGAAAGAAACATATAAAGCATTTGAAATGTAAAGTATTGAGAGGCTTTTATTTTAACAATATCCCTTTCCCTATACAGCGATTTTATAGAGAGAACCTCCTGTCTGACAGTCTTTTAGATGGTGGTAACTGTCCTTTTTGGTGGGGAAAAGAGAAACAATTAGTTGAGATGAGCTGTTGCTATTGAAGTCTGATCCTGCTTCTCGTTACACAAAGCAAGACAAACACAAAAGGAATGGGAGAAGAAAAGATAGCAAATGAACCATGTGGACTCTCTGTCTCTCTGCTAGAGAAACATAGACCTAACACGTGCTTTTTTTTATTAGCTACTCTGAGACTTGGCAAACTTGTACCAGCATCTGGTTCTTCAAGGCATTGTTTTTAATTGCCTAACTGGTCACGGACTCACAGCAATGTTGCAAAAGGTTCAGTCTTGGCCAGCTAATCCAGACTCTCTTTAAACAGAGAGCAAAGAGAAAGGAAAGAAGAAAATATACAGTGTAGAAGGAAAAGGACACATAAGGGAGGGAGGCGACAGCAGGACCACAAGACTTGCATTTCTGGGGGTGTTGATGACATTGGTTCTCTCTCTCTCTCTCTGGCCTGGTCAGGGCACCTTTCAGGATCAGGATGATGGAGGCTCAGTGGTGTCATGGTGGATCCCAAATCAACAGCAGATGGTGGGGACAACAGCCATGATGGTAGAGCTTGCTCCTTCCAATCTATCTGGCCTCCAATCCTCATGATTCCCCTCCACAAAGTCTCTTTTTAAGGACACCAAAAAACAGGTGATAGCGGAACAGACTATCCCCTCATTATTTTGTTCACCAATTAGGCCTAACTTTTGACACACCAATTTTGGTCCATTAATTGCTGATTTCATTCTCCTTTATTTACCAATTACAGTCTTAACACAGCCCTTGAATTGATTAATTCAGTCTCTGTCTTTTATCTTTTGCTGACTTCTGTGTAACAGACTGAGTTGCATTTTTATTAACTTGCACAACTTAGTATAGGCATCTTCAAAACAACCCCTGAGGGGAATAAGTTAGGCTAGCATTGCCTTCAGGGTGGGCTCCAGGGGTTTTGCTGCCCCAAGCAGCCAAAAAAAAAAAAGCCGCGATCGCGATTTGCGGCAATTCAGCGGGAGGTCCTTCACTCCGAGTGGGAGCGAGGGACCCTCCGCCAAATTGCCTCCAAATACCTAAAAGTGCTGCCCCGCTTCCGAGTTGCCGCCCCAAGCACCTACTTGATAAGCTGGTGCCTGGAGCCGGCCCTGATTGCCTTGAACAACCACATGAAACATCCATGGAAAAATATGTAGTAGCATAGCAGGGCTCTATACTCTCTCTCATATTTTAATGAATGTGAATGCACAGCTTTTTGTTTTCATCACTGTGGACCTATTAATAGCAGAGTCTGTCTGTGAAAGATTTTGAACAGCAGTGCCATTCCTCATTTCAAGCAGCAATAAAAGGCCTGTCCTTCAGCTTTTTTGTTTGGAATGTATAAAAGCCTCTTTCAAGGCGCTTCAGACATGAGACGATAAAAAGTGGTTAGACAGGAGTAAGAATAGTTACACACCTAAAATAAAGCTTCAAAAAACTAAGCACTTCTGGCTGTAGTTTAGGGTTATAAATGACATCTTTGGGGAGAATCAGGACAAGGATTCTGGGACTTCAGCCTCAAGTTTAAACAAACAGAATCATAAGACTGGAAGAGACCTCAAGAGGTCATCTTGTCCAGTCCCCTGCACCCATGGCAGGACTAAGTATTATCTAGACATACAGAGTAACTGTGGAAATCCACTTAAATCAGAATTTATAATAATATCCATGGCAGGATTTTCAAAAGTAATCAGTAATGGGCTAATTTTACTTACATTGAAGTCAACCACAGCTTTACCACTGACTTTGGAGAGTGCAGATTTAGATCAGTGCTTAGAGCTTTTGAAAATTGTACCCAGATATAGCCAGTACTTGCTCTACTTTATCCAATAAGAAATCAAGGCTGAAGTAGGTTTTGTTCATACTTCAGAGAAATTACCATATGTTTGCTTTTTGTATATTTTAAAGCCATATCTCTCAAATGTTTTGAAGGACTTAATTCCTCTGAGTCCCCAGGTTACCTCCATTTCACACACACACACTTGTTTCCTCCCTTTGATTGTAGAAACTTTATCTCAGAAATAGAATAATGGAACTGAGTTTGTAGAAAATGTTTCAATCAGTGGAGGGAATCTCACAGCATTTAACGTTTCTTGTATGAATGACTTGTGTGCCCCCTCATTTTGGCCCTCTCTCACATGCTGCATCCCAAGTTTTGAGCCTTGGCAGGTTGAGAGGAATAAATAAAACCCTGACTGAAGGGTGGAGTGCACTGTAGCACAAGCGCAGCCCCTCTTGGAGCTCACTGGTGCACAAAGGAATGGGTATGCAAGGTGCCATCTCCACTTCCATTGGGTGGCTTGCATCACTGGGGCAGTAGCACATTGTAATGGCTATTTTGGGGCATGGGGGTGTATATACATACCTTTAAATGGATGGTCAAATCTCCTTATTTACATCTGGCCTTCACCCTTGTTCTAGTAAAAAACAGGCATTGAGTTATAACAATATATGGAGATATACCTATTTCATAGAACTGGAAGGGACCTTGAAAGGTCAGCCCCCTGTCTTCATGAGAAGGATCAAGTATTGATTTTGCCCTAGATCCCTAAGTGACCCCCTCAAAAATTGAACTCTCAACCCTGGGTTTAGCAGGCCAATGCTCAAACCACTGAGCTATTCCTCCCTCTAAGGTTGTAGCCTATTGATGGAGTAGAGGAAGGATCATGCCAATCATCCAGGATTATTTAGGATATTGGAATGCCATGAGGGAACACAATGAGGGAATTTAAGGTGGAGGGAAATGATTGGAGATAGATCCATCTTTTGTGATACGTCTCAGAGTAGAATCCAACCCAAGTAAGGGTATGGCTTGTGTCTGAGTATAAATCTAAATAACAATCTGAACGGTACAGGCCATATTTAATCATAAAGGGCGTTGTCATTGACTGGGGAGCTGGGTAGTTTTGGAAGGGAAGTCCCACTATAAAATGCAAAGCCGTAATCATTTTTTTTAATTGGCTGATGGATTTTGTGGGTTGTTTTGAGGAGTGTGGCAGGGAGTGGGGAGCAGCTTGGATCTGGTATTGGATTTCAGTCTCTCAGCATTTAATGCAGCAAACAACTGGTCTGCCTCCCAAGCCCAGGAAGGAGTCTGGTCAGTCCCTTTCTTCATGGCACCATCTATCTGCAGCACTGGCAATCTTTAACAAACCCCAGAATGAGGCCTTCCCCCAATGCAGGGCATTCCTTGAGGGAGCTCCCAGCTCCTGGCAGCTGTTCCCTAATCCTTCTGCAGCAGGGGTGGGCAAACTTTTTGGCCTGAGGACCACATCGGGATTGTGAAACTGTATGGAGGGCTGGGTAGGGAAGGCTGTGCCTCCCCAAGCAGCCTGGCCCCCGCCTCCTATCCGCCCCCTCCCACTTCCTGCCCCCGACTGCGCCCCTCAGAACCATTGACCCATCCAACTCCCCCTGCTCCTTGTCCCCTGACTGCCCCAACCCCTATCCACAGCCCGCCCCCCCCGGGACTCCCACGCTTATCCAATCATCCCTATTCCTCGTCCCCGACCGACTCGCCCCCCACGAACCTCCACTCCACCCAACTGCTCCCTATCCCCTGACTGCCCCCCAGGACCCCTTGCCCACTATCCAGCTAAACCTAGTTGCTAGTTTGGAACCAACTGAAAATTTCCCCCTGGAATTTCTAGTAAAGATGTACATTACTTTAAACATTGAACTGATGTACATTTGCTGTTTAACCTAGATGGAGCTACCATAAGGTGGGTGCATAACTGGTTGGAAAACTGTTTCCAGAGAGTAATCATCAGTGGTTAACATTCATTCTGGAAGGGCATTAAAAAGTGGGATACCTCAGGGGTCAGTTCTGGGTCAGGTTCTGTTCAATATCTTCATCAGTGATTTAGATAATGGCATAGAGAGTATATTTATAAAGTTTGCGGACAATACCAAGCTGGGAGGGCTTGCAAGTGCTTTGGAAGATAGTATTAACATTCAAAGTAAATCTGGACAAACTGGAGAAATGGTCTGAAGTATTAGGATAAAATTCAATAAGGATACATGCAAAGTATTTCGGAAGGAACGATCAGTCACACACATACAAAATGGGAAATGCTGCCTAGGAAGGAGTACTGCGGAAAGGGATCTGGGGGTCATAGTGGACCACAAGCTAAATATGAGTCAACAGTGTAAAGCTGTTGCAAAAACAGCAAACAGCATTCTGGGATGTATTAGCAGGAGTATTGTAAGCAAGACATGAGAAGTAATTCTTCCGCTCTACGCCACACTGATTTAGGCCTCAGGTGGAGTATTGAGTCCAGTTCTGGGCACCATATTTCAGGAAAGATGTGGACAAACTGGAGAAAGTCCAGAGAAGAGCAACAAAAATTATTGAAGGTCTAAAAAACATGATCTGTGTGGGAAGAATGAAAACATTGGGTTTGTTTAGTCTGGAAAAGAGAAGACTGAGAGGGGACATGATAACAGTTTTCAATTACATAAAAGGTTGTCACAAGGAGGAAGGAGAAGAATTGTTCTTCTGAACCTCTGAGGATAAGACAAGAAGCAATGGGCTTAAATTGCAGCAAGGGATGTTTAGTTTGGACATTAGAAAAAATCTTCCTAACTGTCGGGGTGGTAAAACACTGGAATAAATTGCCTAGGAAGGTTGTGGAATCTCCATCATTGGAGATTTTTAAGAGCAGGTTGGACAAACACCTATTAGGGATGATCTAGATCAGTGGTTCCCAAACTTGTTCCACTGCTTGTGCAGGGAAAGCCCCTGGTGGGCCAGGCCGGTTTGTGTACTTGCCGAGTCCACAGGTTCAGCCGATCGCGGCTCCCAGTAGCAAGCCACCACTTCCAGCAGCTCCCATTGGCCTGAAGCAGCGAACCACGGCCGCTGGGAGCCGCGATCAGCAGAACCTGCGGATGTGCAGGTACACAAACCAGCCTGGCCCTCCGGGGACTTTCCCTGCACAAGCAGCAGAACAAGTTTGGGAACCACTGGTGTAGATAATACTTAGTCTTGCCATTACATGGGACTGGACTAGATGACCTCTCGAGGTCCTTTCCACTTGTATGAGTTTATGATTCTATGACTCTATATTTGTGAAGATGAGAAAACAATTCTTTATCTTGCATTGTTTTGATTAATTTCTCAATGTTACTTTCCTCTCCACAATGCCTCCTTTGTGTCAGATGAAAAGCTTTATGAGAGAATTTTTCCTTCTATAACTTCTTATTGGCCATAAAAAGTGACAAATACATCAGGATGTCTGCAAACAATTATCTTCCTCTGCTGCCATAATTTTAAGACTTAAATATCAATTTATGAGTTCCAGTAGGTATTTCTGGTCAAAGGAAATGTTATTTGACAGAAATTAAACAGATTGTATATTTCCTTGTGACTCCAGACTTCTAGGGAGCTGTGTAGGCAGAAACTGGGGATCTTAATCACACTGTGCCACGACCACCAGAGTTTCATTTCAGGCCTATCTGAAGTGCCTAACATCTGCAAAAGCCATTAAAGTGCAGCAAAAATGTGGGTTTTATTTGTATTTTTTCATCTTCTAGGCTAGAGCTTGCCAATAAATGACATTAAGGGACTGATCAAAATCCACTGAAGTCAGTCCCCTTGGAGGAAGTATAGCAGCAATGCTGGTGGGGAAGAGTTTTGTGTGTTTGTGCAGTATATGAAATAAATTAGTGACAAATAAATAACACAGATCACTAGAGTGACAATATAAGAGTTCACAAGTGAAAACACACTAAACCTCTTATTCTGTTAGCTCTAAGTGAAAGCCACGCTGAAAGCTTTGGTAATTAATGAATTTGGATCTGACACTCCAATACTCCCCTTAGTGCTTGATTTATTGGTGAAAATTTGGAGTTTGCCAAGTGAAATATGTCAACATATTTACATTTAATCAGTCTCCAGTGTACTGGCCTGAATATATGTGGCACTCCATACTAAGGAGGACTGGGTCCATTGATAGACATGGTTGTAAACCTCTGTGTCATTTGGGATTCCTTTTCTTTCATGATCATGAAAGGAAGAGAAGTTATGCTCAGAATCTGGGGCCTAATTCAAAGCCCACTGAAGTGAATGGGTTGTCATCAGGCAAATTGTCATAAAGTTATCTATGTATGTTGCAGATTTCCAAAGGAGGGCTAAAGACTGAAATAGGTGACTGATATGTTCCTGATGGATGCAACTTGAACATCCAGTAGTTTTGCTTCCACTTGAAAAATTATATATAATGATCCTTCTTAAAACATCTTTTGTTGAAGCACAAGTATATTAAAGCTGGTAAACGGTGAGTACAGATTGAGGCTAGCCTTTTCCAAACAAAGGAGACCATGAGTCTGTTTTATCCTGAAGTATATTTGCTGATATTTGTTGCAATATAAACCTCAGAATGCTGAGTATGGATGTGCCCAGAGAGGATTGCCAAGCTGCAGATGACACCCTGGCATGCAGCAGTGTCAAAAATACTGAGAAAGACAGCTGTGTATGCATATCTTCAAGTAGGGCTATCCCATAGAGTAATTGCAGGAGCTGAGGAGAGAGACATAGGAGAGCAAGAGAAGAAAGATTATTAAAGGCAATGACCTACGCTCGAATTACAGTTTTACTAGACATGGTAAGAATAATAAAACTGAAATTAGCTGTGCAGGTAAAGCTGCATAAGTGAACTAAGTCATTTACTGACACATTTAAGATATTGTACTTATAAATAGATGAGCAGGAGTGCTTGGTAGAGGCCAGCTCAGAGTGACTAAGATGGCGAGTCGGAAGCATGAGATCAGAGCTAGAGGTCAACTCATGAGGCTCAGAGGACAGAAATTGGGGTCACTCTGTTCATGAATATGGAAATGGCTGTTTGGGATAAGGGATGTAAAAGACTTTCTCAGACGACAGAGTTCTGTGCGCAGCACGTGCTTGGGCAAACAGGAATTGCACAAAAATGTAATGCTGAGGTAATTAGAATGAAATCACACATTTTTTAATTTAAGGGAAGACACTGGATTAATAAATTTAAATGTGTTTGTGTTGTTTCCAACCAGCTCTCACATGTTCCTCATTGAGTCCTGAATTTATACCCTATATAAAATACTATAGAGCAGTAGGGAGCAACCTGTGGCCCACGGGCCGCATGCAGCTTGTCAAGCCAGACCATTTGTTTACATTTGCATGGCTGCCGCAGCTCCTAGTGGCTGCGGTTCACTGTTCCCGGACAATGGGAGCTCCAGGCCCCAGCGCAGGAAGCATGTGCCTGGGGCGGCAAGCCATGGGGGGGGCGGCCTGCTGGTCACTGTGAGGGCATCAGTCAGGCAGCGGGAGGTCCAGCAGCGGCTCCAGGCACCAGCACGCCAAGCATGTGCCTGGGGCAGCAAGCCATGGGGGGTGCTCTGCCGGTCGCCGTGAGGGCGGAAGGCAGGCTGCCTTCGGCGGTTTGCCTGCGGAGGGTCCGCTGGTCCCGCGGCTTCGGCAGACCTCTCGCAGGCGTGCCACCAAATCTGCAGGCCCGGGGACCTCCCTCAGGCAAGCCGCCAAGGGCAGGCTGTCTGCAGTGCTTCAGGTGGCAAAATATCTAGAGCCGCCCCTGGGGAAGTCCGCTGGTCCTGCGGCTTCAGCGGCAATTCAGCGGCGGGTATGCCGAAGGCATGGGATTGGCAGATCACCCGCAGAAACGCCGTGGAATCCATGTGACCAGCAGACCACCCACAGGTGTGCTGCCGAAGGCTGCCTGACTGCCGTGCTTGCGGCGGCAAAAAACATAGAGCCGCCCCTGAATGGGAGCTGCAGAAAGCAGTGGCCAGGCCTGCGCTGCTTCCTGCATCTCCCATTGGCTGGGAATGGTGAACTGCGGCCACTGGGAGCTGTGGATAGCCATGCAAATGTAAACAAATGGTCTGGCGGCCCTCCAGCAGCTTGCCCTGATGGGCCATAGGTTGCCCACAATTACTATAGAGTATCTAGTGCTAAGGAGTCTCTGCTGCTGAATATTCCAACAATTACAGATGGTTCCACCCCATAAAATCCAGATCCCAACCTTCCTCAGAAATTCAGAGGTGTTTGGATCTAGGGATCTGGTTTGGGCCAAAGGGAAATGTACAAGAAATAGCAATTATCCTGCATGTATAATGATATATAGATGGCAGCTTTTAAATGGAAGGCTTAAGGACTTAATAATGAGCTATGGAGGATTTCATGTCTAAATTCCCATTGAGGAATTTATCAACAGTAATAAATCACCAGCCGATGTCTGGGGACTTTCAGGGAATGAATTGGTGATATTAACTCAGTACCCAGTCATGCTGTTTATATATAAAGAACAACTTCCACCCTTCATTCTGATTAGTTTTGATCTCTGGCTGGCATTGTGGTATACGCTCATTGGCTACATAAAACTACCATTCTTCTTAGCAAGGAAGGCTAGGATTTTAAGAAGACAAGAAATACAAGCACATGAGCCATATGATAAAACTATCTTAACTAAAGCATTATTGAAATAGGACAGGAGTAGTTGTGACAGCTTAGAGACTAACAAATTTATTTGAGCATAAGCTTTCGTGGGCTATAGCCCACTTCATCGCATGTAGGGTTATTGAAATTGTGTATCATTTCAATGTGCTATGTAGTCTGTTATGTACTGGCATGCTCATAGAAAATATCAGCCATGTATTTCGTTGTAACTGATAGATATGGGCTGGACTGAAATAAGAAGGTATCGGTCTCAATCCTTTAGAATTTTTTTTAAAAATCGGAAAATAGGAGAGAGGGAAAGCGGGGGAACAGATTTTCATCTGGTGTGAATCTGCTAAAGCCCAGGGTAGTCAATGGAGCTATATGAGATTATACCACCTGGGAATCTGGTCCAATGTGCGCTATTAATTTGCTGTTATGGATTCAGATGATAAAAGAACCAGTGATGTGCACCTGAGTGTGTCCACTGGCAGACAACACTACAATAAATTATAGTCTGCACCTTTCTAAGTAAGGCTCTCAGTGTGCTCTAAATGAAAGGCTTTCTTAACATACCCCTGAACAACATCAAGCCTGACCATAATTCAGAGAGCATTGTTAATCATAGACATTTTGAAATATACAAGTGGAATTAGACTCCTAGCTCCCATTAACTTTCAATAGGAGTTGGGCACTTAACTTCTCTGAAAATCCTAGTCACTGTATTTTGAATATGTTCTGACTTTCTGAATAGTCTGCATTTTTGTTTAAAAATGTGTGTGTGTGTGTATATATATATACCACTTAACCACTACGCTATCCAGTCGCTATATATATATTTGGCGAATCTCTGGTACGTAGCCGTAGTTGGATTAAGAGCGACCACGCCCTTTGATACGCGAAGAGCCGGAGGTGGCGTGTCCTACATCGGTTAAATTCCTGATACCCAAATATTACAAGTAGGGGTCCTTTTGAGGGCGAAAATAGAGTTCAACCCCTTAGCCCTACTCTTGCCCCCCTGCCCTACCTTCAAATATGAGAGGTGACACGATAGGGAGAGTCATGCCGCGTCGGACGTCGCCTGGTTAACAAGGTCCGCGCCAGATGTTTGGAACCAGGACAATCTTGATGTATAGTGGGCTACGGAACAAACCATTCATGGACGAGACCAGAGAACCTGGAATTGATGGAATGCTACTACAACAGTAGACCTAATGAGAGGGGATATATGACGTATCGATGAGGGGACTGTGGATGGACACAAAGACCTATCACACTTATGAGAAACAGCTAGTTACCTCAACGCTTTAACATAGTAAGAGGAAGCTGTCTTCACAGCTTGAGATAGCGACCTCCCACATTACATCCAGACTCGAAGACAGTGGAAGACAAGTGGATGTGCGGCCCACACTGAAGCTGAACTTCACTGTCACCCCTCCATTGCAGAGCACAGCAGCTGATATGAGGCAAAGATCATGGAAAAAACTAGCTAAAGTCAATCCTTGGAGACCGATTACCAAGGCTCAGTGGAGAAGTACTCATAGATTAGTATGTTAGAAGATGCTATCGAGCCCTTATCACAATTCCTACTACACCATAACTCAAACCAATGAACTGGTATACGCTACAGCCTCTGTATCTGGGAGATGCTGCTCACCGATCAAGAGAACAACAAGATGTACCCCATCTTGTGATAATGAATATTGAGCGGTGCGGATTAAGATCAAGGCGACTCGGGAGAGAGTTAGTCAGCTGGTGGAACTACAGAGGGTTGGAGATTAAGGATAAGACTTGCGCTATGAAAAATACAAGGGCCTGACTCCATAATCTGAAGCCCTAGAGACTGCTAACAAAGCTGTCACAGGACTGGCTTCCAGGCTAAGGAGTACACTAGAGAAGCAGAGGGCCCAAAAAAAGTATGCCCTGTTCTCCAAGGAACACTCCAAGGTGTCTTCACACCTGCAGTGCCACAACACAATAACAGCAGAGCCCCAGAAACTAACATGTTACTGGAAGAACATATGGAAAGAGAAGACTCATATAATCAAGTGCAAAGTGGCTGCAGGACCTGGAGACAGAGCACAGCAATCTCCAGAACAGGAAACCAGTCACCATCAGTAAGGACATTCCAGCAGCGGTTCAAAAACTGAAGGAGCTTGGACAGCACCTGGACCAGACATGATCCACACGCTACTGGCTAAAGAAATTCAACGCAGTGCATGAACGCCTAGCAGCACAGATGAACAGCTGCTCGTGCCAGCAGGCTCCACCCAAACTGGCTAAAACCAAGGACAAGGACAGTGCTGATCCATGAAAGACCCCTTGCAAAGGGGACAGAACCGGCCAAACTACGGCCATAATCCTCTGCCTCACACACATGGAAGTCTTATCAGGCAATCATGCTCGCCAAGTGCTACGACCACTGGGCCAGTACATGAGCATCAGCTCAGAAGGGGCATTGGAACAACACCAGTTGCTCATAGATAGAGCAGTCCAGCCAAGACTCAAGGTTCTCGACGACCCAATCTGAGCACAGTCTTGGATTGACTGCAGGAAGCCTACGACTCAAATGCAGCACTGAGTGGATCTGTGAATGTCTGCGCGATATGTCTGCACAGGACACTAAAGACCTTCCTTCAAGAACTCAATTGGAACTATGGAAGACAACACTGGAAGTCAAACTCTCAAGGCAGCTTGCCACAATGTGGCAATCAAGTGCGGCCCTTGAGAGTGTATACTCAGCTGATGCACTGTCCCCACTGCTGTTTGATAGGTTATAATTCCTTCTCCAGGCCAGATAATCACAAGGAGTACTGGAACACTGTGTAGTTATCTGGAATTCAGCAGTGATACTACTATCAGCCTCTATACATGGATTTTGATGAAAGGCTTTGTATGCAAGATGGTATTGAACGAGACATGAATCGTTCCACTTTGACCGGTCTACAGTGTGGTGGCATCGGAGGGATTGTGATCTCGGCGTGAGAAGTTATGGGCTCTCCGGATTGGTTGGTGAAGTGAAGAGGGAACGGTGTTATGTCAGAGTGATGGATGGTGGATTTCTTACTGAGTGGGCGGATCAATTGCGTACATAACGGAGGACCAGTCTATCATGATGCCTTGGTGGTGCTGATCCACTAAGTTACTTGAAACACGTTTTGAGGACAGCAAGAGAAGACTGTGCAACATTCCAGTTTCCCAGTATTAGACGGTCTGGAAGCCAGTCTCAGGTGGAAGACAAGATCCTCTTGCATTCAACCAGTACGCCTGGCGTCATCAGTTAAACCTGTGCCCTAAGCCTCAGTGCGTGAGCGGCTGTAGAGACGTGCGAGGACATGGCAGGTGC